>NC_084796.1:155545572-155859183 GCF_963169125.1 Humulus lupulus
TTCACGGACCTAAACAGGGCCTGCCCGAAAGATTGTTTCCCTCTCCCGCGAATCGATCAGATGGTGGACGCTACTTCCGGGTACGAACTCTTATCCTTCATGGATGCGTACTCCGGATACAACCAGATCAAGATGCATGTCGCGGACCAGGAACACACCAGCTTCCTCACGGATAAGGGTGTCTACTGTTACGTGGTCATGCCTTTCGGTTTGAAGAATGCTGGGGCGACTTACCAGCGTCTGGTAAACAGAATGTTCAAGGACCAACTGGGGAGGAACATGGAGGTGTACGTGGACGACATGTTGGTAAATTCCAAGACCTTCGGGGACCACAGTAACGACCTTGAGGAAGCTTTCGCCGTGATCCGAAAGTACGGGATGAAACTAAATCCAAAGAAATGTACTTTCGGGGTCTCGTCTGGGAAGTTCCTCGGTTTTATTGTCAGCTCCCGCGGAGTGGAAGCCAACCCTGAGAAAATAAAGGCGTTCATAGATATGCCTTCCCCCCGGAAGCATAAGGATGTCCAGAGCGTTACCGGAAGGATAGCTGCTCTCAGCCGCTTCGTATCCAAGGCCACCGACAAGTGTATCCCCTTCTTCAATGTTCTGCGAGGGAACAAGAAGTTCGAGTGGACCCCCGAATGCGAAGTGGCCTTCCAACACCTCAAAGAACATTTAACCCGAGCCCCCATTCTGTCCAAGCCGGTCGAAGGAGAGGCGTTGTTCTTATACCTAGCTGTGACTGAGCACGCAGTAAGTGCCGCTCTCGTCCGGGAAGATGGTCGTATCCAGCTCCCTGTGTATTACGTAAGCAAGAGGTTATTGGACGCCGAGTCCAGATATTCGATGATCGAGAAACTCTCCCTCTGCTTGCTGATCGCATCACGGAAGCTGAGGCCATATTTCCAGGCGCACACCATCAAAGTACTCACCAACCACCCTCTCCGACAAGTCCTGCAGAAGCCCGAGTCTTCTGGCAGATTGCTTAAGTGGGCCATGGAACTAAGCCAGTTCGACGTCCACTACCAACCGCGTGTTTCCATAAAAGGTCAAGCTCTCGCGGACTTTATTGTGGAGTGCTCGGGAATGAATGACCTCCCAGAAGATCCTGTCCCGGAACTTCCCACCTGGAAGGTCTACGTAGACGGAGCCTCAAATGAAAAAGGAGCTGGAGCGGGGGTCATCCTAATATCTCCCCAAGGGCATCAGCTCCAGAGCGCCATCCGTTTCGCATTCCCAACATCCAACAACGAGGCAGAACACGAAGCCATGTTAGCTGGGTTACGATTGGCCAGAGAAGTCGGAGCCCAAAAAATCGAAGTGTACAGCGACTCCCTACTTGTGGTAAACCAAATATCCGGGGAATACCAGACGAAAGGCGAAAGGATGGCTGCCTACGTGTCTCTCTCCCGCGACCTACTGCAGCATTTCAAAGGCTACCAGATCCGCCAGGTCCCCCGGGACCAGAACTCACTCGCGGACACGCTGGCCAAGCTTGCAACGGACCCGGAGATTGAACAGTATGGCTTAGTCCCCATCGGGCACTTAGAAGCCCCCAGTACTGAGACGCGAAGGATAAACGCCATCATCGACCATTCCCACTCCTGGATAGGACCCATCCTCAGATTTCTCACCAACGGAGAACTCCCCACCGATAAAGCTGACGCAAGGAAGCTCCAGTATCAAGCTCCCCGATACGTGGTTATGGATGGAAAGCTTTACCGGAGGGGGTTGTCCATACCCTTCCTTAGGTGTGTTGCCGGAACCGAAGTCAGCACCATCATCCATGAGATTCACGGAGGCTTCTGTGGCGATCATACCTCCGGGCTGAGCCTCTCCAAAAAAATCCTTCGACAAGGATACTTCTGGCCCACCATGAAGAAGGATTGTGTGGATTATGTCAGGAAGTGTGAGCAGTGCCAGAGGTACGCCAAGGTTCCGCGAGCGCCGCCTACGGAAATTACCCTAATGACCAGCCCCTGGCCATTCGCTGTTTGGGGCATTGACCTAGTAGGTTCCCTCCCCACTGGAAAGGGTGGAGTGAAGTACGCCATAGTCGCGGTAGACTACTTCACCAAATGGGCTGAAGCTGAACCTATGAACACGGTCACATCTAAAAAAGCACTGGATTTTGTCATCAGGAATATAGTGTGTCGTTTTGGGCTTCCACGGAAAATTTTGTCCGACAACGGAAAGCAGTTTGACAGTGAACACTTCACGAACTTCTGTGCTTCGCATGGAATTATCAAAAGCTTTTCCGCAGTTGCCAGACCCCAGGCTAATGGACAAGTGGAAGCTGTAAACAAAATATTAAAGACCACGTTGAAGAAAAAACTCCAAGCCTGCAAGGCTCACTGGCCGGAAGAACTTCCGCGAGTACTTTGGGCCTATCGCACAACAGAGAGAACTTCGACGGGGCACACGCCTTATTCCATGACCTTCGGTTGCGAGGCCGTCATCCCAGTAGAAGCTATGATCCCCTCTCACAGGTAAGACACCTACGATCCTACCCGGAACCATGCCCTCCTCCAGGAGTCCTTAGACATGATCGAAGAGCTCCGGGAGCAGTCGCAGGTCCAACTAAAAATGTACCAAGGCAAGATAGCCCGACACTTTAACACGAGAGTCCAGAGCCGTGCATTCGAAGTTGGGGACCTTGTCCTACGGAGAGTATTTCCTGCTACGCAGGATCCGGGAGTAGGAGTCCTCGGACCCAACTGGGAAGGCCCCTACGAAGTCCAAGAAAAAGTGGGCCATGGGACGTATCACTTAAAGAGACTCGACGGATCTAAAGTCACGCGCGCCTGGAACGCGGAGCACCTCCACCGTTACTACCAGTAGGCCCCGGACCATCCAGTCGGAAGTCCTTGGTGAAAATAACAAAAGTGAAAAATGTGGAAATAATCCTCCCTGTTGTAAAACTAACGCCTAGCAGGCTATTTTAATGAAACACGGAGGGATTCACTCCGCTTTTACTGCACTTTTTATCCCTATGTTCAAAGCTGCGTTTTAACAAGTGACCACGCGGTCCGGAGACGTCCGGACCCCACGCTCACTTGGGGGGTATACATGGCTAAGGCTTAGCCATACGCCCCTTGAACAAAACGTACACAGAACACCACTTATGTGCTAGCATTGTGTTTGAAATTTTTAAATTGCTTGAAATGTTTAAATTGTTAAGCTTAGGTTTATTTGTCGCCATGAACATGCTTGCATTACGTGTCATATGTGCATTACGTGCTTAAGTGAAAATTGCCACAGAAATGCCTGCCATTATGTATCATGAGAATTATCTCTTGTGTAGCCCAGCGATGGACGGGACTGGGGGTTGAGGCACGTTCATAGAGCTACGCCAAAACACCCCCAACTCCTTGACAAGTCCTTTGCAGAATTTTCCGCGAGCTCTGTAGAGCTTTGCTTCGCAAGCTCCAGCTCCGGGTCCCGCAAGGCGAAAGATGGCAAGATCCGCGAGCGCTGAAGAGCTTTGCTTCGCAAGCTCCAGCTCCGGGTCCCGCAAGACGAAAGATGGCAAGATCCGCGAGCGCTGTAAAGCTTTGCTTCGCATGCTCCAGCTCCGGATCCCGCAAGGCAAAAGATGGCAAGATCCGCGCTCTAAAGCTTTGCTTCGCGCGGATCTAGCCTCGCAGGGCTCCATGCCAGGTCCCTGAAGCCAGCCACCATGAAGTTCGCAACAACAGTTAGTTTTGCTTCGCAAAGATCTAACCTTAAGTCTAGCGACGCTCAACAAAAGAACTCCCGTTCCAAACAATGGAACAACTCACCTTAGCAATCCCAGCGAACAGTATAACTACAAGTCCCGGGATTGGCTATTTGCCTCAGGAAAGATAAAGTACGGTGAAAGGAGCCTGGCCGTTGGAACCAGAAAACCTTCGTAACCTAGAAACTACGTGGGGAAAGACATCATCCGTTAAAGCTTCAAGTGGGAAGTGCATAAGTTTTGGCCGTTGGAACCAAAACCCCATACGCCCCTACAACAGTTTCTACCGTATAAATGTCTACCCTAAGCGCAAAGATAAATAAAGAACTCGGCAGAAAAGAAAGGAGAATGCTATGATTATGGCAAAAATGTCCGCAATGAAAAACTCAAAATGAAAAACAATTAAAGATAAAACCCCTTCAAGCATTGGGGGTAACTACAGCGTCCACGACCGCAGCTTCGGGGGCATCTGTTTCAGCTGAGGCTGGCGGAGTCGGCTCATTGGAAGGAGGGATTTGGTCATGAGAAGGTTCAGAGGTCCCCGCCTCTCCGGGATCTCCCGCCTCAGGAACTTCAGCACGTTCGTCAATGTTATAAGTTTGGACGTACGCCTCTGGGCCCTGATCCCACACGAGTAGCTTCTCCCTCATGGCTTCGGCATCATCTCCCAGATAGCCTAACACCTCCGGGTTCACTTTCCAGAGTTGATGCATGAGGACCACATGCGATATATTAATAGTCCTGTTCAGTATCACCTCAGCATCCTCCTTCTCCTTCAACCGCTCCGCCTCGGAGGTTGCCAGCTGTGCCTCCGCGGCAGTTAGTTGGGCCCTCAATTTTTCCATTTCGGTCTTGGAGGCATCCTATTTTGGTTCAGCATGGATTGCTTCTCGGTCACATGCCCCCTGGCAGTGAATTGCAAAGCCCCGATCTCTTTATCCTTCTCGGCGAGCCCCAACTGAAGCATAGACACGAGATCCCTGCTCCTCTTATGGAGTTGCTCCTCGTCGTGCAGCTTACTCTGAAGAGTGGAATATTCCTCTTGCCGCTTAAGGAGGAGATCGTTCTTTGATTGCAAGCGGGCTTCCAGGGTATCTTTCTCCACCTTGGCTTGGGACAGCTCTTCCCGGAGCTTGAAGTTTTCGGTCTTAATCCCATCCGACCGCTGTCTAAACTCATTCTCTGCCTTGGCCCGGTACTCTTGATATTTGGCAAGATATTTCTTCTCCGCCTCTTCTTCAGCCGTGCGCCGGGCCTGATCAATCTTCTCCGAAGCCCCCAAGGCCTGTTGGGTCAGTTTCTGTTTCTCCGCTTCCAAGGCCTGGCGAGCTAGTTGGCTCTCCTCCAGCTGAACCAGAGCTGCACCAACCTCCCGGAACGAGCGTTCCGCGATCATAGAGGCCTGCAAGGAAAGACAACAGAATGAGCTAAAGCAGGACCAAAAGACAGGTGGTCCCAAAAAAAAAAAATATATAAACAACTGATGGCTTACCCCGGACAGTTGCTGCTTCACAGCGTGTGTCAGCAACAGCGGATCCTTGCTGCTGCTGATAGCCCATTTCTCAGAATTGAGCTCGCATAAGCTCAGGGCCATGTCCTCCATCATCTCAGCTCCGAACGGCGCCAATGCACGTCCGAGCCTAGGCACCAGCCTCTTCTCCAAGGCTGGACCATCCAGAACCGCTCCGGCCGGGTGAGGAGATCTCACCCCCTCGGCCAGCTCAGCCCTCTTCACGGCAGACAAGTTATCTACCCTTCCCTGAGTAACGGCCTTCTCCGCCTCTAGCCGCCTCTTCAAAAAACTATCGGCCCGTCTTACACCCTCCAGGAGGGCAGCGGGAAAACTGGTTGGCTTCCGCGGAAAGTGGAACTTCAGGCCAGGCAGGGGAAGATTGGTTGTCTGAGAAGACGGAGACCCCGAAAGGGTGGACCCCCTTTGGGCTGGAGGAGGAGGCAGCCGGGGTATTAAGGCCCCGGTCTGTTGCTTTTGCTGCTGCGGTAGCAGAAGTAATTGCCCTTGTTGCTGCTGCTGGTTTGGATGTTGCTGTTGCTGCTGCTGCGGCGTTGGTGATTGTCTCTCTTGTTCCTGTTCCTGCTGTTGTTGTAGTTGTGATTGCTGTCGTTGCTGTTGTTGTTGCCTTCGACCGGGAGAAGAGTGTCTAAGGCGTTTGTTCTTAGCACCCTCAGCATCTTCTCCGGGACGCTTGCTCACCCCAGTTGTCCTCACGGGGAACACAAGCCCTTCCCCGTCGCTACTGCTACTCGAGACCATCATAGTCTCGGAAGGCCCTTCAGCAGGGGACTTCTCTACCCTCGGAGACGCTTGCGCCTCGCCACTTGTCTTCTTGGGGGAGGCAGCCTTACCTCCCCTACCAGCCTTGGTCTTCCGTCCTTTCCCCGTGGGCGGGTCTTGGCTGGTGGCAGCCTTCTTAATAAGCAAAGTAACCCTCCCCAACATCTTGGCTTCAGGATACTCTGCAAGAAACGTACAAAGCAAGGTTAACGAACCAACAAGAAATGAGAAAGAAGATAAGCGGAAGACAAGACAATCAGCAACATAAAAGTACAAGCAAGCCCGCCAGCAGGGAACAAGAAACAAGAAAAAGAAAAGTTTGAAAGGGACGACCATGCATGAGAAACGTGGATGGCCTTCCCCGAGCCAAAAAAAACATCGCTTCCTGCTCCAGGAAGCTCCCGTACTCCTTGAAGTCCGGGAAGAACATGCTGAGAGAAGAAGGGTCAACCATGATGACACCTTCTGGCAGACTACCATCACTCAGACACCAGAGGAGCTCATCTACCCTATCACAGTACCTGTCGAAAGGTATCCTACGCGGATCTAGCCTAAGGAAGCGGGGATCAAACCCCATCTGAGAGGTCTGGGAAACCTCAGACAGGCTGGGGGTGTGGATCAATCGAAAACTAGTCTTACCTCTCCCGGAGGAACTAGCCCCCGGAGCCCCTTCGTTAGGGTAAGCCGCGGCGTGGCGAGCCTCGATCTCCTCTCCCTCTGGCTGGGGGTCGGGGAACCTCTCCGCCCAACTAGGAGATAGAGTATTGTCGTCCCGAGCGGCTTGGGTGATCACCTTAGACAGCTCCAGGGCAATCTGCTCCCGGATGTCAACCGACACCTGAGTCTGCCCCCTACCACTTACTGGCTCGATATTTTGGAAGGAGGCGAGTAACCCATACTCCCTCAACGATTCGGAGGTCACAAGTCCCTCCACTCTCAACTCTTCCTCAGAAAGCCCTTCGTAGAACTTGGACCTCCTTATCATCTCCGCGCAGCGAGGTGTCCGCGGAACGACTTCTGCAAAAATCAAATACAAGCGCTAGAGATCCTCCCAAAAGGCAAATCAAACGCAAAGAAACAAAGTTGAAAAGGAAAAGAAGGAACACTTACCAGGGATTTTGAAGTCCAAAGATAGGGCTGGCACCCTCTTCAGCGGGAAGCCAGTCGTCAGGAACCAGTATTCCCGGAGGTCTGGAACCCTCGCGGTATGACAAGTGGGGCACATCACATCCGGGTGCCTTTCTAGCCTGTAAAACCCCACCTTGTCTGAGTGACCCCTCATAGGCTGAGACTTCAACCCATAAAAGTACAGCACCTCCTCCGGGGTAGGAGCTTCCAGTCTCCGGGACTTGCAAAAGATGAACCACCCCGCTAAGAGCTTATAGCTGGGAGGAATTATCTGGAAGGGGGCAATCCCCGCCTTCACACATAAATTGGCGAAGTAACTCCTTAGGGGCAAGTGCGCTCCGCACACTATGTGTGCCCAGCTCCAGGCACCAAAGCCCTCGTGGCTCTGGCTAGCTGACTCGCCCAGCACCGACAGACGGTGCCACATCAGACCTGGGATGTTCTTCAGGCCTGCCTCAGAGGAATACAGCTCCAGCATGCCATAATTCCTGAAAAGGTTCGGTTTTTGGTCCATCTCCCAGATGGAACTATTGGAGGTTGGTGGGCTAGCCGCGACCGCTTTCGCCTTTCCTTTCCCCTTTCCACCAGCGACAGGAGAGCCCTTCTCTTGGGCAGATTCAGCCTCCCCCGCAGCAAGGAGTTGTTCCTTCGAGATGTTCGTCACTGGACAAAAGAAAAGAAAGAAGAAAACACTCTAAGAAGTCAGCACCCTTTTCATACCCTAGTGGTATCAAAGGCGTCGGGGAGACCCTCCCCGAAAACTGCTTGGAGAGGCTCCCACCGAGCTTGCCGAGGGATTGGCACCATGCCACCCGAAGGACAGCAAGGAACCAGACTCAAACCCCGAGCCGAAGCCCACCAAAAGAAGTGTTTTTCCAGAGAAAGACACCCTAAAGGCGTTCATGCTTATGCCCTAAAACAGCAAAACAAGGGACGACTTTCCAAACGCAAATCGCCAAAACACGCAGAAAAGGCTACTTATCGACTCACAATCAATCACATGCCTACCAAAGCCCTATTCACACATGCACATAAGCAATAATGGCAGAAACCTCTACTCTAACAACTACCAACAACCTAAGGTTTGGGAGGAAAGAGCAAAGTAGAAATACTTACTGATATTCGGGTAGGTGGAGGTTGAAGGAGTAACTGGATCACTGCACAGCACGATCGCGAGAAGTAAAAGCTGCAAAGACGAACGGCGATTCAAACCAGGAACTTCGGGGAATAAACACACTGCCAAATCAAAAAGAAAAGTTTCCAGATACTTACCAAAAGAAATGGCAAGTTCGGAGGAACGTAAGCTGGGAAGCCTGAGAGTTCGAAGGTTTGGAAATCTGAAAATCCTAAAGATGGAGAATCTGAAAGCGTAAAGAGGAAGAAAGGTCCTTTCCCTCGTTTTTATAGCAGGGAAGAGGCCGTTTCGAATTCCTCAAAATGGACGGCCCCGTTCTTCCCATTCCGTGTGCATCAGATCCAACGGCTGGAGAGGAAGCGACAATCCTATTTATGACTCCTCGGATGGGAATAAAGTATTTATTTCCCATCATTACACCACCTCGGGCCCTGAGTACCATTAAAAACCGTCAAATCATTGGTCAGATGACTGACGCACGCATCCTCAACCAGTCGCCTCACGCACACGTCTTGGTCGCAGAACCATTCCCAGAATGACGCGTGATCCTTGTCGCACTTGAGTACTTGGTCTCAAACAGAAGAAATTCCTTTTCTCTTTCATACTAATACTCAGGCGGGAAAAAGGAACCTTTTCGGGAACACAGAAGGTGCCCCCTCGCCTAGTCTAAGAAACTGATTGTACAAGCTCCCGGATCTCTCAAAGCTCCGCGACCTTGGGGGGTAAATGTTATCCAGATTTCCGGATAGCGTTTAGATTGATGACTTCGGAGAAGCAGAATTATCGATGTCTTTCACGGTAGGTGACCAGAGCTCGCGGATGGACAGAAAGGCTTCGCCTCCCTTGTTTGATATCCGGATTACTCTTCCAAGCAAGCACAACACGGAAAATCGTTGACTCTCCCGGACTCCCGAAGGATACCCCTCGGGGAGGCCCCTTCCAGGAGAGGCCCTTCGAGTGGTCTCCGCGGAAACAGTTCCGTGCCTCGCACAGAACAAAACCGAACTGTCGAGTCCGGGAGAGGGCATATTTGGAATGATATCCGTCTGACACAGGATCCCGCCTGACACGCCCGTCAGGACAAAGCCGCACACATCCCAGCACGCCTAAAGGTACCTTTTCGCCTACTGTTCCGCTGACAACTTGGAAAAGACGGCTGACTTTGTGTGTTCCCCATATTTTCACGTAAATATATCCACATAGAGTCTTGTAGCCATGCGACTACAGTAATTGTATCCCCTATTTATGGCTGGTGTAATTAAGACCCATGTACGTGGAGAAAAACCCTAATCCGAAACCCTAGCTATAAAGGCCCCTTCATTTTACAAGAAGGAGGGGGGACCGAGAGATCACATAGCAAAAACTCTACCAAAATCTCTCTAGCTTCATCTTCTTCAAGAGAACCCGAGAGAAACATTGTGAGTGTGTGAAGTTCTTATGCACCAGCCATCTTACTGTAACCTTTTCCAAGCATAATAACATCGACTCGTGGACTAGGGCTTGTTAACGCCTGAACCACGTAAAAACACTGTTTGTTTAGTTACATTTCAGTATTTCTACAGTTCTTATCTTTTTATTATTCTGTTAGTTATTCGTTTCCGAAAAACTCGGTAAACAATTGTCAATTGAGTACTCTCTGTACACCGACCATGTTCCCATTCTTTCACCTGCCATGAGGCTCAAACCATCATCTCTTCAGTCTATATATGGGCGCGTCTCAAACTTGATGTGCCGCTTACAGTTTCATGTTTTTAAAACAAAGTCAAGTTCCTTCTCACTACCATTTTGTAACCATTCATTACACACGGACTTCTATATCACGAGGTGTTAACCAATCCTTATTCTGTCTTCTGAAAATATGATACAAAGTATTCCATTCAGTCTATCCTTAGGTTCTTCTATCGTTCTAATCTCTGATATGGCTGTCCTCCAAATATACTTATGTAGTAGATGACATGCTCACCAGTCTCGTTATGCATCTTATCCTTCAGACGTTCTTCAGTAATCTCTCTATGGCTTCAGACTGAATCTCTTCATACTTGATCCCTTCTCTTCCTGTAGCATGACCTTGAATACCCTTGGCAAAATTGTAACTGGCACCTTCTGGAGCCTTACTTGTTACCCTGCTTCTTCAGTCTTAGTATCGTCAGTGTACTAGTCGTATGCATTTTGCTTTTAGCTGGAAAATAGTTCAATGCATCCTTGACGAACCTAGATGTGACTTATTCATATCCTTCCTGTACTCTCTGCTTGTTCAACTTACCTGTGTTGTTGAAGCTTAAGTCAGTCAAGAATCTCTACTGGTAATCCATTACACCCCACTTGGTACAAGTGATAATTCCTGAAATGTCTATTTCCTTGACCCTTTGCTAGTAATAACCAGATCGAAGATAAATTCCTGAAGGCATTGTCCTATTTCATAACAGGGCATTTAACCTCTTCATCGTTAACAGATGATAACACTGAATTCCACGGTACGGCGCTCTGTCTAATTCATCCCTAAACCAGATACTCCCTCTGCTGAACTAGTAATTCTTTCTGCCAACCTAATACCATTCGTCACACTGTCTCTGATACTGAATCTGTTCATAGTCGACTCCTAAAGCATACTTAACAACTCCTTACATACCCATCTGAATTCCTACTGATCAATTCAGTTTCCATTCAATCCAACTCATATACTTCCAGTGATGTCCCTCTCAGTCCATGGTTGTCTCTTTACAAATTAGCTCTCACACAGGTTTATAACAAGGCTCTCATATGGCAGGCTCAATCCCTTTCACTATGAACCCCTTTACCACCTGTATTATAATTCTTCTTTAAAGAGTTTCTGATTCATCCCCAACAAGCACTAATATCTCAAACCCCTCATATAACACCCTTGAGGCATATACTTCATATAGAAATCTTTCTTGGGAGATACACCACATCGAACTCTTTCAGCCCATTATGTAACCAAAAACAAGGATTATCAAGTCAATCGATCACCTCCGAGGAACTAGCCTCAGGCTTTGAATGTAACAAGACATTCCAATCTTCCATTCTCTAATCCTGGGCAATCCCTACCTTGCCCTAACGTACTGAATCATTCCATGTAGATAACGTGTCCTTATCTGGTATTTTTCTAGATGGCATCTCCAACTTCTGGTGCATATTGAATAACTTCACTAAGCCTCCCCACTGTCCTGATGGCTATGTTGTAAACTATACCCCTTCTTGTCAAAACTTGGAGATAAAGAACTATCACGGGCTCTTCTATTCTGATTACTAAGTATCTGTCCTGACCAAATTCCACCGATGGGAATACCATCCTCTGCATTTCTTATCCTTCAACATTCATGTTCCATACCTCATTCCTTTTATCTCAAATACCATGGTCCTCCCTGCCGCCCAAGAACAGATGGAAAATCTCTTGCACCGGAGCGACCCTAATGCTCTGGGTCATCCCAGAGTTTAATCCTTAAATGAGTCATCATTTATGGCTACATCCGCTCGTGTCAACTTCCAAAGTGGATTGACTAACTCACCAAACTTGTTGACATACTCTGTTGTTGTCTTACCATTCTAAACCATATTCATAAACTTATTAGTCCCCGCAGCACCAACCACTTCGTAGTAACCTCTTCTATCACATCTTTGTCCGAGTTCCCCCTAACCTATCATGCTAACACTTCGGGATTGGGGTACCATTTCTGTGCATCCTTTTGCCACAACTACTTGACACAACCATTCTGTCACAGCCTATCATCTTTATGTAATCAAGGATAGAATTAGCTATGCTGATCAACTAATCAATTCCTAGGCAACTCCGACCCTTCCTCAAAACTAGAGAATTGTGCCTCTAAAGCCTTCCATATAGTACTCTTATCTGTCTGTATCATCAAGTCAACCAACACTTGCGGCCCTGCTGTTACACTATACCAAACAGTTCTTTTCCCATAAAAACATGCTATTTCACCAATCTAGTCATCTCTATTAGACCTCAAAGCTTACTTACATAACAAGGAACATCTGCTGCGACTTTCAGGGGCAGATGGAGGGTTCCAACCCCTATCTATCATTTGCAACCCCTACCGTATCATTACCAAGTCCATTTAACCATTTCGAGCACAAACAGTCTGAATTCATCCACCATTACTGACTAAACCCCTCAGCCTTGATGTTCATATCCAGAACCATTCCACGGGCAGGTCCAAATAATCACAGTAGCCATACACACAAAAAGCAAAACAAACACCAATCCACATTACTATGCATTAGTTAACCACTTCATTGCCACTAAATATAACCATGTTCATCATGCTTTCCATATACTAATAAATAGATAAAACATGTAAATTCAATTTAACCAATTAACCACATGTAATCAATATAAAAACCATTATTCAAATATCCATCCACATGCAATAACAATGCTAATTAGCACGCCTCGATATCTTCACAGAACAGTCAAGGGCCAGGCCCTAACAGAATCTCATGCTTCCTATTGCTCACACAAATTAAAGGATTCATATTCCATCAAGCACTTAAGAAAATAATCTCATGTATTCAATTACGAAACCCTGAGTCGAGCTTGTCTTTAGCGGCAAGTTTACATGTCCAGCCATTCTTCAGGAACCCTATAACCTAGACCGCTCTGATAGCAAGTTGTAACGCCCTGGATAGCCAAGATCGTTACACTGTGTGATTATAAAGGCGCAAGACTTGCTAATCAAGTCATATAGTTGAAAACGTTGTCCTAAAGTCGTAATTAGGTAAAGATTAAAAGGTTTTAGTCATAAACAGATAATTTTCATATAAAATGATTGTTTAGTACATGGGATCCCAAAACAGGGTTTAAAAGACATGTTTACAAAAATTCCAAAAGTTATAAAAACCGATGGCCACTCTAATGGAAAAATATACATTTTAGGTTTCAGTTCCTATACAAACCCTCGACTGTGGCAGCCGAGCAGCTGACAATGTACATCTCACCTCAGACCTCTCCAACTCATCGCTGAACCACCAAACCCTCGCCTTTACCTGCACCACGAAGCACCCGTGAGCCGAGGCCCAACAAGAAAACTATAATGCATAGCATAATCAATAATAGGAATCAGGTAATTCATAGATAATTATTCAAACACCCAATAGATCACATCGATCACATAAACAGTGATAACAGTCAACAAACCAACAATTAACCATCCAGGTAATAAACATGTCATACTCATAAGATTAACACCAATTAACATAACACACAATATCTATGGTCGACGCCGTTAGGCCACACCCTCTAAATAAGTCACTGCCTTCGGCTCACTTAGGTTGAGCCCAGTGTTCAACCCACTGACTCTAGCTCGCTTAGGCCAAGCTCAGTGATTATTTGATTAACCTCAGCTACCAGTGGTCGAGCCGCGTCCTATGCGAGAATATTGATTCCGGAACTCTTAGTTCAGTTATCTCATGTCCCCAAGGCATAATACCATCATAGGATATCACATACAAGTATAGGGAAGTGTTAGTCCCAACATAACCACATAACCAGGTGCAGTTTTCTTACCTTTGATTCCGATAGCTTTGATTAGTGAAATCAACCTTCAAGCATGATCCCGTTCGCGCCCTAGTGTACACCTAGTCACAACCATAAATTAGAACCATCACTAAACTTCAATTCCAAAACCTAACCTCGGGACCAATCCCAAGCCCTCAGGAAGCCCTAATTCCACCAAACGGGGTGATGGAATCAAACCCCGAGTCCCCGGGCAAAAACCTTAAGAAATAACCCAAAAACCCACTTATGGAAACAGGGTAGCGCTACACTGCCACAAAGTGGGCACTACAGCGCTCCAACTAGAAGCAAAATGTAACGACCCAAAATCACTAATATGGCTTAAGGGCCTTGATTAGTGTGCCGGGAAGGATAATTGGTTTGTGTGTCAATTTATTAACTTATTTGCATGATTATATTATAAGCATGCTAGTATGCTTATATGAATGTAAATGTGATTATATGCTATATTTGTGAGAACCACATTATTATGTGGGTAAAACTGCAGCATGCGATTTGAGGCGATCCTAGGGAGCTAGTTAGCGGGAAAGTCGCAATGGAGCTTAATACTTGACTTTGGGCAAGTCAAGGGGTATTTCAGATATTGGATGGTTATTTAGGTTATCGGGTTATGAAAATAAATAATTGGAGATATATTTGAGGTTAGGAAGTCTAGGTGGGAATACTAGGGAATTTTACCATTTTGCCCTCGGGGACGTTTCCAGCACCCCGAGCCCCGAGATTAACTCAATTGCCTAAGAATAGACTAAGTAAAACATAGAATTTGGTGGAACATAAGGAATCGACCTTCTCTCCTTTTCTCTTTTTTCTCAATAGAATTCATTAGAATCTAAGGGAAATTTAGCTGGAAACTCTGTGATTTGAGCTAGAGTTTTGAGGGATTAGCTCAGTTTTAGCACAGGGATTCAACCACGACTGAGGTAAGGATTGAATCACAATTTTTGTTGTTAAAATTCTGTGGTTTTTATTGAGTTCTAAAAGGTTTTTGGGTTTTGAAATTGAAGATTGAATTGAAGCTAGGAACTTGGGAGTTAGCTCAGAAATTGTTTAGAGAATTGACTCTATAGTGAAGGTAAGCTTGAATTTATGATTTAATACTTGAATTCTGATGTTTTCTTGGCTGGTTTTAGTGTTCTTGTGCTTTTGAGTTTCAGAGATTGAAGTGGATTTTGATGAGTTTTTAGGCTAGGTTTTCGCTAGACTATGTTGCTGGAATCATGTTAGAAGTTTTGTGATAATTGAGTTATTGAAATAGGATGGTTTTGAGTGAGGTTTGAGAGTTAAAAATGGAGGTTTTTTTGGGTTCGAAGGGGTCGGGCCGCGGCATGGTTCTTGGTGAGCTGCGACCCTCTGAAGCTGATGCATGCTGAGGAAGGAGGGCGGGCCGCGGCATGGGGCTTGTAGGGCCACGATTAGTGTCTGGTTTTGGGTGTGGGGGAGCCTGTGGTTGGGGCCATGCCGTGGCATGGGAGGCTTGAGCCACGGCCCTTAAGGGAATTTGGGATTTTAAGCATGGGCATTTAACCTAGGGTGCTCGGGATTGAATCTACTACCGTGTTTGGTGGGATTCTATGTTCTGGAGACTAGAACCTTACATAGAAGCCCTTATACTATTATGAATGGTATCCCTTATCTTGGTTGTGACTGGGTATAAGCCAGGGGCTCAGGAAACGGATCGTGCTCAAGAGGCATCTAGCGTAACCAGTACATTTGGATACTAAAGGTAAGAAAACTGCACCCGGTTGTAGATTTATAATGGGACTAAGGGTTCCCTATTTTGTACGCTTTGTGAAGGATGGTATTATGCCATGTAAATAGTACACAAACGGCCTAAGAGTGCTGAAGATTACACTAGCGCACACAACGCGGCCTGGCCACTAGTAGCTAAGGACAACTTATTATGCACTGAGCTCGGTCTAAGCGGGCCAGAGTCAGTGGGATAAACAGAGGATGAAACCTAAGGTGTCGACCCTGATTACCGTGTGATTTGACTGTTATTATTGATTGGTGGATTGTTGTGTTGTATAGCTGGGTGTTGATTAGCTAAATCATTGGTTGAATCTTCATGCTTTGTGATTATTGTGGTATGTTAAGTGTATAAACATGCTTAAGGGGTTATCCAAATGTTATTGTTGCTTGTTATATAATATGATCTGTTTTCTTGCTGGACCTTGGCTCACGGGTGCTTCGTGGTGCAGGTAAAGGCAAGGGCAAGCTTGATCAGCCTTGATTTAGAGAGCTCTGAGAGCAGAATGTACATGATCAGCTGCTCAGCCACGACAGTTGAGAGGGAGACAAGAACAGGAGTTCCAGAAATGTCTGGTTTGCCCTTAGAGTGGCTACTGGTTGTTTGAACTCCGAAAATTTTGTAAACTGACTTTTGAACGTTGTTCCTTTTTGGGATCCCATGTGTAAAAATGTTTAGTTATATGAAATGCACCTTTTGAGACCAAAATCTTTTAACCCTAGTTCATTAGTTGTTTCTGTATCACATTTTTCACTAAATGACTTGATTAGCAACTCCTGCACCTTTATAAGTACACAGTGTAGCGATATTTGCTATCCAGGGCGTTACAACTTTGTATCAAAGCATCCTAGGTTTAAGGGTTCCTAAAGACCGGCTGGACAAGTACATTCGCTGCTACAGACAAGCTCGATTCAGGGTTTGGTAATGTGTATATGTGCCCAACAGTGAAGAAAGTGGAATAAGGAAAGGTGGATAGCTTGACTCCAGCTCTAGTATTCACCTTGACACAGGCAGAGGCCGAGGCTAGTCCCTCGGTAGTGACAGATTAGCTTTCTAGCGCTGGCTCTCCTTTTACTATATTGATTGACTCTGGTGATACACATTCCTTTGTTTCTAGTAAAGTGATTGATAGATTGTGTAAACCTAGTAAGTATCGAACTGCAGGGTTTGGGACTTTATTGCCTACTGGGGAACTGGTAGTTTCTAGGAGGTGGATTAGGGCACTGCTAGTGACGATTGATAGTTGGGAGCTTTCAGTTGACTTGATTGAGTTAGACATGGAGGAGTTTGACATGATCTTAGGGATGGATTGGTTGATCAGGTATGGGGCTACTATTGACTGCAGGAAAAAGATGGTGACTTTTGAGCCTGAGGGCAAGGATCCTTTTGTCTTCGTGGGTGTGGTATGTGGACCTCGCGTACCCATGATATCAGCTTTGAGAGCCAGAGACTTGTTACAGGGTGGATGTATAGGTTTTCTGGCTAGTGTGGTGGACACCACCAAGGTTTTTCCAGTGGGGCCGGGAGAGACCAAGGTGGTTCGTGAGTATTTAGATGTATTCCCTAAGGAGCTACCAAGGTTGCCACCACGCAGGTAGATTTAGTTTGTTATCGAGTTAGAACCGGGGACAGAACCAGTATCAAGAGCACCATATAGGATGGCACCATCAGAGTTGAAAGAATTGAAGATACAACAGCAAGAACTTCTGGATTTTGGATTCATCAGGCCTAGTTAATCTCCATGGGGCGCTCCAGTATTGTTTGTTAAGAAGAAAGACGGGACACTGAGAATGTGTATAGACTACAGGGAATTGAACAAGTTGACTATTAAGAATAAGTACCCTCTACCAAGGATCGATGACTTGTTCGATCAACTACAGGGAAAGACGGTGTTCTCAAAGATTGATCTTCGATCTAATTATCACCAACTGAAGATCAAAGTTGAGGACATACCGAAGACGGCCTTCCGAACGCGGTACGGGCATTATGAGTTCTTGGTCATGTCTTTTGGTTTGACCAATGCCCCGGCAGCTTTCATGGATCTGATGAACAGGGTGTTCAAGGACTTCTTGGATCAGTTCATCATTGTCTTCATCAACGACATCTTAGTGTACTCTAGTTCAGAGGCAGAGCATGAGCGACATCTTCGATAGGTTCTACAGAGGTTAAGGGAGCATCAGTTATATGCTAAGTTTAAGAAGTGTGAGTTTTGGTTGCCAGAGGTGACTTTACTTGGGCATATAGATGGTGCAGAGGGGATTAAGGTTGATCCATCCAAGGTGGAAGCAGTGAGAGATTTGCTGAGGCCAAGGAATGCCTCGGAGGTGCTGAGTTTCCGTGGGTTAGCGGGTTACTACAGGCGGTTTGTAGAGGGATTCTCAAAGATTGCCTCATAAATGATAGAGTTGACACGGAAGAATCAGAAGTTTGTTTGGTCAGAAAAGTGCGAGCACAGTTTCCAAGAGTTGAAGCAACGACTTGTTTCTGCACCTGTGTTAAGTCTTCCTTCGGAGGAAGGAAAGTTTGTGGTATACTATGATGTGTCGAGGATGGGTCTAGGTTGTGTGTTGATGCAGAATGAGAAGGTTATAGCGTATGCATCACGGCAGTTGAAGGAGTATGAGTAGCGATATCCTACACATGATCTGGAACTAGCAGCAGTGGTATTCGCACTGAAGGTGTGGCAACATTATTTGTATGGGGAGAAGTGCGAGATATACACCGATCATAAGAGTTTAAAGTATTTCTTCACCCAGTAGGATCTGAACATGAGACAAACAAATTGGTTGGAGTTGGTTAAGGATTATGATTGTGACATCTCTATCACCCAGGGAAAGCCAATGTTGTGGCAGATGCATTGAGCCTGAAGGGCTCGGGGTAGTTATTTAGTTCAGTTCAGATCTCCAGGGAGTTAGCTGATGAGATGACCAGGGCAAGGATAGATCTGGTGGTATGTCAGTTAGCCAATGTTACTTTGCAGTCGACCCGGCTAGAGCGGATCAAGGAGGGTCAGTTGGTAGACGCGTAGTTGCAGGAAGTTAGACAGCATGTCTTAGCGGGAACAGCTAAGGATTATTCTGTTTCTGAGACTGGTGTGCTTCGATATCAGGGATGGATTTGTGTTCTGGCAGATAAAGGGATCAAATAAGAGAAACTAGATGAGTCTCACACTACGCCATATTCGCTTCATCTGGGTACCACGAAGATGTATCAGAATCTACGGACATTATATTGGTGGTCCGGGATGAAGAAGGATGTTGTAGAGTATGTGGCCAGATGTTTGACATGTCAGCAGGTGAAGGCTGAGCATCAACGACCAGCAGGGTTACTTCAGCCTTTGGGTATCCCAGAGTGGAAGTGGGAGGACATTACCATGGATTTTGTGGGAGGTCTACCCCGGACGATAGGACTTCGTGACTCGGTGTGGGCGATAGTGGAAAGATACACCAAGTCAGCTCATTTTCTGCTAGTGAAGTCGGCGTACACAGTGAAACAGTATGCAGAGTTGTATGTGAGTGAGACAGTTCGTCTCCATGCGATTCCTAAATCCATTATATCTGATCGAGACCCTATCTTTACCTCTAAGTTTTGGGGAGCTCTGCAGACTGGTGGGTAGTCTGAGAGGATGATTCAGGTGTTGGAAGATATGCTTAGGGCATGTGTGATTGACTTCGAGGGATCTTGGAGTAAGTATCTCCCGTTGATTGAATTTTTGTATAACAATAGTTACCAGTCCACGATTGGATTGGCCCCTTATGAGTTGCTATATGGATGGAAGTGTAGGTCGCCCATTCATTGGGACAAGACGGGTGAAAGAAAGTATTTGGGGCCAGACATAGTTCAGAAGACAAGTGAGGCTATTGAGAAGATCCGAGCCAGGATGCTTGCTTCACAGAGTAGACAGAAAAGCTACTCTGATCCTAAGCGAAGAGACATGGAGTTTCAGGTTGGGGACCACGTGTTTCTGCGAGTTTCAACACTACGAGGGGTGAGGAGATTTGGAGTAAAGGGCAAGCTGAGCACTCGGTTCGTTGGACCTTTCGAGATTTTAGAAAGGATTGGACAGGTGGCGTACAGATTGGCCTTGCCACCGTTGTTGTCGGGAGTTCATGATGTATTCCATGTCTCTATGTTGCGGAAGTATGTCTCTGATTCGACGCATGTATTGAAGTATGAGGACTTAGAGTTGCAGACAAATTTGTCCTATGAGGAGCGATCGGTTCAGATTTTGGACCGGAAGGATAAAGTTCTACGGAATAAGACGATTTCGTTAGTTAAAGTGTTGTGGAGAAATAGCAAGGTTGAGGAAGTGACCTAGGAGCTAGAGACGGTGATGCAGGATCAGTATCCCGAGCTATTCATGTAAATTTCGAGGACAAAATTCTCAGTAGGAGGGGATAGTTATAACGACCCAAAATCACTAATATGGCTTAAGGGCCTTCATTAGTGTGTAGGGAGGGCATAATTGGTTTATGTGTGAATTTATTAACTTATTTGCATGATTATATTATAAGCATGCTAGTATGCTTATATGAATGTAAATGTGATTATATGCTATATTTGTGAGAACCACATTATTATGTGGGTAAAACTGCAGCATGCGATTTGAGGCGATCCTAGGGAGCTAGTTAGCGGGAAAGTCGCAACGGGGCTTAATACTTGACTTTGGGCAAGTCAAGGGGTATTTTCAGGTATTGGATGGTTATTTAGGTTATCGGGTTATGAAAATAAATAATTTGAGATATATTTGAGGTTAGGAAGTCTAGGTGGGAATACTAGGGAATTTTACCATTTTGCCCTCGGGGACGTTTCCAGCACCCCGAGCCCCGAGATTAACTTAATTGCCTAAAAATAGACTAAGTAAAACACAGAATTCGGTGGAACATAAGGAATCGACCATCTCTCCTTTCCTCTTTCTTTCTCAAAGGAAACCATTAGAATCTAAGGGAAATTTAGCTGGAAACTCTGTGATTTGAGATAGAGTTTTGAGGGATTAGCTCAGTTTTAGCACAGGGATTCAACCACGACAGAGGTAAGGATTAAATCACAATTTTTGTTGTTAAAATTCTGTGGTTTTGATTGAGTTCTAAAAGGTTTTTGGGTTTTGAAATTGAAGATTGAATTGAAGCTAGGAACTTGGGAGTTAGCTCAGAAATTGTTTAGAGAATTGACTCTATAGTGAAGGTAAGCTTGAATTTATGATTTAATACTTGAATTCTGATGTTTTCTTGGCTGGTTTTAGTGTTCTTGTGCTTTTGAGTTTCAGAGATTGAAGTGGATTTTGATGAGTTTTTAGGCTAGGTTTTCGCTAGACTATGTTGCTGGAATCATGTTAGAAGTTTTGTGATAATTGAGTTATTGAAATAGGATGGTTTTGAGTTATTGAAATAGGATGGTTTTGAGTGAGGTTTGAGAGTTAAAAATGGAGGTTTTTTTGGGTTCGAAGGGGTCGGGCCGCGGCATGGTTCTTGGTGAGCTGCGACCCTCTGAAGCTGATGCATGCTGAGGAAGGAGGGCGGGCCGCGGCATGGGGCTTGTATGGCCGCGACCCGTGTCTGGTTTTGGGTGTGGGGGAGCCTGTGGTTGGGGCCATGCCATGGCATGGGAGGCTTGAGCCGTGGCCCTTAAGGGAATTTGGGATTTTGGGATTTTAAGCAAGGCAATTTATCCTAGGGTGCTCAAGATCGAAACTACTACCGTGTTTGGTGGAATTCGATGTTCCGAAGACTAGAACCTTACTTAGAAGCCCTTTTACAATTATTAATGGTATCCCTTATCTTGGTTGTGACTAGGTATAAGCTAGGGGCTCGGGAAACGGATCGTGCTCAAGAGGTATCTCACATAACTAGTACATTTGGAAACTAAAGGTAAGAAAACTGCACCCGGTTGTGGATTTATAATGGAACTAAGGGTTCCCTATTTTGTATGCTTTGTGAAGGATGGTATTATTGTTGGGGTTTTATGCCCTAATTAAAACTCAAAATCTTTGTAATATCATTTTATTATCAATAAAAGAATAGAAATCATTTTTTGACTTGGTCAATCACTTTGCTCACATGTTTTAGTTTCATGATTATTTGTTTAATATAAACTTCTATTAAATCTCGAGCATATAACTAATCTTATTTATAGTGACGTAATCACAGTGGAATATAAATATGATTATATGTTCAAAATAAGTTAGTTCTAAGATTAGTCAGTGCACCGGATTTACACTGACTTGCCAATCTACAATATGATCTACTTACACATTATAGTGTTATGTTCTTTCCAGAACATTAGCAAAGTAGATAAGATCGGATGTATTTGTTACATCGGACAGGACCGATATTGACAGTTGATAAGATAAGTAAACATACCATTATTATCTATTCTAGTCATATCATATAGTTGACCATAGGTCAATTCAATCTCAATTCTGAGTGGTTAGTATTCTAACTGATTGTATTATTTGAGTTCTTTGACTTGTTCGTTACGAGCTTACCCTACGGACTAGCCCATACTTGCATCTTGGGAACTCGGTAGTATAATTGAGTGGGAGTGTTAATCATAGATATGAACATCTATAGCTTCTGATGAAGAAGTGAAATGATGGTTTCTTTTTAGTTTGGTTCAAGGTGTTAAATGATAGAGATCTCATTTCAGTAATTAAATTAGTTTACTGAAATATCATTTACAAGGAAGTAAGTGTTTTAAGGATAAAATACAATGAGGGGTAAAACGGTATTTTAGTCCTATCTCATTGTAGACCGTCTATAGAGGATTGAGTGACAATTATGGTTGTAACAATGGATAATTAATAGCATATCTATATTTGTTATAGAGCGTTCTATGAATTCAAGAGTGCAATTCCGAGTCTATAGTGGAGTCACGAGGAATTAATAAGTTAGTAAATTTATTTTTTAGATTTATGATAACTTATTGGAGCTTGATTTCATAGGCCCATGGTCCCCATTGTACCTTGGATAAAATCATCTAGATAGTCTCAATTAATTGATTTAATCATCAATTAGAATTATCAAAGTTGACCAGGTCAATTTTGGATAGTTTCACAGAGTTGTGTAATTTTGAGAAGAAAAGAGAAATTATGGCAGATTTATTAATTAAGATAAATTGGTATCTAAATTATTAAATAAATTTAAATCAAGGTTCAAATTATAAATAATTAATTTGATAAAGGATTTAAATAATTAAATAAATAGAAAATAATACAGGCCTTGATTTTAAGTCCAATGGGCTTATAATCAAATGGGAAATTTCACGGGCCTATAGCCCATGATAATTTCGACCTAGGGCTTCAAAATGGCTATTATTTTATTGATTTTTTAATTAAATTAAATGGCCTAATTGAGTCTATAAAAGGAGTGCTTAGAGAGAAGTCAAAAGATAAGTTTGATAAGTCACAAGTCAGATTTTAGTTTTAGATTCTCTCTAAACACAAGTCCTTTTCTAAACCTCTTTGTTATTTTCTCTTCTTCTCTCTATATCTATCTCATGTGTTGAGAATTTCCCACACTAGTCTAGGTGGTTCTAAGGATACATTGGAAGATTGTGAAGAAAATAGAAGATCGGTTCAGTTTCTTGATAATACTCTGCGACAGAAAGGATACAAGAGTTAGAGAAACTGAAGGAAGGACTCCTAATTCCGCTGCGTATACTATAAGTATTCTATTCTTTGTTTCTCTTTGGATTCAATTTTAGAAACATGTTTTAGGCTTTCTCGTATTAATTTGTTTAATATTAGATATACATGAAAATAAATAAAGATCTTCTATAAGCTAATCCAACAATTATGCCATGTAAATAGTAAAAAAATGGCCTAAGAGTGCCGACGTTTACACTAGCGCACAGGGGGCGACTCGGCCACTGGTAGCTGAGGATAACTTATTATGCACTAAGCTCGGTTTAAGCGGGTCGGAGTCAGTGGGATAAACAGAGGGTGCGACCTAAGGTGTCGACCTTGATTACTGTGTGATTTGATTGTTATTATTGATTAGTGGATTGTTGTGCTGTATAGCTGGGTGTTGATTAGCTGAATCTTTGGTTGAGTTTTCATGCTTTGTGATTATTGTGGTATGTTAAGTGTATAAACATGCTTAAGGGGTTATCCAAATGTTATTGTTGCTTGTTATATAATATGATATGTTTTCTTGCTGGGCCTTGGCTCATGGGTGCTTCGTGGTGCAAGTAAAGTCAAGGGAAAGCTTGATCAACCCTGGTTTGGAGAGCTCTAAGAGAAGAATGTACATGATCAGCTGCTCAGCCGCCACGGTTGAGAGGGAGACAGGAACAGGAGTTCCAAAAATGTCTGGTTTGCCCTTAGAGTGGCTAAAGGTTGTTTGAACTCCGGAAATTTTTTAAACTGACTTTTGAACGCTGTTCCTTTTTTGGATCCCATGTGTAAAAATATTTAGTTATATGAAATGCACCTTTTGAGACCAAAACCTTTTAGCCCTAGTTCATTAGTGGTTTATGTATCACATTTTTTACTAAATGACTTGATTAGGAAGTCCTGCACCTTTTTAAGTACACAATGTAGCGGTCTTGGCAATCCAGGGCATTACAGAAAATGCCCCGAAATAGCTAGGCCTAGCGTTGTAGCGCCCAAAGGCTAGCGCTACAATGCTAGTTACAACACCAAACTTCCCAGAGTTTTCTGCTTCAAATTTCCTCGAACAAAAGACCCCCTAGAACCCCTCCAAACCTCAACTACACTTCAAAACAATCCTACCAATCACTACATCTCCCCCCACATGGTGCAACAACCTCAATTCTAACCACATGCATCATCAAACAAAGAAAATAAGCATTGAACTCAGAATTCAAGAACTCCTCAGAAAACCAGAAACTACCTAGCAATTCAAGATGACCAAACTCAGAAATCCTCTCCTTTTATGGAGAGTCCAAACCTAGGTTGCCTCTAGTATCCTTCCATTCCTTAGCTCCTCAATCCCCAAAGCTCGATTCCCTTAATTTCGATCCAAAACTCAAGTTTAGAAATCCATTCTAGCAAAGTTCATAAAACTCAACAGAATCCTTTAAACCTTACCTCAATTGAGTAGTTAACTCCTGCTAAATCCTTTAGCTTCACCAAGGATCATAGTCTCAAGACTTTTCCTAGACCTTCCCTGAAATTCAAGCTCCAAAACTCACAATAAATGGTTAGGAAGACAACCAGTTGAGTGAGAGAGAGATATATATCATGTACTCTGCTTTCCTTCTTTCCCTTTTCCTTTTCTTTCCTTTAACTTCTAAGACTTTCTACAACTTCCAATAATGTTAAAAAGCTGTATAACACTTATCTCTTCTTAAACACCAAAAGACCATATTGCCCTCCCAAATATAACCCAGCCTTTAAGTCATTCTAGGGCATTTTGGTCATTTGTTCCCACTTCCTGCTAATTCCTCGAGTGTCCCAAATAATTACTGCTTAAATCCTCACACCTAATTAATCACCAATTATTTTCCTTAAAATCAAATAGCCTCCAATATATTTCCCAAATTCCCAGAAATACGCCCAGGCTCCCTCGAGCCGGGTATAAATCTCCACCGTGACTTCCCGCTAAACCGCTCACTAGGATTGCCTCGAGTCACAAGCTGCAAGTATATCTACATAATAATGTGGTCTCAACAATTTATCGCAAATAATTACATTTATGCCCTCAACGGGCCAAAATTACAAACATGCCCTTAAAAAAAATAGGGCCCACATGCATATTCAATACTAATAAACATGCATCTAATCATATCCATATACTCATTTAATCATGCATGCCATATAGTCATGCATTTAATCATTCATTCACATAGTTACCAGTTATGCCCTCCTGGCACACTAATCAAGACCCTTAAGCCTTATTAACAAATTTTGGGTCGTTACAATATTGATACGACTCCCTTATTTATGAACTCTCTCACATAGTAATGTCTTGGACTTATATGTCTAGACTTCCCACTCGGCCTTTTTGTCGGTTACCTTTAGAACTACAAACTCGGACTCCATTGTTGAGTGACATATACATGTTTGTTTCTTAGATCCCTAAGAAACCGTACCACCATAAAGGGTGAACACCCCACTGGTTTTAGAGAGATTATCTCTTACAATGGATATCAAATTAGTGTCGAAATATCCTTCAAGTATCTATGGAAACTTTGAATATTAGAGGTATAGTTATTTCATCCATTTGAGGTATCCAAAAACTTTTTCTACCGCCTTCCAATGTTTGATACTTGGATTGCTTATAAACCTACTTAGTTTACTAACCGCAAATGCAATATTCACTCTTGTCCAATGTGGAACATACATTAAACTCCCTATTGCACTTGCGTACTCTAATTTAGCCATCACTGTCCCTTCATTCTTTTCAAGCTTTGGGCTTGAATCAAATGGCATTTTTGCCTCTTTGATATTAAGAAGACTGAGTTTGTCAAGCATCTTCTCAACATAGTGAGCTTGACCTAAGGCATATCCATACTCATTTCATCTAACTTTGATACCTAGCAATGATATCAACCTCTCCAAGGTCTTTCTTCTTGAAAGTGGAAAACAAAATCCTCTTTGTTATCATTATGCCTTTTATGTCATTACTTAATATCAACATATAGACACACTAGAATGAAATAATCGTCACAAGTCTTAGAGTACAAGTACTTGTTCGCACCCATCTGAGAAAATGGCTTCATCAAACTTCTCTTGTCATTGTTTAGGTGCTTGTTTTAAACCATATAATGATTTAACAAGTTTACTTTGGCTATATTTGTATTATACATTAATTTTTTCATTTTTTTTTACTTTTCCTTTCTTTCTTTGAGGGCCCTCTTGGGGGTGTAAGGGAACTAGTTTGTACCCTTTTATAATATGCACATTTGGTACCTTATGTTTAAACCGAGTACAACTTTAGTACATTCTATTTCAAATAATTATCATATTGTATCCTGTTATTGTAAATCAGTTAAAAAAATTGATACCTTACACAACTTTGGTCAATAATAATTTTTTTATATAATACCCAAATTACCCTAACATATAAATAATTAAATTATTTTGATAAAAATAAAACAATAATTAATAATTAAATAAAAATAATACAACTTACAACTAAATTAAATAATTAAAAACAAAATAAGGCTAAACTCAAACTCAAACTCATATTCACTTTCAACCAATTACGAACAACTCATTACAATTATTATGAACAAATTCACATATAAATCTTAAAATTAATTAAAAACAAAGTATATAGATTATTCTTCTCTCCCTTGTCTTCCATTATCTTTCAACATCATCATCTTCATCTCCTTCATACAATTCATAATACTCAGATTTGAACATCTAAATTTAAATAAACATTCATTCCATATTGACAAACAAAAATTGCCAAACTAATCAAAGAAAATCAAGAAACTTCTTCTTTTAGAAATGGAACCCACATCTGAAAAACAATGAACTAAAAAAAATTCAAATACAATCAATACCTCTCAAAATCAAACACATATGCAAACTCAGAAAATCAATATACAAACTTAGAAATCAAAAAACCCAAAGCCCAGATATTAATCTTTTAATTGCAGAGGTGGCTTGTGAAAATTTTGTTGGGCACCCCGTCGACCACTACTAAGGTAGAAGACGATGCCACAATCGCTCTTTTCCAAGGTAGAGGATGATACCACAATTGCCCTTCGCCACGTAAGAACTTGTTGCCAAGCATAATCCACCATCCTGGCGCCTTCGCACACCAAAATGTCTCCGACCAAATGCACATGTTGTCGACATCGTTCACTTGAGTCTTGATGAAAAGGAAACCCATTTCTCTGTGTATGAACTTGACGCTGACCACCTACAAGGAAAATAGAAATTGGTATATAGAAGAGGAAGAAAGAGAGACGGGATTAGAAAAATTTAAGGTTTATATTTATTAATTATAATTTAGTTTTTAATAATTTCTTTTAACAAAATTATAAGTTGGAGCAATAATGATTTGAGATGTGTAAGATTATTTTAAAAAAAAATTTAATGACTTAATTGCTTAAATCTTAAGGGCAATTTAGTTATATAGAAAATATTATTAACCAAAAATGGATTCAGGGTAACATTTTATCCTAATTTTGTAATTACAAGGTACTAGGTGAGTATTATTCATAATAAATGGTACCAAATCTCAAATTTGCAAAACACAGGATACCGAATCAGTACCTACCATTCGTTTTAATTACCTTTTGTATATTAATAGAACATTTCTTAGTTCTCTCTATTTCACTTGGAATTGCATTTTAGGCATGCACATAATGATAACAAAAAGGAAGAACATAGCCCGAGCAAAGTATTTTTTAAGCCAATATTCATTCTTTGTAGACATTATAAAAATAATAAATTAAAGAAGGGTAAATACCATTTTGGCCCATGTATTATGCAAAAGTGCTTGGTCGAACCCTTTTTTTTGTTAAATGACAATTCAGACCTTGCATTTTGAAAAATGGAAAAAAAAAATAGTACCCTGGACCCGATTTTGGTCAAACTTTTTTGTATAACAAAAATTTCCCCGAAATTTATAAATTAATAATTTAATCATATTCACGAAATAAATAAATCAAATTTATTTTCAAATATAAAGTAAATAAAAAACTAAAAAACGTAAACAATATTAAAATTATAATTAACCACCCTCTCTCTCCACTATACTATCTCTTATCTTCTTGTAAGCCCTAGCCGCCCCTCCATGTCTTCACATATAAGGTAGTGTCAACTCTAATCTTTGTCCACCAAGCAAGCCACTAACAAGCGATCACCAGACCCACTGTCAAAAAGCCTCCTAGACCAACGAGTCCTAGCCACCATCCCCTCCATTCCCCAGTCACTAGTAGCTCAAATTGCTCCATATCGATTTCCTTAAAGTTATTGAGGGGTTTCCTAATCCAGTTCCAAAAACAAAATGAGCATAAACTCTTTTGTTTCCACCATGCTTGCTCTGGAATGTAGTTGGTTCAGGGGCATTGTTTTTTTTCTCTCGTGTACTGTTATGGTTTTTTTTTTTTTTTTATAGATGCTGATCTTGTTTCTTTTGGCCTTAGGGCTTGGTATTTCAAATAACTTTCTTTGACCCTTCCATCGAAGGGGTTGTTCCAATAAAAAAAGTACCTTGTATTTGCTTAAATATATCTATAACCAATTGACTTATTTGTTGTAGATTGGAATGCATTTCTAGGTTTAGGGTATTATTGGATTTGATTCATTCATTGGTTCTGGGTCATGTTGGGATGCAATTTTGAGTTCAGGGTTTTGCTAGATTGGATGATAGAGAGAGAGAGAGTTTGAATTTAATTTTTTGTTTTTTTTATTATTACAAGATTTTAGTTTAGTAGATTTAGCTTTTATGTTTTGTTTTTATTAATTCAGTTTTAATTTTAATTTTGTTTTTATATTTTAAGATTGTTTAATTATTCAAATATATTTATGTTGATTATTGACTCAAATTAATTTATTATGGTTTTTATTTATGGCGTTTTTAATTTTGGGTAATTATTAATTTTTGTAAAATGAGTGTCTTGATGCCCAAGTTTTATAACTCTATAAATATATATTATTTAGTGAGTTTGAGGAGTAAAAGAGTGAAAAGAAAATGGTGTCTTGGGATTCGGGTGGAGAGATTGAGAGAGTTTGAGTGTATGTAATATGGAAGATTTTGGTGAAATAGATGTCTCCTTGTGGGTTTGGTAATTTTACCAATCCTAATAATTTCTTTGTTTTGTTATATTATTGCTGCTCTTGGAAGTTTGTCTTTTTTCCTAAAAAGTGGTACCAAAGCCAAGGTTCAAATCTGC
Source organism: Humulus lupulus (assembly GCF_963169125.1). Lineage (NCBI taxonomy): Eukaryota > Viridiplantae > Streptophyta > Magnoliopsida > Rosales > Cannabaceae > Humulus > Humulus lupulus. The sequence goes on from NC_084796.1 coordinate 155,574,963, forward strand.
ACCAAATATGTCAAAGATGAAAACTTCCACAAAATTTGAGATTGAGCATCTTCATGGAAAGAAAAATTTTAGTTAATGGCATAACACAATAAAAGATGTTTAGGTACAACAAGTTCTCCTAATGGCACTACAGGCAAAGAAGCCTAATAGTATGAATGATGAAGATTGGGAAGAGATGTAGGCAAAAGCGGTAAGCACTATTCACTTATGTTTGACTCTTAAATTCAAATCTAGTGTACTGAATAAAACATGTCTTATGAGGTATGGAAAACGTTAGATAAAATTTATATGTTGAAATCCCTAAAAAATAGATTTTACAGATGATTGAAGGGGATGATGTTACAGATCATATATGTCGAAAAAGATGATTGAAGGGGATGATGTTACAGATCATATAAATAGATTTAACAAGTGCCTAACTCAATTGCTAAGTGTAGATGTCAAAATTGATGATGAAGATCAAGCTATTACTTTTTAAGCCTCTGTGCCAAAATCATATGAGAAGTTAATGACAACACTTTTAGATGGAAAGACCACTTTAACGGTGGATGGAGTGTCAAATTATTTATTGGATCACACCACTAAATAGTTTGTCTTATACTTATCAAGCTCTTGTGAAATCATGGTAGGAATAAGTCAAGAGGAAAGTATGATGACAAAAGAGATAATCGTAGCCAATTACATTATTTGAGATAACTAGAATTTTATTATTGTCACAAAAGGGACATGTGAGGAAAAATTGTGAAGAATTTACCAAGCTTCGTGAAGTAATTAGAAATCAAGAATGCAAAGAGACTTCAGATTCAACTAATGTTGTTGATGTAGGTTTTAAAAGTGATATTGATGTTCTTTCTGTCATAAATGATAAAAATTATTCCAACTCTTAGATTTTCAATTCAGGTTGTTCATTCCACATGTACTCATATTAAGAGTGTTTTGATATTTATAAGGCATATGATGGAAGTACTATTTTGATGGGTAATGGTTCTAGCTCTAAAGTTGTTGGAATAGGAATTGTGAAGGTGAAGATGTTTGATGGTGTTGTGAGAACATAAGCTAATGTAAGACATGTTCCTACGTTGATGATGAACTTAATCTCTCTAGGAGCCTTAGACATTCTAAGTGGTGACTATTATGCAAAAGATGGTGTAATGAATATTAAGAAATGTGACTTGGTAGTCATGAAAGGTCAAAAGGAGCTAAAATTGTATAAACTTTCTAGGAAGACTAATTTCGGTGGAGCTGTGATAGTGGAGTCAAGTCATAAAATGTCATATAGTGTTGCAAGAATGAAAGACTGCTACAAGGTGATGAAGACTCCAATTATAATCAGAGGTTGTTTGAAGAGAGAAGACATTAACTCCTATAAGCGGAGTGAGAGATTGAAGAATGTGAAGACAAGTGCTCAAGTGATGAAGTTCAATGAGAGTATGAATCGATGCATGTTTTTACTTTTATTGATAGTCTGAGTTGTGAGTTTTGGGAATTTTAGTTAAGGCGGAGATTGTTGAGTATTGACACAAATTAATTTATTATGGTTTTTATTTATAGAGTTTTTAATTTTGGGTAATTTTTAATTTGTGTAAAATGAGTGTCTTGTTGCCCAAGTTGTTTTGTTGCCCAAGTTTTGTAGCTCTATATATATGTATTATTTGTGAAAGTGTGGGGGTGGCTTCTGAAGAGAGTGTGTGAGTGGGTTTTGAAGAGGGAAGTGAGAATGAGTTTGAAGTGTAGAGAGTAGTGAGATTTAAGAGTAAAAGAGTGAGAATCAAATGGTATTTTGGGATTTGGGTAGAGAGATTGAGAATGTTTGAGTGTATGTAATATTGAAGTTTCAAGCGAAATAGATCTATCTTTATGAGTTTGGTAATTTAACAAAATCGAGTAATTTTCTTTGCTTCCTTATTATTTTTGCTGCACTTGGAAGTTTGTCTTTTCTTTCCCAACAATTTGCTTATTTTTATTTGTTTTTTAATTAATTAATTTATAAAAATAGGGGGATTTCAGTCATATTTTAAAAAAAGTTAACTTAAATTGGGTCCAAGATACTATTTTGTTTCCTTTTGCAAAACCCAATATCTGAATTGTTATTTAATAAAACAGAAGGTCCGATTAAAAACTTTTGTACAACACATGAGGCAAGATAGTATTTACCCATTAAAAAAATAATTTTTCTCCTTAGTTTTGATTATAAAATTGTTGCTGTGTCTATAGTTTTTTTCTTTAATAGTATATAATTTCGCTCAAATTTCGCAAAATATATATATAGGTTTGTAGGATACCTGATTCGCATGCAAATTTTATATCCTAATATCATTCTTTTACTACCACATTTTTTAAGGCACCTTAACTGCTTTTACAATGCTATACAACCAACATTTTTCTTAGTGCAATTATTTGGATCATAATTTTCAAATTGAAAGTAACACAAGGAATATCACTGTGTTCAACTTTCATCGCTGTAAATACCATCACAGTCTTGTGTATTCCTGAAGTGAACCTTTTTTCTTTTTATGGTGCTTGTGATATTCTAATGGCATTTATTGTTTGCTAATTTAATTTATGAAGATATAGATTTACATATATAAAAGTGCACAACATCTCACAAAATTAAAGTATTGACTTTAACAGAACATTGAAATATACCATTAACGAGTTGCGTGTTTTGGAAGATGAGGTTGTACTTTTCTTATACAAATTTTTTTTGAAGGATCTCAATGAAGATATAACTATCCACAATTGGTTTCTGCTTTTAGATTTGTGGTTAAGATATTTTACCAAAGATCAAGAGTTCTAATTTGAGGCAAAAAGGATTTGGAGTATTTGTTTTTATCGATATGTGTGTTTTCCTTGCTTCAACAAGTTTAAGTTATCAAGTAACATTACGATTCCCATGTAGGATCTCTTTATAAAAGTTTATGCATGTTTCTTATAAATATATATTCAAAACAATATACACAGTAGAAAGCATAAAATCATACATGTGAATATTACAGAGACATGAAAATACAATAATAAAACAATTAAGAGTACTTACAAGATGCGTAGCGGAACAATGACTATACTATTTGGATTCCCTAACATTTTGTCCTTATTGAATGCTAGGTATTACAAGAAATTCAAACTGCTTTGAAACAAAGACCACAAACTTTCTCTAAAAACAACCTAGTGTTTGTGTTGGCAAGTCTCGACACATGAGAAGAGAATTCCTAGAAAGAGTGGGTGGCTAGGTATAAAATATTAGGAGTGAATTTTTTATATTGTCAAATTCATCTCACCTAATGCATTCTATAACACTAATATATATAGACAATTAGCTAGGACATAAAATATGTTTTAGTTTCCCATTTAATTTTTAATTATTTAATAATTACAAATAACTAAATACATGTCAAAATTAACCAATTATAATTTTGGCATTTATTTAATTCATTTTAATAATATTAATACAAATTTATCAATATTAACAAAATTGTCTCAATTGACTATAGTACTTTCTTTTTGAGAATTTGCAATAAAATCCTCAAAGTTTCTTCTATTTCTTTTCAAACAAAATATCAATAAATAATTTAACATTATTTTTTTCCATTGAACTATTCAATATGATATTTTTATAATTAATTATTCAAGACTACTAGGTTCATTTTGATAAGAGATTACATAGGGACCATTGATTCATGAACTCAAGCTCCAATAAGTTACCGTGAGTTGAATTATAACAAATAAACTCATTACCTTATTCATTCCTCATGACTCCACTATAGACTCAGAATTACACTCTTGAATCCATAGAACACTTTACACCAAATGTAAATACGTTATCCATTGTTATAACCATATCCTTTATTCACTCCTCTATAGATGATCTACTAATGAGATGGGTGCAAATTATTGTTTTACCCCTCATTGGTATTTTATCCTTAACTCCCATTAAGTTCATTGTAAAAGATATTTCTGTAAACTTAATTACAGAAATGAGTACTCTATCATTTAACACTCGAACCAAGTTATAAGGAAATTTTGTTTCACTTCTTAAATAGAAGTAATAGATTTCATGTCTATGATAATTACTCTCACACAATGATACTACCAAATCTCCAATATCTATGTATGAGCTAGTCCGTAGGGTAAGCTGGTAATGAACAAATCAAAAGACTTGAATAATAAAATTAACAGAATATAAATCACACAAAATTAAGATTGAATTGGTTGATTGTCAATGTTGTGATATGATTAGATTAGATAATAACGATACTCACTTATCTTATCAATAATCAATATCGATCAAATCCAATTTAATAAAATACATATGATTTTATCTAATTGGTCAATGTTGTGGATAGAACATCACACCAGATGTGTAAATAGATCATATCATAGATTACCCAATCAGTAAAAATCTTGTGTACTTGTTTAATCTTAGGAAAAAATGCTTTTGAACATATAATTACAATTATAATCCACTGTGACTGAGTCACTATAATTGTAACTATACATAAGTTCCGGATTTTATAAACGTTTGTATTAATAATAATTAATCGTGTAGTAAAACATGTAAACAACGCGATTTGAATGAACAAAATAGTCCGTTCCGGAGCAAGCATACTTCTACTACTTTATTGATAATGAAATAATTATATAAGAAATGTGGTTTTATAAGGGCATAAAACCCAACATCCTCATGATAACTTTCAAAGATACCAAATATTAGTTTACAATATATATCCTTTGGGCAGTGTTAATGCAGTTTTTTGTTTTTTTTAATAAATTATAGATGAAATAAAAAATAGATCTAAACAATCTGAATAGTATATATTTACCCTAAACTTATTGAGTGCTGCTATTTGGTACATTAAGTTGTATAACACCACATGAAGTGACATTCTATGATAGGTTAACGATACCCTATAATACTTATTCAATTCAAATATATGAGACCCAATATTGAATTGCATCAATAGTTGTAACGCCCTAGACCACCAAGACCGTTACACTGTGTGTTTTAAAATTATGCAAGACTTGCTAATCAAGTCATTTGAACAGTAATGTGATCCTAAGGTCAATTACCAAGTTAGGTTTAAAAGGTTTTGGACATCAGCGGTTAATTTTCATTAAAACTGACGTTCAGTACATGGGATCCCAAAAATAGGGTTTAAGAGACAAATTTACAATTCTCAAGAGTTATATACAACCAGTGGCCACTCTAATAGCAAAATACAAGTTTTAGGCTCTGTCCCTGTACATTCCCTCGGCCGTGGTGGACGAGCAACAGACGATGTACACCTTGCCCTCAGAGCTCTCCAACTCATGGTTGGTCCAGCTTACCCTTGCCTTTATCTGCACCACGTAGCACCCGTGGGCCAAGGCCCAGCAAGAAAACCATAATAGCAAAATACATAATCAGTAATAGCATTTAGTCAATCATAATACGTTCATTCAAAATCTCAACAAATCGTAAGCATCAAACTGACAATAGTAAACATGTATATTTAGAAATATATCTCAACCAATATACAAATGCTCAGGGTCGGTGCCGTTAGGCTGAGCCCTTTGTTTATTCAACTGACTCCGGCTCGCTTAAGCTGAGTCCTTTGTTCATCTAGCTGACCCCGGCTCACAGTGGCCGAGCCGCGTCCTGTGTGCAAATTATCATCTCCGACTCTCTTAGGCCGTTCATTTCATATTTCGCATAACAGTATCACAGTTATACAAGGGTGCAATGTTCTTACCTTGTATTCCAAGCAAAGGATAAAGAACGGTCTCGAGCACGATCCTCGGTCCTGAGCCTTGGCGATAATCCTAGTCATATTGGCCAGTGGGTTATTATCAATTTCTTATCCAAATAAATACTTAAAAGACAAAAAAAACTAGCCTTTGGGACCTTGACTTTTACAAAATTGGGTAGTAGAAATCGTCCCAAGTGCCTAAGTTTGAAACTTCGGGCCTTACAAAACCTAAAAATCAACCTAAGGCAAAATACCCTAGGCGGGCCGCGACTTGACCCTAAGGATCATGGCGCGCCCCCAAGTCAGAGACTCAATCCTCAAGCTGCAGGGGAGGCGAGTTGCGACTTGCCCCCCAGGGTCGCGGGGCACCCACAAAATAGAGAGCCACCCCAGGGCCATTTGGGCATGCGGGCCGCAACGCCCCTAAGATGGGTTGCGGCGCGCCCCCACGCGCCAAGAATTTATGGGTTTCTTCCACACTCTTCCCAGCCAAAAACATAAAGGATTCAACCAAAATTTCATCCAAACCCAAAACTAAACCCAAAATTCTTATCCCCGCAACTTAACCATCATAGCTATCCTTATAAGAACTTCACACCCTTATAAACTCTCAAATTCAATCCAAATCCAGCTAACAAAACCAGACCTCATGCAAACTTAATCCTTAACATGATTTCAGCATAATTTAGAGATTCAAGCTTGAATTCTTACCTCAAGTGGTAGCCTAATTCCTCAACAATTTCTCTGAGTATTCCCAGCTTGAATTCCCTCTGAGCTCCAACTTAATTCCCAGCTTAATCACCTTAACTTTCCTTCTGTTTTTCTGTCAATTCCTTCATCTTCCAAGCACAAGTGAAAGAGAGGAAGAAATCGTGAGTGAGAGAGACGAGAGAGAGCTAAATTTTCCACTACTTTCTAGCTTATTTTCCTAAGCCTTCTGAGTATATCCTACCCCTCAAAAGACCATTTTATCCCTTATAGCTTACTAATCCTCTAGTAGTCTCTAGGGGTAGAATAGTTATTCCGCTCGCTCCCGGTTCCTGCTAATTCCTCGAGTGTTCCTACTATTAGCCAATTAACCCCGTCATGTCCAATTAATTACCAAATACATATTTAATATCTAATAACTCCCAAAATACTCTCTAAATTCCCAAAAATAATCCTAGGCTTCCCCCCGAGCCGGGTACTAAACCCCACTGTGACTATTTCGCTAATCCACTCAATAGGACCGTCTCAAGCCATATACTGCAAATATATCCCAAAATATTGTGGTCTCAACCATTTATCACATAAAATCACATTTATGTCCTCAATGAGTCAAAATTATAGATATGTCCTTATAAACTATAAAGGGCTCACATGCATATCTAAAACTCGTAAACATGCTTACCACATATTCATATAATCATAATAATCATGCATGCCACAAAGTCATGCATTTGACCAACTAAACATACAAATATGAACCAATTATGCCCTCTCAGCACGCTAACCAAGGCACTAAACCCTATTAGCAATTTTGGGTCGTTACAACTATCCCCTCCTACTGAGAATTTCGTCCTCGAAATTTATCTGAATAACTCGGGATACTGATCCCGCATTGCTGATTCAAGCTCACAGGTTGCTTTCTCGACCCTGCTATTCCTCCACAATACTTTGACAAGAGAAAATGTCTTGTTTTGTATAACCTTGTCTTTCTTGTCTAGGACCTGAACCGGTCGCTCCTCATAAGACAAATCTATCTGCAACTCCAAATCCTCATACTTTAACACATGTGTCGTATCTGAGTCGTACTTCCGAAGCATAGAGATATGGAATATGTCATGAACTCTCGACAATGATGGTGGTAGAGCCAATCTATAGGCTACTCGATCCTTTCCAGGATCTCAAAAGGTCCTATGAATCTAGGGCTCAACTTGTCCTTTTTCCCAAACCTCCTCACCCCTCGCAATGGTGAGACTTGCAAAAACATGTGGTCCCCTAACTGGACTTCCACGTCCCTGCGCTTAGGATCAGCATAGCTTTTCTGTCTGCTCTGTGAAGCAAGCATTCGAGCTCAGATCTTCTCGATAGCCTCATTAGTTCTCTGAACCATCTCCGATCCCAAATACTTCCTCTTACCCATCTCATCCCAATGAATGAGTGATTTATAGCTCCTTCCATATAACATCTCGTATGGAGCTCTCCAATCGTTGATTGATAACTATTGTTGTATGAAAACTCAATCATTGGGAGATACTTACTCGAAGACCCCTCAAAGTCTATCACACATGCTCTGAGCATGTCCTCCAATATCTAATTGTCCTCTCAGACTGTCCATCAGTCTAAGGATGAAAGGTCGTACTAAACTTCAGCTGAGTCCCCATAGCCTTCTGTAAACTACCCCAAAATTTGGAGGTAAATATAGGATCCCAATCCAATAATATAGACTTGTGAACCCCATGGAGACGTATAATCTCCGTCACGTACAACTTCGCATACTAATCCATAGTATAGGTCATCTTCACTGGCAGAAAGTGAGCTGACTTGGTGTATCTGTCTACTATCACCCACTCAGTGTCATGTAATCCCACTGTCCTGGGTAAACCTCCCACAAAATCTATGGTAATGTCCTCCCATTTCCACTTGGGAATACCCAAAGGCTGTAGCAACCCCGCTGGTCGCTAGAGCTTAGCCTTCACCTACTGATAGGTTAAACACTTGGCCACGTACCCCACTACATCTTTCTTTATACCATGCCACCAATATAATGTCCGTAGATCATGATACATCTTCGTGGTGCCTGGATGGAGTGAGTACGATGTAGTATGGGATTCATCCAATATCTCTCGTCTAATACCTATATCTGTCAGGACACAAATCTGACCCTTATACCGTAGTAACCCTATCTCTGAAATAGAATAACCCTTGGCTATCCCAGCTAGGACATTCCCTCTAACTTCCTACAACTGTGCATCTTCCATCTGATCCTCTCTTATCCTGTCCAGAAGGGTCGACTGTAAAGTGATATTGGCCAACCGGCCCACAACCAACTCTATCCTTGCTCTAGTCATCTCCTCTACCAACTCTCTCGATATCTGGGCTGAGATAAACAATTGTCCCATGCCCCTCCGGCTCAACACGTCCGCCACTACATTGGCTTTCCCTTGGTGGTAAAGGATATCACAATCATAGTCCTTTACCAACTCTAGCCAATTCCTCTGCCTCATATTCAGGTCCTTCTAGGTGAAGAAGTACTTCAAACTCTTATGATCGGTGTATATCTCTCACTTTTCCCCGTACAGGTAGTGTCGCCATACTTTCAGTGCGAATACCACTGCTGCCAACTCTAGGTCATGGGTACGGTACCACTGTTCATCCTCCTTCATCTGCCATGATGCATAAGCAATAACCTTTTCATTTTGCATCAACACGCATCCCAAACCCAACCTTGATGTATCACAATATACCACAAACTTCCCTTCCATTGAAGTAAGACTCAACATTGGAGCAATAATTGGTTTTCGCTTCAATTCCTGGAAACTATTCTCACACTTATCTGACCAGGTGAATTTCAGATTCTTCTGTGTCAATTCTATCATCGATGCAGCAATCTTCGAGAACCCTTCCACGAACCTTCTGTAATATCCCGCTAATCCAAGGAAGCTCCTAACCTTTGAGGCATTCCTTGGCCTCGGCCAATCTCTCACTGCCTCTATCTTTGTTGGATCTACCTTAATCCCATCTTCACCAACAATATGTCTAAGGAATGTCACTTCTGGTTGCCAAAACTCACACTTCTTAAACTTGGCATACAACCGATGCTCTCTCAATCTCTGCAAGACTTGTCGGAGATGCTGCTCATGCTCTACCTCTGAACTGGAGTAAACCAAGACGTCGTTGATGAAGACAATCACAAACTGATCCAAGAAGTCCTTGAACAACCTGTTCATCAAATACATGAATGTTGCTGGGGCATTGATCAAACTAAATGACATGACTAAGAACTCATAATGTCCATACCTCGTTCGGAAGGTCGTCTTTGGTATATCCTCATCCTTGATCCTCAGCTGGTGATAACCTGATTGAAGATCAATCTTCGAGAATACCGTCTTTCCCTGCTGCTGATCGAACAGGTCATCGATCCTTGATAAGGGGTATTTGTTCTTGATGGTTAACTTGTTCATCTCCCTGTAGTCTATACACATCCTAAGAGTCTTGTCCTTCTTCACAAACAAAACTAGAGCACCCCATGGTGAGAAGCTAGCCCTAATAAATCCCAAATCAAGAAGTTCTTGTAACTGTATCTTCAACAGTCTGGAGGATCGAGTTAAGCTGCTCGAAGAGCAGAATCCCCAAAACTTGGAGAGATTCTGAGGAGCCACCTTTAACTGCTTTTACATGATTTGGAAGAACAATCAATATGAAAAATTTTATTACCTTCTTGAGCAGGTAAAACAGGCTGAACTTGCCAAGTGCGCTGCTCGCCTAGAAAAGGAGACAAATCCCCCAGAATCTCCTGAAATTTCCTTGGAAACAAGCATTAATGAAGCCGAAGAAGAAGACAGAATCTTCGTCGATCAGCAACCTTAACAGGACCCCCCTTCAGCTGCACATTAATTATCAAATTTTTATGTAACTAGAACACTTGAACAGACTGTTCACGGTGTTAAGAAAATTTGCTGCCTAAGGAAATTTTATTTACTTTTAATAATTTTAATTACATTTAAGGCAGTTTTGATATTACAATTTCTATTATAACATCTGCTCGTATGACTGAAACTACCATAACACTTTATTATCCTACAAAATTAGCTAAAAATTTTGAAAAATACTTGAAGTGTCGTAGTATGATTTCCCTTATTTTGCTCGTGAATTTACATATGTTTATAATATGCTTTACTCGCTTATTATCTTATATGCCTCCCAAGTGGTCGAGGAGTTGAAGGTTCTTAGTCACTTGCCACTGACCAATACCTGTTCAAACATTACTATTCACGTACTTATAAATAATCAATGATAATATAGCAAAACAACACACGTAATGAGAAAATACTTGTAATAAATACAATAATTGGCAAGAATAACTGGCTGCGCACAATTTCTTTGATTTCTCGTAAAAAATGGACAAAAATTCGTGTATGTACAAGTGATAAAAAATTAATCTTACACTTATAAGCGACTAGCCATCTAATTGGCCAGCCCTTGTTCAAAAACTTGTAAGAAGTAAATTAATACAATCCAATTCTTTAAAAAGAAATGTTCATTGATAATACTTGCGCATGTGTTCTCCATTCCACTAGCGAGGAACGAGATCTCTATTTAAGCGAGCAAGTTTGTATGTGCCTGGTTGGAGAATTTCTTTAATTTGATACGAACCCTCCCAGTTTGGTCCAAGTATTCCAGCAGCCTGGTCGCGAGTGTTGAGAAAAAAATTTCTAAGTAAGAAGTCTCCTCTATCAAACTTTCTTTCACGTACTTTAGAATTAAAATATTGAGTGACCTTTTGCTGATAAGTTGCAACTCGTAATTGGGCTTGCTCACGCCTTTCGTTAACCAAGTCCAATAACTCCATTAATAATTGGTTATTCATATTTTGGTCGTATGTTATACTTATATGTGAGGGTGGATCTAACTCAACCGATAACATGGCCTCATACCCATTGGCTAAGGAAAATGGTGTATGGCCTGTTGCCATTCGGTGTAATGTTCTATAAGACCAGAGTACTTCGGGCAATTATTCTCGCCATGCTCCCTTTGCTTCTTCGAGCCTTTTCTTTAGTGTGTCCTTCCAAGTATTGTTTACAGCTTCTACCTGTCTGTTGGCTTGTGGATGGGCAATTGATGAAAAACTCTTCGTTATGCCTTGCCGCTCATAGAAATCGGTAAACAGGTCACTGTCAAATTGTGTGCCATTATCTGATACAATCTTTTCCGACAACCCATATCGGCATACAATTTTTTTGACGATGAATCCAGCACTTTCTTGGTCATGATTGTCGCGAGCGGTTCAACTTCAGTCCACTTCGTAAAGTAGTCGACATCAATTACTGCATACTTGACATTCCTTTTTGTTGTGGGCAAAGATCCGATCAGATCTATTCTTCGAACTGTGAATGGCCATGGGCTTTGCATCTGTTTAAGTTCATTTAGGGTGCATGAGGTATCTTGGAGAATCTTTGGCATTTATCACGCTTCTTTAAAAATTCCATAGAATCCTCAATCATTGTAGGTCAGAAATATCCTTGTCGAAGAATCTTTATGACAAACTTTGCCCCCCAGCATGATCTCCACAGAACTCTTCATGTACTTCTCGCATCAATTCCTTAGTTTTTCCCTGGAAATTCATCTTATTAAAGGCATTGAATATCCTCATCGATGTAGAATTCGATCGAGCAAGATAAATTGAGCTGATTACCTTCATAGTGTCCTCGCCTTATTCCTATCTGCAGGTAGCCATCCCTATTCGAGATATTGAATAATGGGAGTCTTCAACGTGTCAGACACTTGTATTACTAGGGAGGATTCTTCTCCTTGAATGTTAGGAGCTGTCAAACATTCAACCGGTACTATGCTCAATGTGTCGGCATCTTTGGTGCTCGCTAATTTGGCCAAGGCATTGGCGTTGGAGTTCTGGTCGCAACGTACTTGTCTGGAGAAGTCTTTTGCCTTGTTTAGATACACAACAATCTTAAGACCCCTAGCCTGGTATTCTCTAATGATTTGATTAACAACTAGCTGAGAATCGATGTATATCTCTAATGATTTTATATTCATATCCGTGGCTAGTCTCAAACCTGCGAGCAGTGCTTCGTACTCGGCCTCATTGATGGAGGTAGTAAAGATGAATCTTATTGCACAGTGAAACCGATGCCCTTCAGGGGTAAATAAAATCAACCCTACCCCCAAGCTGTGCTCATTAGATGACATGTCTTTGAACAATCTCTAGGTAGGAGTTTGGTCTTGAGCTTTAGGTTCTATAATCGACTCGCTGGCTGGGAGTCCGGTGAATTCAGCTATGAAGTCCGCTAAGGCTTGAAATTTTATGGCTGCTCGAGGTGCATAGGAAATTTTGAACTGCCTTAGCTCAACTTCCCATTTTAGTAGTCGACCAGGGGCTTCTGGTTTTTGCAAAACTTGCCATAATGGCTAGTCGGTAAAAAAAACTATGGGATGAGCCTGAAAGTAGGGTCGTAGTTTTCTTGATGCTAGTATTAAGTAGTAAGCCAATTTCTCTATAGCCGATTAGCGTAATTCTGCTCCCACTAGCCTTTTACTTATGTAGTATACTTCCTTTTGAATGTTGTCTTCCTCCCTGATTAACATAGCACTGGCAGTATACTCTATTATGGCAAGGTAGATGTACAAAGTTTCTCCTTCGACTGGCTTGGATAGAATGCGTGGTCGTGACATATGGGCCTTAAGTGCCTGAAAAGCTTGTTCGCACTCTTCTATCCACTCGACCTTTTTGTTTCCCCTGAGTAGATTAAAAAATGGGACACACTTGTCCGTAGATTTAGATATGTATCTACTCAAAGTCACGATTCTCCCTATCAGGCTTTGTACATCTTTAATTTTAGCTGGTGATTGCATCTCGATTAGTACTCGAATCTTTTCGGGATTGACTTTGATTCCTCGCGAGTTTACTATGAATCCCAAAAAATTTCTTCATCCTATTCCAAAAGAACACTTAAGAGGATTAAGCTTTATCTGATATTTGTTCAAGATGTTGAAGCATTCCTGTAGGTCCTCGATGTGTTCACAAACTATCCTCAACTTAAACAACATATCATCAATGTAAACCTCCATGTTATTGCTGATCTGATCTTTAAACATGTGGTTTACTAGTCATTGGTAAGTCGCACCAGCATTTTTCAAATCGAAGGGCATTACTTTATTGTAGTAAAGCCCCATATTTGTTCGAAAGCTAATGTGTTCTTCATCAGGTGGATGGATACTTATTTGATTATAGCCAGAGTATGCATCCATGAATGACAAAATTTCACATCCTAATGTAGCATCGACCAGCTAGTCGATTCTTGGAAGTGGGAAGCAATCTTTCAAGCAGGCTTTATTAAGGTTTGTGAAGTCCACGCACGTTCTTCATTTTCCATTTGGTTTAGGAACTAGTACGGGATTAGAGACCCAAGATGGATAACCTGCTACCCTAATGAATCCATTTCCCTTCAGCTTCTCGACTTCTTCCTTTAAGGCTTTAGACTTGTCTTTGTCGAGCAACCTTCTTTTTTGTTGCACTGGTGGGTGGTTTTTGTCTATGTTTAGGACATGGCTAATAACTGTTGGGTCTATCCCAACCATGTATTTATGCGACCAGGCAAAGACCTCCTGGTTCCTCCTCAAAAACTCCACCAGCTTTATTTTGAGTGTTGTCTCTAAGTTTTTATCGACTTTCACAACTCTGGTTAGATCTGTTTCTTCTAGTTGGACCTCCTCGAGGACTTCCACGGGTCCAATGCTTTCTTCAAAATCCCCAAAGGGAGGATCTAAGTCCCTATTCTGACTTTGGGTAATGCCTTATTTGGTGACCTGTTCACCCGATTAGGCTTGTGAATCATTTAACACTAGCAACCTTTTTTATTCTCCACTCCCCGACCAGGCCCTTCTTTCCTTTGTTATCAAGGATTTTTAACATTATCTTGCCTCTCGCTGATTTCCCAACACACACCCAACTTCCGCATCGGTTGGAAACTTCATGGCCAAATACCAAACTAAAGTTACTGCTCGTAGATCTACCAGGATGGATCATCTAATCATGGTGTTATACGCGGATGGATAATCAACTAATGTAAAAGTAGTGAGTAATGTCTTGTTTGTGGGTGTCGTTCCTGCAGTGACTAAGGGTCTGATTGACCCTGTTGGTGCTAGTCCTTCACTAGAGAAAGCGTAGATGGTCTGGTTGCATGGTTCTAAATCTTGCACTGATAGTTTCATTCTTTCCAGTGAAGACTTGTATAGAATGTTGACCGACCTTCCAGTATATACCAATACTCATTTCACCATCATGTTGGCAATTTGTACGTCCATGACCAAATGATCTGGGTGGGGAAATCGGACATGTTGTGCATCCAGCTTAGAGAAAGTTATTAACTCTTCCTCTATTGGAGCTTTTTTGGGAGTTCGCTCCTCGATGTTTAGCATCTCTATGTCCTGATCGTGACGTAGGGCTCTGGCATATCTCTCTCTTTCCTTACCACTGTCACCAGATATATGCAGTCCCCCGCAGATGGTTAGAAAAGTACCAGCGACCGGAGCTGGCTACAAAGGAGGCAAGCGTTGGCGTATAGGTGCCTGCTCGTTTCCTCCTTTATCCCCTTGCTAGGAATTTCCCCCTGCTCGTACATATCTTCTCAGATTTCCCTGTCGGATAAGAAACTCGAGTTCATCCTTCTGTTGGTTACACTCATTGGTATCATGGCCAATAGTCGTTATGAAAATGACAAAACTTGGTTGTGTCCCTCTTTGATATTTCTTTCCTAATCGGGGTTGGTCGCCTAAAAGGTACTGTGGTATGGCTGCCTCGAAAGCCTCTGTAGCGTCTCTTTGCCGATGATTCGTTCAACTCTCGGCGTTCTCGGTCGATCTCCATCTGTTGCACCACCATAGTTTCACCTACATTCTCTTGGTTAGCTTTCAAAGTGGCTAACTCGTCTTGCAACACTCCCAAAGTTGTTCGCAAGGTTTCAGGGTCCATATCATCCTCTTCCAATTACACCTGTGGCTTGTCCTCCAATAAACCTGGTGGACGAGGTAGATTTGGCACATTTCCAGATGTTTGTCAAGCTTTACTCGCTCTCCTGGAGTTCTTCACCATTGTTTACTTGAAGTTATTGAGTTCAGCTCTCAATGAAAGTACCAAAATGTTGACCCTCGATTTAGTCAACGACACAGAGTCACAAAAAACGATAGGAATTATATAACTGAATGCAAGAATTAAAATGACACAAAGGTTTTATAGTGGTTCAGCCCCAGAGATTGGTAATAACCTATGTCCACTTAGTGTTTTTATTTATGTAGACTCCAAAACTTTCTATCAGTGAACTAGGGTTCACTAAGTTTCACAAGCTCTGAAGTTGAATAAAAAGATTGTGTATAAATGCACTTGTTCACAAAATATTGCGCCTGAAATAAATGAATCCCATGAGTCCTATTTATAGACTAAATGATGTACATATGGGCCTATGGGCTGTCCTATGCTTGTGTTACAAGCATAACCAAATAGTAACATAAATAATGATATTTACATATAAAAATACTCAAATATCTTGGGGATATCTAACTCATAACCGTCCCCGAGCGTTTGCCTCTGTCCTACGAAAAAATTTGCTCGCATGTGTCCACAGATCTTCTTTTCCTACTTCTCAGCATATTCCTCGCGCTTATCGAGCAGCTTTAATTTCCTCTAGATATCCTGGTCGTTGGTCGACCAGGTCTTCATCAATAACCAGCCACGTTCTATCCATGTGCCTCTTAAACATGCCACATCATCAAGCAAATATTTTAGGAAAACAATATATAGTCCAAGTTTTCTTATTTACTTGTTGTAACTTTGTCTATAATAAGCATGTCTATTATGGAATTGATCACTGCATAATTTACTTGATTTATTATATTTAAAAAGAGGAAACTAAAATATTCTTTTTGCCCAAGTTAATTTTGTAATGAACCTGGTTTGGGTTTAAGTCCAGGTTCGTCCATTTTTCTGATGCTACAGGATGATTCTCTGTTACATCTGGAATATTCTGCAGTAAAGATAATTGAGAGTTATTTTTAAAAACTTCCCGATTTGGTTTGATTGAGATCATGAACGAGATTGGATGGCTTAGGGTTTCGTAAACTCTATAAATATTGTTTACCCAAAAAATATTTGCTTGATGACGTGGCACAATAGGGAAGTATGTGGATAGCAAGTGATTGTTTAGTGATGACAGTTTGGTCGACCAACGACTAGGATAGCAAGCTGCTCGATGAATTCCAGAAAGATGTTGAACAGTATGACATAAGATATGTTGAGATATGCGACCAGGTCTGATCGTAGTAACGAAGCCAGAGTTCAAATACAGTTGTAAGTCGAATATTTCCAAGATATTTGACCCTCTTTATGTGTAACTATTATGAATTCTGTTAGTATTCAAATATGCTTATAAAAAAGTTTAAACACGGCCCATCGGCCCATATATACATCCTTGAACCTATAAATAGGACTCATGGGATTCATTTAAGGACAATCAATAATTGGTATTTAAAGAGAACTAGTGTTTATATACACAACTTTTGTATTCCACTTTGGAGCTTGTGAAACATAGTGAACCCTAGTTTGCTTATCGCAGGTTTCAAAGTTTACATTAATAGAAACACTAAGTGGACGTAGGTTATTACCAATCTCTGGGGCCGAACCACTATAAAATCTTCGCGTTGTTTAGTTCTTGCATTCAGCTAGTTAATTCTTATCGTTTTTAGGATTCCATGTCGTAGGCTAAATCATCAGTCACCATTTTGGTACTTTCATTGAGAGATGAACTCAAGAGCTTTAAGATAAACAATGGAAAAAACCTATAGGAAAGTGGGTCAGACGGGGGAGACATCTTAGAGTATGCCAAATCAACCTCCTCCATAAAATGTAGCGGAGGACGAGCCACAAGTTGAACTGGAAGAGGAAGAGATGGATGTTGAAACTTTGCGAACAACTTTGATAGTATTGCAAGAGGAATTAGCTACTCTAAAAGCTATTCAAGAGAATGTGGCTGAAACGATGGTGCTACAGCAAATGGAGATTGACTGGCAGTGCCGAGAACTAAATGAGCGGCATGCTGACATGGCTTGAGGACATCCTGCACCAACTTCTCAACCAAATCAGCCACCAAGCTCTCACCTTCACCAAAATCCACAGTCAGAGGATCCCCAATATCATCACAATCCACCACACCCAAGGAGTCCTTGCAGGAAAGTCCAACCCAAAATCGTGACCGAAATAGCGAGCAACAACCACCCTCTCAATCTGATTAGGATATCATTCAACAACACAGGAAGAATAGGGTCGAGCAGCATCCTAAAATCCCTAGACGCCAGACAGATGGGGAACAAAACCCTCCTAGTAGGGGACAACGTCCATTGGGAAGTAGAAGGCAAGTGGACTCAAGCTCTGCGTTCTAAGATCCCCCACGACATAGTAATGTCAGAGGACCTAATGACCAACGCAGGCCCCCACCTGTTTATCAAGACAGACTAGGAGGAAGAGAGGGGAACAGTGTGTATAGTAAGTCGCACACTCATAGGTCACCATTCAGGGATGGCCATGATTATAATGAGGCGGAATCTGGTAGGAGGAACAATGGTCGGCAGCAGGAGGAAAGAGACGGACAGCAAAATCCTCCGTGAATGGAGAACCGATCGACGAGCCAAAATGGTGGGGGACAGCCTAAACAATCCAATGTCTTTGACCTACTAGGTACAAGTGAGCAGAGACGTAGGGATGAATATGTGAGGGATGTCATCAATATCTGAAGGGAAAGACATGACGAGTACTTCCTGCTAGCTCCGACCGCTCTAGCAATACCAGATGTTGTACAAGCTCAAATAGATTCCTTGAATCAGGCTGTGCAGTAGCAAGTTGGGAATAAAATGTCCCACAGAGAGTTTGATTGAAGAAACGGCACCCCATTCAATAATAGAATTGTTGTGGTAGAAATCTCAAGCAATTTCAAATGGACATCAAGAAGGTGTCTAAAAATGCTCGGTGCAGTATTTTTCCTGCTACCTTGTTTGAATCTGCTCAGAAATGGTATTTCAAATTCCCTCCGGCCAGTATAGTTTCCTGGGAGATGTTCGTGAAGAAGTTTTACGGGCAGTTTTATGCTGGTTGAATACATCCAACAGAGGCTAATCAGCAGGCCGACATTCGACAGAAAGAAGGAGAAACTCTCAAGGAGTATATCCAGTGGTTTATACGAGCGGCAGCTCAGGCCAAAACTGTTGGAGAAGAGGGAAAAATGATGGCAATCACAGCTGGAGTGCGATGCCATTCTCCAATCTGGAGTAGTCTGTGAAAGAATGGAGTCAAGAGCACTCAAGAATTTATAGATCGAGCAAACAAATATATCAAACTCAAGGAGGCCATTGCAAATGAAGGAAAGTCCCCAAAGGATGACCAGGGTAAGAAAGAAGACCTGACCAAAGCTGCAAGCGGGGTCTGGTAAACCCAATAACAATGACAAAGGTAACCGTAAGAATGGGGGAAAAAGGGCAAACACTGAACCAGTGACACCTGATAGCAAGCGCCCAAAAAAAAATAGATATAAACTAAGGTTCACCAATTACACTACCCTAGTCGATAGCTGAGCTAAAGTGTATGAAGCCAGTCATACCACTGTTCCTTTTAGGCGACCAACCCCGATCAGGAAAGACATATCCAAAAGGGATACGACCAAGTTTTGTCCTTTTCACAACAACTATGGCCATGATACAAATGAGTGTAACCAACTCAAGGACAAGATTGAGTGCCTTATTCGATAAGGACATCTGAGGAGATATGTGCGAACAGGGGGAAGTCCTTAGCAAGAGGCTCACAGAGGCTATGAGTAGGCACGTGTACGCCAACACTCGCCTCCTCTACATCCAGCTCCTATCGCTGGTACATTGTTGACCATCTGTGGAGGACCACATATATCAAGTGATAGTGGTAAGGCGAGGGAGAGATATTCTAGAACCCTACGTCACGATCAGGACATCGAAATGCTAAATGTCGAGAAGAAAACTCCCAAAAAAGCTCGAATAGAGGAAGAATTACTAACTTTATCCGAGCTAGATGCACATCATGTCCAATTTCCCCACTCAGATCCTCTGGTCGTGGATGTTCAGATTGCCAACATGATGGTAAAATGAGTGTTGGTGGATACAGGAAGCTCGGTCAACATTTTGTACAAGTCTTCACTGGAAAGAATGAAATTGTCAGTGCAAGATTTAGAGCCATGCAACCAAACCATCTATGGTTTTTCTAGTGAAGGACTAGCACCAATAGGGTCGATCAGACTCCTAGTCGCAGCAGGAACTGCACCTGCGAATAGGACCTCGCTCGCTACTTTGATAGTAGTTGATTGTTCGTCCACATATAATGTTGTGAACGGAAGGCCCATACTCGTCGATTTGTGAGCCATAACTTTGATCTGGCATCTGGCCATGAAGTTTCAAACCGATGCAGAAGTTGGGTGCATGTTGGAAAACCAGTGAAAAGCTAGAGAATGCTACAACTCCTCAATCACAAAAGCAAGAAGAGGCAGATCGGGAAGGAGAGCTGAAAAAAGGTTGCTAGTGGTAAATGAGACGCAAGCCAATCAGATGAAATGTCACCAAATAGGGAATTGCCCAAAGTGAGGATAGGGATTCAGATTCTCGCTTTGGGGATTTTGAAGAAAACATTGGGCCTGTGGAGGACCTTGAGGAGGTCAAACTAGAAGAGAAAGGTCCAACCAGGGTTGTGAAAGTCGGTAAAAACTTAGAGACAACTATAAAAACAAACTGGTGGAGTTTCTAAGGAGGCACTAAGAGGTCTTTTCCTGACCGCATAAAGATATGGTTGGGATACACCTAGCAATAATTAGCCATGTCTTGAATATAGACAAAAATCATCCACTTGTACAACAAAAAAGAAGGTTCCCTCACAAAGATAGATCTAAAGCCCTAAAAGAAGAAGTTGGGAAGCAGAAGGAAAATGGATTCATCAGGGTAGCATTTTATCCATCATGGGTCCCTAGTCCCGTACTAGTTCCCAAGCCAAATGGTAAGTGGAGGACGTGCGTTGATTTCACACACCTAACTAAAGCCTGCCGAAAGGATTGTTTCCCACTTCCAAGAATCAATAGCTGGCCAATGCTACATCAGGACATGAAGTTTTATCATTCATGGACGTGTACTCCAGTTATAATCAAATTAGTATGCATCCACATGACGAAGATCACACTAGCTTTCGAATAGATACGAGACTTTACTGCTACAAATTAATCCCCTTCAGTTTGAAAAACGCTGGTGCGACTTACCAGCGACTAGTCAACCACATGTTCAAAGAGTTTATCGGTAACAACATGGAGGTCTACGTCGATGATATGCTGGTCAAGTAAAAAAAAGGCCAGTGAACACATCAAGGACCTACATGAATGCTTCAACATCCTAAACAAATATCAAATGAAGCTAAATCCTCTAAAGTGTTCATTTGGTGTTTGATCAGGATAATTTTTGGGATTCACAGTAAACTCGCGAGGAATCGAAGCCAATCCGAAAAATATTTGAGCACTGATCCAGATGCAGTCACCAACCAATGTTAAAGATGTGCAAAGCTTGACAGGAAAAATTGCTGCCCTGAGTAGATTCGTATCTAAGTCTACGGACAAGTGTGTCCCCTTTTTTAATCTACTCAGAGGAAACAAAAAGTTTGAATGGACAGAGGAATGTGAACAGGCTTTTCAGGCGCTCAAAGCCCACATGTGACAACTGCCCATTTTGTCCAAGTTTGTTGAAGGAGAGACTTTGTACATCTACTTAGCCATAACAAAGTATGTTGCTAGTGTTGTTTTAATCAGAGAGGAAGACAATATTCGAAAAGCAGTATACTACGTAAGCAAAAGGCTAGTGGGAGCAGAATTATAATATCCGCCTATAGAAAAATTGGCTTACTGCTTGATACTGGCATCTAGAAAACTACAACCCTACTTTCAAGCTCACCCCATAATAGTGCTTACCGACCAGCCACTACAGAAGGTCTTAAAAAAACCAGAAGTCACTGGTCGACTATTAAAATGGGTAGTTTGAAATTTCCTATGCACCACGAGTAGACATAAAGGGAGAAGCCTTGGCGGATTTTGTTTCTGAATTCACCAGACTCCCTGCCTCGAACTGATAATAGAGACTGATATTCAAAATCAAACCCCTGCCTAGAAACTATTCATAGACGGGTCCTCTAACGAGCACAACGCGGAGGCAGGGCTAATCTTAATCACCCCCGAGGGGCATCGATTTCACTATGCGATCAGATTCCACTTTACAGCCTCCAACAATGAAGCCGAGTACGAGGCTCTACTCGCAGGATTAAGACTAGCCAAGGATATGAACATAAATTCACTAGAAATATATAGTGACTCCCGGCTAGTAGTCAATCAGATTATTGGAGAATATCAGGCTAGGGGTCTCAAGATGGTTGCTTATTTAAACAAGGTGAAGGATTTACTCTCTTGCAAGTACCTTGTGACCAAAATTCAAACGTCGATGCCTTAGCAAAGTTAGCAAGCACCAAAGATGCTGACACATTGAGCATAGTATCGGTCGAAAGTTTATTGGTACCAAGCATTCAAGGGGTAGAATCCTCGCTAATAATACAAGTGTCTGACACATGGATTACTCCCATCATACAATATCTCGAACAAGGATTGTAAACAGCAGATAGGAATAAGGCAAGGACGCTTCAAAGGAAATTGGCTCAATTTATTTTGATCAATGGAGTCTTATATAGACGAGGATACTCAATGCCATTATTACGGTGTGTCTCTAAGGAAAAGGCTAAGGAATTGATGCAAGAAGTACATGAAGGTTTCTATGGAGATCACACTGTGGGGTAAATTTTGTTAAAGAAAATTCTCCAGCAAGGGTATTTTTGGCCTAAAATAATCGAAGATTCTATGGAGTTCGTTAAGAAGTGTGATAAGTGGCAACAATTTTCCAAGATACCTCGAGTAGCCCCAAATGAGCTTAAGTAGATGCAAAGCCCATGGCCATTCGCGGTTTGGGGAATTGATCTAATCGGATCTTTGCCTAGAGGAAAAGGGAATGTCAAGTATATAGTTGTTGATGTCAGCTACTTTACTAAGTTGGCTAAAGCTGAGACACTCGTAACAATCACGACTAAGAAAGTATTGGATTTCGTTGTCAAAAACATTGTATGCCGATATAGATTGCCGAAAAAATTTGTCTCAGATAGTGGCACACAATTTGACAGGGACCTTTTCACCAATTTTTACGAGCGACATGGTATCACAAAGAGATTTTCGTCAGTCGAACATCCACAAGCCAACGGACAGGATGAAGCTGTTAACAAAACTCTAAAGGACACACTAAAGAGAAGGCTTGATGAAGCAAAAGGGGCGTGGCCAGAACAATTGCCAGAAGTACTTTGCTCATTAAGGACATCTCTTCGAATAGCAACAGGCCATCCACCATTTTATTTGGCCTGTGGGTATGAAGCCATGTTACCTGTTGAGTTAGATGCACCATCGCATAGAAGGCTGGCATACGACCAGAGCATGAATAATCAATTATTAATGGAGTCTTTCGACTTGGTCAACGAAAGGCGCGAGCAGGCTCAACTTCGAGTTGCAGCAAACCAACAAAAGGTTTCTCGATATTTAAACTCTAAAGTATGCGAAAGAAAATTTGACGTGGGAGATTTAGTACTTAGAAGAGTTTTTCTTAACACCCGTGATCAGGCTGCTGGATTACTCAGACCGAACTGGGAAGGTCCATATCAAATTGAAGAAATTCTTCAACCAGGCACATACAAACTTGCTCACTTAAATGAAGATCTCGTTCCTCGCTATTAGAATTGAGAACACCTACGCAAGTATTATCAATGAACAAATCTTTTTAAAGGGCTAGCTTGTATTAATTTTACTTTTTACAAGTTTGTGAACAAGGGCCGGCCAGTTAGATGGTTGGTCGCTTATAAGTGTAAGATCAATTTTTGATCACTCATACAGACACAAATCTTGTCCATTTTATTACAAGAAATAAAAGGCATTGTGCACAGCCAGTTATTCTTGCAAATTATTGTATTTATTACAAATATTTTCTCATTCCGTGTGTTGTTCTCCTATATTATCATTGATTGTTTATAAGTACGCGAGCAGTAATGATCGAACAAGTATTGGTCATGGCAAGTGACCGAGAACCTTAGACTCCTCGATCACTTGGGTGGACATATAAGATACTAAGTGAGCAAAGTATATCAACATAGAGATGTGTAAACACATGAGCAAAATAAGGGAAATCATATTACGACACTTAGAGTATTTTTCAAAAAAATTAGTTAATGGTTAATTAACTGGCACCGACACAGAAGGTACCTCAGATACACCAACCACTGCAGGCACTTGTTGCTGTCTCAGGAGACGAAGCTCCTCTCCCTGTTTCAACACTGTTTCCTGTAAGTCATTAAACAATTGCTGCCAGTTTGCAGGAGCTGGCTGTGGAATCTGAGACTGGTCATTTTCCTGACCCTGGCTGTTATTGTTATTCTGGCCCTGATCACTCTGGCCAGCTGTAGTATCTGTATGTTCTAGATTCATTCTTATCTAATACCTTGTTGAAACATTGATCAATACGGCCAGTCAGGTAGTAATAACAAAACCTCTTGTCGCCTCACGGTCAAAGAACAAGAAGACAATTATCATATTCCACAGTCATTCACTATTCACGAAAAGATACATGTTTATGGCACTCAGCACTCAGCATGTATCACATAACAATTAAAAATATTTCAGGGGCACAGGTTCAACACAGTGTCTCATGCACGCAGGTAAAGCATATGCACCACATTTAGGCAGTTATGCACATAACTACATAAATAGTTACCAAACCGTGAGTCGAGCTTGACTTCAGTGATGTGTGTACATGCCCAGCCAGTCTACAGGAACCTTAACCTTGTCATTGCTCTGATACCAAATTTTAACACCCTGGTTACCCCAGAACAGTTACGGTGAACCAGAAATTTGACTCATTGCCTGAGTCCTTTGGTTAAAAACGTGATCTAAGTGTTATTAACAGGTTAAGGTGAAAACCAATAAAAAAGAAAGGATATGTTTTATTGATACATAAAAATGTTCATGGGCCCACAAGAACATTTACAAGTTATTTACAACTCAAAAAGGTCATTACTGTTCCAAAATTTCAAACCCCGCTGACCTAAGCGACAAAAATAGGGTAAACCCCCTAGTTCCTCTGAGAAATCCTTGGCCGTGGTGGTCAAGTGGCCGCATATGTACACATCACAACCTAAGCTCTCCACTCAAGGCTGGGTGAGCTTTTCTTTTCCTTTACCTGCACCACATAGCACCCATGAGCCAAAGCCCAGCATGAAAACACAGTATTATATGTAAACATCATCAAATGATTATCATTATAATCACACAGAGCTAAAAGCTTTCAAATAGATGAGTGAATATCACTTGAGGTTCTGATAAACCATACTGAGTGACTAACAAGCAGGTCACTAACACAAATGGAAGAGTGGCTGCTGGGTAAGCCACTAGCCTTCAACAAATGAGAGACTGACAAGTATGTATCTAACTCAAATGGAAGAGTGGCTGATGGGTAAGCCACTAGCCTTCAAGCGCTTATAATATTCATCGAACTTGAGGTCAGTCCGGCATTAATGCTCTTTGAGTCATTCAATGCAGAAAGTCGATTAGATCTAATCTTTATTGGCTTGCGTTGAACACACTAAGGCCGTCCTGACTAATGAGTTAGCACAGTGTGACCAGTGCCCAGTACCACTGCCGAACCTGACTAATGAGTCACAGCTTCACAGTTGATACTAACACCTTTGCCAAATCTGACTAATGAGTCAGTACCATGCACAAGTAAGCAATATTTGCTAAGTATTCCATAATTAATTCATGTCCACATTTATACAACCAACATGCCTCATGAGTAACCATGCATGTCACATTTGGAGTGCAGTTTTCTTACCTCTGATTCGAGCTACAATGAACAAAAGAACGACCTTTGAGAACGGTTTAGCTTTTAGTCCTTTATCGGTTACCTAATCATAACACATTATAGGATACCATCAATAACATGATAATCAAAGGTTCTCAAACCAAGATTTAGCCTCCGAGACATCAATCCTTACTAATCCGGGTAGTAGGAGTGATCCCAAGACCTAAAACCATGATCCCGGGGTCAAAACATGTAAATGGGCTCAACCCTGCACATGAGCCGCGGCCCTGGCACCTTGTGCCGCGACCCCTAGAAAATCCAGAGGCAAGCGCTGCGGCGCCCTCCATCAAGGGCCGTGGCGCCCAGCAGGCACAAAAACCCCACCTGCTTCTTCAAGGCAGGGCCGCGGCACCCCAAGAACAAGGCCGCGGCCCTCAACTCTGGGCCATTCCCAAACATGTTGTTAACACTCCAAAGCCTCCTAAAACATACCTAACACATTCCCCAATCATCAAAACAAGATTCCCAAGCTTCCCAATGCACCAAAACCCAAGGTTCAAATGGATCGAAAACTCGACAATTCACAAAGTCCAATTCAAAGCTTAGAAACTCTAAAAACTCAAAACTTTAATCTTAGATTACCTTCGATTAGGTTGTTTTCTGTCAAATCCTTTGGTCAAGAAGCTTCTAATCTTTCCTAGGATCGATATGCCTCGATCCTCACTTGATTCTAACTCCTAAAACTCAAGATTTCTTCAAATATGCTTCGAGTGGCAAAAATGAACTAACGAAGAAAAACGAGAGGTTTTCTAATCGTACGTTCTATCTGACAGCTACTTCAATCTTAAGTAACCTCAAATAAAACCTAATGCTCGGGGTCCCGAAAACACCCCCGGGGACATTATATTCAAAACTTCCAGAATTTCACCCTGATCTCAAATATTCCCAATTTATCATCAAATAAACATTCCTATTACCCCAAAATTGACCCCTTTATGACAAAACCGCTAATCCATTAAATATGACCGTCTCATGCCGAATAGCTCGAATATATCTCCATAATAATGGAATCTCATTCACAAATCACATCATGCACCCAAATACACAAATTTACCCTCAATGGGCCAAATTATCAAAACAGCATAATATATCAAATGTGGACCCACATGCGTGCATATATCATTATATCATAATATAATTCACATAAACATGCATATATTCATTTAATGGCGTAATTAAACAATTACGGCCCTCCCGGCCTACTAAACCGCCACTAAACCTCATCGGAGGATTTGGGGCATTACAGACGACCTCGAAATAATTGGCCACCCCTCGGAATAATTTGTGCAAGGGCAAGATTTCCCCCGCTTCTATATGATACCTCAACTAGGCGTTGTAGGTACCTCCAAGCATGTTTGCCCTCGGTTCAGGTGTAGGATTGTACAGAGTAATCCCAGGAAGCCCGTACTTCTTGGGATATTTTGCCACCATCTCAGTCGATATGACGCTAGGAGTGGTAATGTACCAGGCTACCTCTGCTCAAGGGCCATCACGGGGACGAGCTTTGGGCTGGATATTTGATGATGAAAAGTTTAAAGGTTGAGCATCGCTTGGTAGACCCTCATAATTGGTTCCAGGCTGGTTGGAAGGAGAGATTGTGGGTTTCTTTTTTCTACGAGCAATGTGTTTGACACGACCCATGTTCAATTGGTTCTATGATGAATTGTAAGGAGGGCTAGTCGTAGGGTTTGGGTGTGAGGCTGAAGGCTCAGAAAAAGGTAGAGAAGGTTATTCTTGATCCTCGAACAGCAAAGAGAGAAGGTCATCATCTATTGGTCTCTCACCTCCCCAGGGATCATGCATGAATATCTGAGAAGAGCAAAGGGGAAGTGAGAATCTACGACCAATAGATAGAAGAAAGAGCAAAAAAAGGATAACATTGGTCGTGTATAAAAGTTAAGCTTTTATATGACCAACAACAACCTGATAAAAACACAATGAACATGTGAGCATGTTAAAAGTGAATTGTATTTTCATAAAAACTTTTCAACTCCGAAAATAGGAGGGAAAAACCCATTTTTCCGAAATACTCAAAATCGAGTTTTCACTTTGATTTTGGACCTGAAATCAATGTACCTATACCCCACATTCCTTCTAAGCATTGTTTTGTATGATATACTACCAAAAATCTCTATTCTAGCATAGTTGTTTTATGTATTTTTTCCCTGAACCCGATTACCCAAAAAATTTCTCAAGAACAGTAGAAACTCAATTACAAACACTCGTGAATGAGGACCAGAATACATGAAAATTTCTACAAAGATATGAGGTTGGGTTCAAAACCTTACTTCGAATATGGATTGTAGGAGAAATCACGAATGTTTTGCTCGAAGATGTCTTGAATCGCATTGGAGTCTCTGGGTTTTCTTGAAGGTTTTTCTGAATATTCTTGGAGAAAGAGAAGGTTCGGGTACAAAATGAAAAAAGGTGAAACGACTTATATTTATACTGCTCAGGGTAGTAATGGAAGGTAATAATGGGAATAGGAATTTGATGAATGGGGAATCGTAATAACCGTCAAAACGTTTCTGGGAAACTGTAAAAGTCATGATTACTTGCCTTTTCAAAAAAGTAAGTACTGACAGATGTGACAGGTCAAATGGATTGCTGGTCAAGCATGTTTATTAAATGTTGATCGCATTAAAATAAACTTGGGGGCCAAATGTTTACCCAAAAAATATTTGCTGAATGACGTGGCACAATAGGGACGTACGTGGATAGCACATGTCTATTTAATGATGACAGTCTGGTCGACCAATGACCAGGATAGCAAGTTGCTCGATGGATTCAAGAAAGATGTTGAATAGTACGACATAAGAGATGCTGACATATGTGACCAGGTATAATCGTAGTAACGAAGCCAGAGTTCAAATACAATTATAAGAGTTAGGGTTTTATGCCCTAATTAAACCCAAATTCCTTGTAATCTCATTTTATTATCAATAAAAGAATAGAAATCATTTTTTGACTTGGTCAATCACTTTGCTCACATGTTTTATTTTCATGATTATTTATTTAATATAAACTTCTATTAAATCCCGAGCATATAACTAATCGTATTTATAGTGATGTAATCACAGTGGAATATAAATATGCATATATGGTAAAAATAAGTTAGTCCTAAGATTAGTCAGTGCACAAGATTTACACTGACTTGCCAATCTACGATATGATCTACTTACACATTGTAGTGTTATGTTCTTTCCAGAACATTAGCAAAGTAGATAAGATCGGATGTATTTGTCACATCGGACTGGACCGATATTGACAGTTGATAAGAGAAGTAAACATACCGTTATTATCTATTCTAGTCATATCATATAGTTGACCATAGGTCATTCAATCTCAATTCTGAGTGGTGAGTATTCTAACTGATTGTATTATTTAAGTTCTTTGACTTGTTCGTTACCAGCTTACCCGAC
Organism: Humulus lupulus; assembly: GCF_963169125.1. Taxonomy (NCBI): domain Eukaryota; kingdom Viridiplantae; phylum Streptophyta; class Magnoliopsida; order Rosales; family Cannabaceae; genus Humulus; species Humulus lupulus. Next base: position 155,603,866 of record NC_084796.1, read on the forward strand.
GGACTAGTCCATACATACATCTTGGGAACTCGGTAGTATAATTGAGTGGGAGTGTTAATCATAGATATGAACATCTATAACATCTGATGAAGAAGTGAAATGATGGTTTCCTTTTAGTTTGGTTCAAGGTGCTAAATGATAGAGATCTCATTTCAGTAATTAAATTAGTTTACTGAAATATCATTTACAAGGAACTAAGTGTTTTAAGGATAAAATACAATGAGGGGTTGTAATGCCCTGGATAGCCAAGATCGTTACATTGTGTACTTATAAAGGTGCAGGACTTGCTAATCAAGTCATTAATTTGAAAACGTGCCACTAAACATGTAAAAGTTAAGGTTAAAAAGGTTTTGGTCTCAAAAGACTCATTTCATATATTTAAGCTGTAGTAAACATGGGATCCCATATGAAAACAAAGTTAGAAAAAGTTTACAGACTCCTAAAAGTACATGAATATCCACTAGCCATACTAAGGCAAAACAGACAGTCTTTAGGTTCCATGTCCTTGCTTAGGTCTCAACTGTGGCGGCCGAGCACCTGGCTATGTACATTCTGCTCGCTGAGCTCTCCAATCAGGGCTGATCTAATTTGGCCTTGCCTTTACCTACACCACGTAGCACCCATGAGCCAAGGCCCAGCAAGAAAACATCATAAACAACTCAAACAATAATAACAGACAAACAGTTCAATATGCGTGTATTCCCATCAGATAATCCTCAACAGATGTTCAGCATATACAATCCAATTCTAGATACATTCTATCACATATAATACTCATATCACATAATATTCAGGGCCGACGACTTAGGCCGCACCCTCTGTTTAACCCACTGACTCCGGCTCGCTTAAACCGAGCTCAGTGCATAATAAGCTGTCCTTGGCTACCAGTGGCCGAGCCGCACCCTGTGCGCTAGTGATACCCTTGGCACCCTTAGGTCGTTGGTTCACTAAATGGTTTTCATGGCATAATACCATCTTTTCAAGCATTTACAATAGGGAGCCCTTAGTCCCGTCAAATATATTCAACCAGGTGCAGTTTTCTTACCTTTAGTCTGCGCAGTTATTGAATTACGAGCAACACCTCTCAAGCACGATCTGTTCCCGAGCCTAAGTCTTTATTACCTAGTCACAACCAAAGTATAGGGTTCCATTAATACTCCAATATAGGTTTCCAATTACAAAACTAACTCCCGGGATTCCAAATTCCACCAAGCACAGTGGTGAAACCAAACCCGAGCACACTTGACCACCTACCCGTGCCTAAAACCCTCAAAAATTCATGTGTGCAACCAAGGGCTGCGGCCCCCGAAGCCTAGCCGCGGACCTTCCCCAAAACAAAACCAAAACCCATGCTAAACCACACATGCACCGCGGCCCTTGCCTTGGACGCCGCGGCGCTCTCCCTTGGTCGAGCCTCCTTGGCTCCTTTGCATGCTAGGGCCGCAGCGCTCTAGAACAAAGCCACGACCCTCCCCTTCGAACCCATAATTTACACCATTTTTAAGTCTGAAACCTCACTTAAACCATCTCAAAGCTTCCCAACTCCTAACCAATTAATTCCCAACTCCTTTAGCATGATCTAAACAGCATAATTCCACAGAAAACACAACCTAGCACACTTTAATCTTCTCTTTCCAATTTCTGAAACCCAAGAGCTATAAACACTTAAACCAATCATTCAAACCCAATTTAAAACCTCTAAACCAAGAGTTGAAACTTACCTTTGTTGTTGAATCACTTCACAAAGCCATAGCCAAGTTAAGTTCCCAAGTTTCCTTCTTAATTCTGCCTTAAAACACCAAAACCATATTTGTTTCAACACTTAATCAAAACCCAGCTAGAACTCAGAATTAAACCACAGAAAAGAAGACCAGATGCTTACCTTAATCCCTGTTTTAGTTCTTGATTCACTCCTGAGCTAAACCTCTAAATCCTCACCACCAATCCCAGAAATTCCAGCTTGTTCCCCTGTTTTTTGTGTTCTTTTTCCTTCCCCTTTGTTTTCCTTAAGCGTGAGGGAAAGCTGAGGTAAAGGCTCTTAGTCGGTTTGTGTTTTTCTTCTAAAACTTCCTTATGTCTAACTTACTTGTTAAGTTAATCCCGAGGCTCGGGGTGCCGGAATTGTCCCCGAGGCCAAAATGGTAAAATCCCCCAATATTCCCGCCTAGACATCCTAACCTCAAATATATCTCCATATATTTATTTTCATGACCCGATAACCCAAATTACTACCCACTATCTAAAAGTACCCCCGACTTATCCAAAGTCATATCTTAAGCCCCGTTGTGACTTTTCCCGCTATCTGACCCTAGAATCGTCTTAAGTCGTGCTCAGCGAACCTGTCCACATAATAATGTGGTTCTCACATATATCACATATTTATCTCATATCATATTACCACATAATACCATCAATTATCATATAAACTTTAATAAACATATAATTACTCATTTAATCACAATTATTCCACTAATGCCCTCCTGGCACACAAATCAGGGCCCTTAAGCCTTATTAGCGATTTTGGGTCGTTACAGGGGTAAAATGGTATTTTAGTCCCATCTCCTTGTAGACCGTCTATGGAGGATTAAGTGAAAATTATGGTTGTAAAAATGGATAGTTAATAGTGTATCTATATTTGTCAATTTTGGATAGTTTCACACAGTTATGTAATTTTGAGAAGAAAAGAAAATTATGGCAGATTTATTAATTAAGATAAATTGGTATTTAAATTCATAAATAAGTTTAAATCAAGGTTCAAATTTTAAATAATTAATTTGATAAAGGATTTAAATAATTATTTAATTAATTAAATAAATAGAAAATAATACAAGCCTTGATTTTAAGTCCAATTGGCTTATAATCAAATGGGAAATTTCACGGGCCTAAAGCCCATGATAATTTCGACATAGGGCTTTAAAATGACTATTACTTTATTTATTTTTTAATTAAATTAAATGACCTAATTGAGTCTATAAAATGAGTGCTTAGAGAAAAGTCAAAACATAAGTTTAATCACTGGTTTTCTAATAGTTTTAGATTCTCTCTAAACACAAGTCCTTTTCTAAGTCTCTTTGTTATTTTCTCTTCTTCTCTCTATATCTATCTCATGTGTTGAGAATTGCCCACACTAGTATAATTGATTCTAAGGATACATTGGAAGACTGTGAAGAAAATTTAAAATCGGTTCAGTTTCTTGATAATACTCTACGACAGAGAGGATACAAGAGTTAGAGAAACTGAAGGAAGAACTATTTCATTCTGCTGTGTATACTGTAAGTATTCTTGTCTTTGTTTCTCTTTGAATTCAATTTTAGAAACATGTTCTAGGTTATCTCATATTAATTTGTTTAATATTAGATCTACATGAAAATAAATAAAGATCTTGTATAAGTTTCCTAACAATAAGTTGGATATTTCTAAGTAATTTGACCCTCTTTATGTGTAACTATTATAAATTATGTTATTATTCAAATATGCTTATAACAAAGTTTAAACACGACCCATCGGTCCATATGTACATCCTTGTACCTATAAACAGGACTCATGGGATTCATTTAAGGACATACAATACTTGTTATTCAAAGAGAACTAGTGTTTTTATACACGAATTTTGTATTCCACTTTAGAGCTTATGAAACTTAGTGAACCCTATTTTGCTGATCATAGGTTTCAGAGTTTACATTAATAGAAGCACTATGTGGATGTAGGTTATTACCAATTTCTGGGGCCGAACCACTATAAAATCTATGTGTTGCTTAGTACATGCATTCAGCTAATTATTTCTTATCATTTTTAGTGACTCTGTATCGTTGGCTATATCATCAGTCAACAAATACCATACCTAAGTAGCAGATAATCTCATCTCTTCCCCACTCTAAAGTTTTATATTTTGAGGAGTTCTTTTATATGTAAAGAATAGTCTTTGTTCAACTATCTCTTTGTTTGTTTGTTTTTCTTTCACTACTACAAAAAATGTTTTTCTCTGCGGTTTTTTTTTTACTTAATATACTGTGATTTTCGAGAGTATTGAAAAGCGCAGTTTATTCGACCGCAGAGAAAAGTGGTACACGAACCGCGGAGAAAAGCCACACTTTTCTCCGCGGTTGTGATAAGACAACCACGGAGAAAAAGCCACTTTTCTCTGCGGTTGTGATAAGCCAACTGTAGAGAAAAGTGGCTTTTCTCCGTGGTTGGCTTATCACAATCACAGAGAAAAGCCACTTTTTTCGCGATTGACTTATCACAACCGCAGAGAAAAGTGTGTTTTCATAAAAAAAAATTCAATTTCGATTTTATATAATTATTTTGAATTCTGATTATATATATTTTTATAATTATAACCTAGTCTTTTTAATAAAAAAAATTAATTTTCAATTTTAATTATATATAATTATTTTCAATATTATAACGTAATTTGTTAAATTGTTATATATACATTTCATAACTAATACAAAATAACTGGCTAGTAATGAATCAATGACTTTAATCTTTCTAACCAATATAAGTTAGCACTTTAATCTTACATACATATGAAAACTTAAATTTCATAAATAAATGGCATTAATCTTGCTAACCAATCACTTTATACTGGTAGTAGATTTTCTTTGACATTGTATTCCTTTTTGTCAAACCACTGCGAAATTGAAAAGTTAATATAGATTAGATAATTAAATATTATATCTAGTTTTTCTTAAGCCAAAAAAAGAGTTAAAATATAACATACTTTCTTCTTGATAACTTCTGCCAGATTCGGTGCATTTACAAGATCATAAATGTATCTTAGTAAATAATAACCACATTCATGACTTTCAGGTTGTTTTGGACAAGAACCTTTCAGCAATTTTATAAATGTGCCGATGTATTCATTTTCGAAACATTGTGCGTATGCTCTACAAAAATTAAAATTAATTAAATACATATTATACTCTCAACTTTTAAAAATTAACAATGCATACATTACAATTGAAGAACTTACTTTTCCATAACCTCCTTAATTATTGGTGGAGATTTATGATTTTTTAAAGGGTTCAAAATTAAGGTCATCCCCCGCATCATCACGAGCACCAACATCCAATGTTGACTAAAATAATAATAAATTATGATTATTATAAAATTAAAATTATACCATAGTAGTGATAATATTGAAGTAGTTCGTTCTTACTCAACAATCAAGGAATGAAATATATTTGGCCTCGTCTATCCATAGCCATCATCCATTTGGCTATAAGATCCACCGTATAATTTTTACTTTCATCATTGCCAATAGAAAGATGTTCGGTGTCAAAAAATTTGTATAATTGTCTAGAATTTGGGTGCATGCTTTCCCAAATGCATCTGTAGAATCAATCATTCATATTACATTTTCAATTAATAAATTAATATCGTCAAAAAAAATTGGGCAGAGTTTCCTCTGTTTCTATAGCATATCCAAAACTATAAGTATGTATAAATTCAATTCAAACAAAACATACAACAAACAACATGCATGTTCTCAACCATAAGCCACTGCAGCACACAAAATTCCTAGAACCTACTTCACTAAGACACACATGTTCTCAACCTTCTGTTATCTCCGCAACACACAATTTCATCTCAGAACTTACTTCACTAGGGACGATTATCTAATATATTCAAACTCCTCTAATAGTTTGTAATGATATAACAGATTGAGTTCAATTTGAATTGATACATACCTCATACCAAATAGCATAGCTGAGGATCCAATATTATCCATGGAGACTGCTTGATAAACGTCTTCCGAAGTGATGAAGATAGCCTCACGTTCTCCTATAAACTCCGGGTCAACGGGAACTTGTACAACCCCATCTATTCCTTTAATGAAATAATACTCCTTCACTATAAATTTTAGACTCAAATCAATTTTGTCCCATTGGTTATCTGTTAACCAATTTGAAGGTTCTGGTTGAGTTATTTCAGCGAGGATGACTACGTGAGATCCAATTGATGATAAATGTGGGCTTGGTGATAGGGATTTTTGTTTAGATGAAGATGGACCCTACATAATAGCATTTAACATATCAATATAGTGTACCCATTTAAAAATAAATTTTAAATATCTAAGCAAATAATTTTATACCTGACAAGTCACAATTAATTTTTTTGGCCAAGGCAGGAATGTGTCTCGTGCGTCCCCAACATATCGTATGTTACCAAAGGGAATATGGATCTTAGCTTCTTCTTGTAAGACATCTATAAGCCAAACCCTCGTAACTAAATCATCAAGTACATTTCCATGGATGGTAATTTGGCTACCCATGTTTAGTACAATGATTACACCCTTAGCCACTACATTGTCAATATTATCATAACACAAATAAACTTCATAGTTCGACGGTGGCGGAGACTCATAAATTGATGATCCATCATCTTCATCAAAATGATAGTCTTCGGATTGATGAAAATGATCATCTGCGTTGGGGGCAGGTCGATAGAATTCATCACTTGTATTCTCATAATATTGTCCCTCATCATTTGTATTCTCATAATATTGTCCCTCATCAAATTGTCCTTCATTATAGTATCCACACTCATCGTTTTCCTCATTATATTCTTCATTTTGAGCTAATTCCTCTTCTGTCCTAAATTTATGTCTTTTTAGCTCTTCAATCTCAGATTTTAGCCGAGCAATCTCCTCTTTTGCAGTCATTGTTTTATGTTTTTTTCCAAACATTTTGGAAACGGTCGCAGTGAACCTACAAAATAATCAATAAATTTCATCAATAAACCAATCTAAATAATTCTTAAAAGAAAACAACTATTATAAAGTATCATACTCGCCAGCTCGAACACGACCTGGGTGTTCTGGTGTCCCTAATGCTTGAGTCAAGATGTCATCTCCACCCTGAGCTGTAATTTCTCCATGACTCAATTTTTCTTTGACGTCCTCCTACTCAAGATATTGTTTGGTTAAATTAGTTTATATAAATAAAAACAATATATTGATTATAAAACCTTAGAAAACTTACTATCTTTTTGGCAATCTGTTGGTCCAGCTCTGTCACGAGAACTTTATTTTTTTCACGCAATCTAAGCCAAACTTGATACCTCTCTGGATTTTGAATATTTCGTTCTTTTTTCTGCAATGTACACGATAATTATAGTTATATGTTGCGATAATATCAACCATTATTTAAACTTTAATATCAATTATACTTACCAAATCTTCTCTTATATTAGCCATTCCTCTACGAGAGGTTCGGTGCCTTGACTTTATTAGTAATGCACGTGCTTTTTGTTATTGATGCACTTTTTGAAAAGTATGGACTTAGACGACCAGCCAAAGGGTTGATGTACTCGGTAGTGAGTTCACTTTTAAAATCTCTCATTATTTGACCAGCTTTTTTCAAAATCTCACGTTTGTAGGTTTGAGGACTGTTGTGACCACCCCAAGAATATAATTAAGAAAACTAATTATTAAATTTGGATATCACACAGAAATAAATAAATATCATAATGATAATTTCTTACAATGATATCCTCCCATAGACCGTCTTTCAAATCTTGTGGGACCTTCCTCCAATAACCTGAGTTGATAGAAATCGTGGCTCGTACTCTAGATCCAAGATATGATATCATGTTTTTATACACATCACCTATTGGTTGTCCCAAATCGTTCCATTCAAGATTTTTCTTGATTCCTTCGGCTTTTTGTTGGGTCATGTAACTCATTCTTGTTTTACCATGAACCTGATGTTTCTCTTTGTCATCTCTTTTATCCGCCATCTGCAACACACAAATTAATAATCACAAGTGTTAATGCATTATACAAATAAATAATCACAAGTGTTAATACATTATACAAATAAATAATCACAAGTATTAATGAATTATATAACTTACTAAACATGTTTTCTTCTTTTTCTTATTTTATTTTTGGTCGATTCACAATCGACCCATATTCCTTCTTCGATGTCATTTCTAAGATAATCACGATCATCGGTATCGCTATCATTATCATTATCCTGAATATTCTCAACTTGTTCACGTATTGGTTGTCCAACAATGAAACAGTCATGATATAAATCATAATTTTCATCGTAATCTTCTTTTTCTGAGAACTTCTGCTTGGGAACGGAAAAATGATGGACCATTTATCGTTAACTAGATCAAGTATATAAAACACTTGTTTTGCTTGGGCAGCCATGATAAAAGGATCGTTCTTGCTTCCCTTCTTACTTAAATCAACCAGAGTGAATCCAAGTTCATCAGTTTTAACGCCAGTATTATTGTCTACCAAAGAACATTTAAGAAGAGGAATACGAAATAATGAATAATCTAGCTCCCATATTTCTTCAACAATCCAGTAGTATGTCATTGTGCGTGAAATTGGGTTATTATCTTTTAAACAAAAAGTTTAAACAACAAAAAGAAAATCACTACTCTAATATATATGATTGAAATATATTATCTACTTAGATTATATATGATTGAATCTCAGGATTATTTTGCAACACAACTAATTGAGCTTGATCTAATTCTGCCCTAGACACGGTGATCACTGTTCCGTTCCCTCGTAGTCCTTTATCAACTCCATCTGAGTTATTTTGTGATTTGCTGATTCCAATTGCCTCAACCACACTCATGTATTCTGAGCAAAATTCTACTGCCTCTTTCGATATATAGCATTTAACCATACTAGCTTCAGGACGATAATGATTATGCACATAACTTTTCAACACCTTCATACTTCTTTCAAATGGATACATCCATCTCGCCCAAACTGGTCCACACAACTTGGCTTCCTTACTAGATGAACCATTAAATGTATCAAAATGTCAAAGAAGGATGGCGGAAAAAACATTTCAAGGTTGCATAGAGTTTCCACTATCTTACAATGCAATGCATCCAATTTTTTCATTTCTAATTCTTTTCTGCATAAATGATTGAAGAATATGCAAACATTCGTCAAACAATCTCGAACTTTTTTCGGTAATGTGATTTCATACCCATCAACTTCAAATCTCCCATGGGTACCAAGTTTCGAATGTTGGATGAATAGCCATCAGGTACTTTCATCTCTGCAAATGAGTTACATATAACTTTTTTCTCTTCTTTAGACAACGTGAAATAAGCAAGAGGTAAATATGTGTGTTTACCTTTCTGTTCAGGTGCTAAATCAGTTCGTATACCCATTTCAACAAGATCTAAACGACTAGTTAAACCATCCTTAGTTTACCGAGAATATCAAGTAATGTACCTATAATATTTTCGCACACATTTTTTTCTATATGCATTACATCCAAACAATGACGAACAAGTAAATCTTTCCAGTAAGGGAGACGAAAAAAATTGATTTCCTTTGGAAACATCCATTTACTTTCTTGTTTTTCTGCATTTTTCCATACTTGAAATCAATTTTCTCTACTTCTTTAAGAATTTGTTGCCCCGAAAGTGGCAAAGGAGCAACACCTTGTTCTTTATCACCATCAAATGCTTTTTTTTTTCCCTATAATGATGATTTAGGGGCAAATATCGTCTATGACCCAAATAACAAATTTTGTGCCCATTCGACAGACGAATAGCCCTTGTGTTAGTGCAACATATTGGACATCCCTGGTAACCTTTTATGCTTAACCCTAATAGATTACCATAAGCTGGGAAATCATTAACAGTCCACAACAAAAAAGCTTTTAAGTTAAAGACATCTTTCTTAAAACTATCATATGCCTCAACACCATTTTCATACAAATCTTTCAAATCATCAATTAATGGTGCAAAATAAACATCTATATCGTGTCCCAGTTGTTTTGGGCTTTAAATCATTATCGTGAGCATCAAAAACTTTCTTCTCATCACTAACCACGGAGGAAGATTGTACATAACAAGGAAGACAGGCCACGAACTATGCCTACTACTTAGAGATTTATGTGGATTTACACCATCGGCAGATAGACCTAGACGAAGATGTCTTGCTTCAGTTTTAAATTCACGATTTAAGTTATTAAATTTTTTCCAAGCCTGCGAATCTGCAGGATGTCGAAGTTTACCATTTTTCACTCTCCTAGTCTCATGCCATATTAAGTTTTCAGAGTATTCTACACTTCGATATAATCACTTAAGCCGCGGAATCAAAGGCAAGTACCACATCACTTTCTGAGGAGTAAGTTTCCTAATTTCCTTACTCTTGTTAGGTTTGTAGCGGGATGAATCACATTCTGGGCAAGTGTCCATGTCTACATACTCTTTACGATATAACACACAATCGTTCGAACATGCATGGATCTTCTCATACTTCAAGCCTATGCAATTTAACGTTTTCTTCACTTCATACGTAGACTCAGGGAAGCAATTATCTGACGGCAGAATCTCTTTAAAAGCAGCTAAAAATTGACTAAAACATTTATCGCTATCTCCATTTTATGTTTTTATGTTGTAAAATTTTACCATCGTTGGTAATCTTTGTTTTAGAAAACCATTGAATAATTGTTTATCTTCATCGCTAACCAATTTATCAAATTTTGAAGGATCATCAACAAACTCTTCTTGTTCTTCATCGAGCAATTCCACAGGATGATCGTCAAAATCACTATAACCCAAATCATCAATCCCTCGCCTCCCGAATGGATATGGATTATTATTTTTCAATGATTCCCCATGCCAATACCATGTACGATAACTTGTATCAAATCCTAGACAAAATACATGATTTTTTATCATGGTAATATTTCCTTTTGATCCATTACCACAATCTATACATGGACAATGAATTCTTTCCTGATCACTACAATTTGTTTGGAAAAATTCTAAAATTTGGTTGAATCCGTCTTGAAATTGTTGTGTTTTCTATTCTCAAGAATCCACAACTTATCCATAATGATAATATCTACCTAATTCCTAAGTCGATAATGAAAAGAAAATTAATATTGTAATTGAAAAAATTATGTTCAATTAATAAATTATAAAATGAAATGGGCAGAGTTTCATTTATTTCTATAACATATCCAAAATTCATATGTATTTACAATTTCAACATAAACAAAAACATAATGATTACATATATTAACTTATAAAACATGTTCAATTAATATTATAAAAAAAAATGGGCAGAGTTTCATCTGTATTTATAGCATATCCCAAGTTATCTACCTATAAATTCAAATCAAACAAAACATATAACAAACAACATGCATGTTCTCAACCATAAGTCACTGCAGCACACACATATTCGCAGAACCTACTTCACTAAGACACACATGTTATCAACCTTCTGTTATCTCCACAGCACACAATTTTATCTCAGAACCTACTTCACTACGGATGAATATCTAATATAGTCAAACTCCTCTAATAATAGTTTGTAAATATAAAAAATAAAAATAAAAAAATTAAGTAGTAATTATTACTCACCTTCAAAAATAATCTTCAACAATTTCAACACACCACACACTCAAACAAATATTTCCTACAATAAAAATGTAAACATTAGTAAATATATGGTAATTAAATTGATCCTAAAATAATACAATTAACAAAAATATACTTTAAAAAAACCATTACCTAAATAATATACAAAATTATGTAAGCAATAATATTTAAATATAAAAAATTATGTAAACAACATTATTATAAATAAAATAATACAAAAAATACCCTAAAACCGAAATATACATTTGTTATCCAAAACATTAGCATTGATGACGTGGCAAGTGATCCCTGGACACGTGGCTGACACCTAGAAGAGCTCCGCTAGGGTATCGACCAGAGGACGCACTAGAAGAGATAAGCAGCCCAGTCTTACCTGCGACCAGTCTGGTAGATAGTTCCGCATACAAAGTAACATTACTGTGAAGATCTTTGTAAATCCCGAATTTAACTCATACAATCTCCGGAATATCCGATTATTCAGGAGAGAGTATCTGTAACAATCTTTTGTAATCCCCCTTGAGCCTATAAATAGCAAAAGATAGTTCAAGGAGGGGACTTTTGGCTTTTGAATCATTTGAGACTAGAGTAATTCTCCTGGTGATATTGTATTGTTCTCCAGAGGTTAGTGAAACTCATTGAACACTTGTTCTTTGATCACTCCTTTGATTCTTATATCAATTACAGTCTAAGTGGACGTAGGTTATTACCAGATCCTGAGGCCGAACCACTATAAAAATATCGTGTTGTTATTACTTTTTGTCATTACGTTCTTCCCTACACATTCATTCACATCAAGCATATTCTGACTCCGTGTCAGTTGACCAAAATCTGGGTCAACATTCTGGTGCTTTCATTGAGAGCTTGATTTATCATTGCTGAGAAAACTAATGGCGAAAACTGGAAGGAAAGCTGGACAGGCGGCCGCTGCTGCGCCATCAAATCCACCTCCTCCTCCCCCTCCAAGCGTGGCGGAGGATGAGCCACATCTGGATTTTGAGGAGGAAGAAATGGATGATGCAACGCTGAAGAGTATTCTGGGGGCGTTGCAGGAAGAGTTGGCTAGTCTGAAAGCCAGTCAAGAGACTGCTGCCGGAGTTGTGGCGCGGCAGCAGCAGGAGATTGAACGGCAGCGCGCGAAATTAAACGAAAGGCAAGCGGAGATGGACCGCCGCCAGAGCGAAGCCATGGCAGCCCTCGAGGCGGCCTTGCAGCTAGCAAGGAATCAGGCCGCACCTGTTTCACAGCCTGATCAACCTATCAATGGGCCACCCAAGAGGGGTCCTAATCCCAGCCCACCGATCCAACCTTCGAGTCCACAAAGGCCTGAGCAGCCTCAAGTGCCCCATGATGATGTCCCGCTGGACCCTGAGGCACAGCCACCATCCCAAGCTGGTCGCGGCAATCCCCCGCAATAGAAGCAGAATAGGGCCGAGCATCAGCCTCGTAGTCCTAGACGCTGTAGGGGCGACAAGCCAAACCTACCGAACAGAGGTCAGTATCCCCTTGGTAACAGGAGGGACTCAGAGTTAGGCTCTGTGGTCCGGGGTCCCCCACGGCATGATAATGCACGGGGACACCACGACCAGCGCAGGCCACCCTCTAACGTTCTGAACATTTTAGCCAGAGATGGAAATCGGGGGAACAGTCAGTCCCACCATAGCCAATCAAGGTTTAGAGATGGCCATGGGTACAATGAGGCTGACTCAGGCAAGGGAAACGCTGGCCGATGGAATGAAGAAAGAGGTAAAGGCAGGAGCCAGGTACCTCAAGATGACAAACCCGATAGACGGGATGCTGGGGGGCAGCCCAGGCAAAATAATGTCTTCAATCGACTCGGGGGTAGCGAGCAATGGAGAAGAAACAAATATTTGCATGATGTACTCAACGATCACCGCGAGCGGCATGGCGAGAACGTCCCCCCAGCAACAGAGGCCACAGCGATTCCTGCCGATGTATAGGCCCAGATAGACGCCCTCAACCAAGCAGTGCAATAGCTGGTCGGGGGAAGGACATCTTATATCGACCACGATAGGAGGAAAGGCACTCCTTTCGTACAGAGGATAGCTAATGCCGAAACTCCAAGCAAGTTCAAAATGCCTAAACTTCCAAACTTTGACGGGTATGGAGACCCAGTGTCTTATGTCAACAAGTTTGAAATTCAAATGGACATTCAGAAAGTGTCCGAAGACGCTCGGTGCAGGATCTTCCCTGCAACACTTTCTGAAGCCGCGCAGGAATGGTTTTTTAAGTTCCCTCCCGCAAGCATAGTTTCCTGGGAGATGTTCGTAAGGGAGTTTTACGGACAGTTCTAAGCAGGTCGTGTGCATCCGACTGAAGTAAACCAGCTGGTTGAAATTCGCCAGCAGGATGGAGAGTCAGTAAAGGACTACATCCAGCGCTTTATGCGAGCGGCGGCTGGAGCAAAAACGGTGGGGGACGAAGGAAAAATGATGGCCATTACCGCAGGGGTTAAACGTCATTCTCCCCTCTGGAAAAGTCTTCGAAAGGAAGGAGTGAGAACTAACCAAGAATTTTTGGACCGGGCTGATCGCTACATCAAGCTCGAAGAAGCCATTGCTGACGATGGAAAGCCCTCAAGCAAGGATAAGAAGGCTTCCGAACCCGCCAAAGCCGCCAATGGTTCCAAACCTAATGGCAACGGCAAAGGCAACGGTAATGGCAAGAATGGTGGAAAACGGCCGTATAACGAGCCTTCCACCTCTGACAATAAACGAGCCAAGGGTAATCATTATGAACCTCGGTTCACTAACTACACTGCCCTCGTCGAGTCTCGGGGAGAGGTTTATCAGGCCACAAGTTCTAGTGTGCCTTATAAAAATCCTGGTCCCATTCGAAAGGATATTTCGAAAAGGGACACTACCAAGGACACTTGAGAAGGTACGTACGAGCCTCAGGAAATTCCCAACGAGAGGCTCCGGATTGCAACAAGCAGGCGCCCGTGCGCCAACGCTCGCCACCCTTACAGCCGGCCCCCGTGACTGGCACACTTTTAACCATCTGTGGAGGCCCTTACCTCGCGGGAAATAGTGGCAAAGCCAGGGAACGATATGCTTGGACTCTACGCCACGACCAGGACATCGAGATGATGACTGTGGAGGATCATGCACCAAAAAAGGCTCGGTCAGAGGAAGGTGAGATAACCTTCTCTGATGTCGATGCCCAACACGTCCGGATCCCACATTCCGATCCGCTGGTCGTGGACATCTAGATGGCCAACTTGATGGTGAAGAGGGTACTGGTCGATACAGGAAGTTCAGTGAATATCCTGTATAAATCAACATTGGAACGCATGAAATTGTCCGTTAAGGACTTGGAGCCCTGCAACCAAATGATATACGGTTTCTCTGGAGAAGGACTCGCCCCCGCCGGATTGATCAAACTGCCAGTGACGACGGGTATAGCGCCTGCAACAAGGACATTACTCGCCACTTTTGTAGTGGTCGATTGTCCTTCGGCGTACAATGCCGTTATTGGAAGGCCTATATTGGTTGATGTACAGGCTGTCATCTCTATGTGGCACTTGGCCATGAAGCTCCCAACAGACGCAGGGGTAGGATGCGTGTTGGGGAACAAGAGGGAAGCCAGGGAGTGCTACAACGCCTCAATCACAAAGGCAAAGAATGGAACGTCGAAGAGCACTACCTCAGATAGGTTGCAGATGGCAGTAGATGCACAAGCCCAATCCGGTGATGAAGTCGCCAAATAGGGTGTTGCCCAAAGTGAGGATAGAGACTTAGATCCTCGCTTTGGGGATTTTGAAGAAAACGTTGGACCCATCGAGGACCTGGAGGAGGTCCAACTCGACAAAGGAGACCCGACCAGAGTCGTAAAGGTTGGGAAAAACTTAGAGCCTACCACGAAGCACGCACTGGTCGAATTTTTGCGAAAGAACCAGGAGGTTTATGCCTGGTCCCATAAAGATATGGCTGGGATAGATCCTGCGGTTATCAACCATGCCCTGAATATAGACAAGACCTTTCCACCCGTGCAACAAAAGAGAAGGCTGCTCGATAAAGATAGATCGAGAGCCTTAAAAGAAGAAGTCGAAAGACTAAAGGAGAATGGGTTCATCAGGGTGGCATTTTATCCATCGTGGGTCTCCAATCCAGTGCTGGTTCCCAAGCCTAACGGCAAGTGGCGGACCTGCGTGGATTTTACAGACCTCAATAAAGCTTGCCCAAAAGACTACTTCCCACTCCCAAGGATCGATCAGCTGGTCGATGCAACTGCAGGGCACGAAATCCTCTCATTCATGGATGCATATTCAGGCTACAACCAGATTAGCATGCATCCCCCTGACGAGGATCACACTAGCTTTCGGACCGATACGGGCTTATACTGTTACAAAGTAATGCCCTTTGGACTGAAAAACGCAGGTGTGACTTACCAGCGGCTAGTCAACCACATGTTTTAGGAGAAAATTGGAGTAAACATGGAGGTATACGTGGACGACATGCTGGTAAAGTCTAAGAAGGCAGAAGGACATGTGAGGGATTTACAAGAGTGCTTTGATGTATTAAACAGATACCAGATGAAGTTAAATCCCCTCAAATGTTCCTTCGGAGTTGGATTAGGGAAGTTTTTGGGGTTTATTGTAAATTCAAGAGGAATCGAGGCCAACCCCGACAAGATAAAAGCCCTGATCGACATGAAATCGCCCGAAAAGATCAAAGATGTACAAAGTTTAACTGGGAGAATCGCAGTCCTAAGCAGATTTATTTCAAAATCAACAGACAAGTGCGTCCCTTTTTTCAACCTACTTAGAGGAAATAAGAAGTTTGAATGGAAGATAGACTGTGAACAAGCGTTCCATGCCTTGAAAGCCCATATGGCACAACCTCCCATCTTATCAAAGCCAATCGAAGGAGAAACTTTGTTTGTTTACCTGGCGATTACTGAAGTTGCTGCTAGCGCGGTACTAGTGCGAGAGGAGGAAGGCGTACAGAAAGCAGTCTACTATGTCAGCAAGAGACTGATCGGGGCAGAATTGAGATATCCACCAATCGAGAGGTTAGCACATTGCTTAATCCTGGCCTCTAGGAAGCTACGCCCCTACTTTCAAGCCCATCCTATTACAGTTCTAACTGACCAGCCCCTTCGGCAAGTCCTCCAAAAACCAGAGGCGGCTGGGCTATTATTAAAATGGGCAGTCGAATTAAGGCAGTTCGACGTAACTTATTCACCGCGAGCAGCAGTCAAGGGACAAGTTTTGGCCGACCTTATTGCAGAGTTCACCGAACTCCCAGACAGCGAACAGTGCGAACAGCCTAAAGCGCCTGAGCCTCAAGACAAAGCTCCTTCGTGGAAGTTATTCACGGATGGGTCATCCAACGAATCCCACGCTGGAGTGGGAGTGATATTGATAACGCCGGAAGGGCATCGATTTCATTGCGCCATCAGGTTCGATTTCACCGCGTTGAATAATGAAGTGGAATACGAAGCGCTCCTCACTGGATTAAGAATGGCAAAAGATATGAGCATAAAGACGCTTGATATCTATAGTGATTCACAGCTGGTGGTGAATCAAGTCCTAGGAGAATATCAAGCGCGAGGCTTAAAAATGGTGGCCTACTTAAATAAAACAAAAGACCTGCTAGCCCAGTTCACTAAATACACCCTCTAGCAAATTCTGCGAGATCAAAATGCAAACACAGATGCCTTAGCCAAACTCGCGAGCGCGAAGGATGCTGACACTTTGAACATTGTACCAGTAGAAAGACTAAGTAAGCCAAGCATACAAGCGGTCGAATCCAGTATGGAGATTCGAATGGAAGACACATGGATGGCACCTTATTTGGAGTATCTGACAAATGGTACGCTACCAACAGATAGAAACAAAGCTAGAACTCTACAAAGGCGAGCCGCTAGGTACATACTGTTCGATGGTGTTATGTACCGAAGAGGATATTCCTTGCCACTACTCAGATGCGTTACACCAGAAAAAGCTAAGGAACTCATGAAAGAGGTGCATGAAGGCTTCTGCGGGGATCACGCTGGGGGGCAGAGTTTGGCAAAGAAGATTCTGAGGCAAGGCTACTTCTGGCCAACTATGAACGAGGATTCGATGGAGTTTGTACGAAGATGCGATAAATGTCAAAGATTCTCCAAGATTCCGCGAGCAGCTCCAAACGAATTGAAACAGATGCAAAGTCTGTGGCCTTTTGCAGTATGGGGGATAGATCTGATTGGATGCCTACAGGGAAAGGCAGAGTAAATTACGCAGTCGTAGCAGTCGATTACTTCACCAAATGGGCCGAAGCTGAACCGCTCGCTACCATCACGACCAAGAAAGTCCTTGACTTTGTTATCAAGAACATTTTCTGTCGATATGGTTTGCCTAGAAAGATAGTTTTAGACAACAGAACCCAATTTGACAGCGATTTATTCACCGATTTCTGCGAAAGACATGGAGTCATTAAAAGCTTTTCTTCAGTTGCACACCCCCAGGCGAACGGACAGGTCGAAGCCGTGAATAAAACTCTTAAAGACACTCTGAAGAAGAGGCTTGAAGAAGCTAAGGGAGCGTGGCCAGAGCAATTGCCTGAAGTCCTCTGGTCGTATAGAACGTCTCACCGAACAGCGACAGGACATACCCCATTCTCCTTGGCCTACGGATATGAGGCGATGTTGCCTGTCGAATTAGATCCCCCCTCACATCGACGATTAACATACGACCAAGACCAGAACAGCCAACTAATGATGGAATCCCTAGACTCGATTGACGAGATACAGGAGAAAGCCCAACTCCGAGTTGCTGCATACCAACAAAAAGTCGCCCGGTACTTTAACTCCAAAGTTAAAAAAAGAAAATTCAACGTCGGAGATTTGGTGCTACGACAAGTTTTCTTAAATACCCGCGACCCTACTGCTGGAGTGCTCGGACCTAATTGGGAGGGACCTTACCAGATTGAAGAAGTCCTTCATCCGGGCACCTACAAACTTGCACGCTTGAACGGAGATCCCATTCCACGTTATTGGAATGGAGAACACCTGCGCAAGTACTATCAGTGAACAATCCTTTTTAAAGGACTGGCTTGTATTAAATTTTACTTTTTACAAGTTTAGCAAAGAGGGTTAGCCACACCGTATGGCTAACCGCTCGTATATGTAAGATTCTATTTCAGAATCGCTCGTAAAGACATGTTTAGTCCATTTTTAATACGAGATTATAAGGGACTGTGCGCAGCCAGTCACTCTTGCCAACCTTTGTGAATTTATATTTACAAGTATTTGTTCATTACGTGTGTTGTTTTGCAGTATTACAAGTATTATTTTTTCACCCGAACAGGAATGTTCGAACAGGTCGTGGTCAAGGCAAGTGACCAAGGACGTAAAGCTCCTCGATCACTTGGGGGGCATATAAGGCACATCGATTGCAAAGCATACCAGGAGGTATGTAAACACATGAACAAAATAAGTGAAAGCATGCTAAGGTACTTAGAGTATTTTTCAAAATTTTTATTTTGTTAAATCATGCCAAAGTACTATGCTAAGTTCGGTCATACGGACAAATGTTATAATAAATGAAAATGTTATAGCATCATGCAATCTTTTACACCGCAAGCATCACTGCTTGGATGTAACTGTTCAAATAAAAGAAAAGATTTACTGCCCGTGCAGCAAAGTTTAAAATGAAAGTATTGTCTTTACATCACGACCCGTGGGTCATGTGATCAAAAGAAAAAATAAATGAAAAAGCTCAAGAGGCATTGGGAGAAGGAGGGTCCTTAGCAGCATTCTATTTGACAGCATCCTCAGCAGCCCCTTCTTCCTCTACGCCAGCGATGCTTGGGGAAGTAGGGATCCTCGCTCTTGCCTCCTCTTCAGCCAGTTGGGCAGTGCAGCGAGCCAGCTCGGCAGCCCTGACATCCTCTGAAATATAGCTGAAGTCGGCTCCCTGATTGTGTTTCCAGAAGTTGTAGAAACATCGGAGCGTCGTCCTCTTATACCTTTCCAGATTTTTGGAGTTGTCGAGCTCCAGCTACTTTACTTTGCCCTCAAGAGTGGCGATGGCCTCGTCCTTGGGCTTAAGCACCTCTTCCAATCTCTTGACTTCGCGAAGATGGGTTCGGCTGGCATCTTGATACTCCTGCCTCGACTTTATCGCAGCTGCCTTTGCAGCTTCAGCCTTCGACAACTTGGTCACCGCAGCATCCCTCTGTTAAGCCATCGCCTCCAACTCCTTAGTATGCCTGGCCTCTGCAGCCGAAAGCTCCTCGGCTGCTTTCACCTGATACCTCTCAATGGCCTTTGCCCTAGCCTGTTTGATGGTGGCTTGGGTACGGGTGCGAGGAGTGGTGGCAGACCGCAAAGCCTGAGGACACAGGATAAAAGTTAGAACCTGTGGCAAGGAATAAAAGACTGAAGCCAAAAAGATAAAGAAGTACTTACGCTGGCTATTTCGTTCAGGGTCCTATTCAGAATTAGGTCAACCGTCATATTTTCTGCCTCAACCATTGCATCCTTGACGCGGTCGTTTTTCCCAATGTACGCAATGCGGTCTTTGGCTGCTCGTATGGCATGGCTCGAGAGTTTGGTCCCAAGAGTTTCCTCCCGTTTGTCTTGTTCCCTTCTGGGCGCAGCCGGAGGAGGGTTCATTGGAGAAGGGGGAGTCTCCTTCTCAGCAGGGGCCGGAGGATGAGCAGAAGTTTGTCCAGCAGGCACGTCTCTAGGAGGGTCTTCTGTTCGACTCTTTTTAGCAGGACCCTGGCTCGTCTCGCCAGTTTGTCTCCGTGACGACTTCCTCCGAAGCTGAGGAACTTCCTCTTCCTCCTTAGTCTGGTATAGGTTGAAGACGTTGGGAGTGGCCATATCTGCACACAAGTAAAAACATGCAAAGGGTAAAGATAAAAGCAGATGAAGATTCTCTATCAAAATGAAAAAGAAGGTCACAAAGTTAGTACCCGAGCTACAACTACTGGTCGTTATACTCTATTAGTCACACACTCATTATCTGGCATGAAAAAGTCTGGCCCTAAATTTGGAGTATATGTAAAGTTGCCCTCCCCGTCAAACAAATGACAGGGGATTGGCAAGCTATTTAAAAACAAAATAACTTTACCATTTTCATCAGAGGATTCCCCCAGGTCCACAACTGGCTCTTTGGCCTTTTGTTTCCCCTTGCCTTGGGGACCAGAGGGCCTTTCTGCGGAAGGATTGCCCGTGGGCTCCCCGATTGTAACCCCCGTTGGCCTCCTTCGAGGAGGGGATGCGGGAGGTTGCTGCTCGGGAACCCCCTCGGCAGTGGCATCATCTACCACGGACCCTCTTGTTTCATGGCGAGGAGCCAGGAGGCCAGACAGCCTCAAGTTTTCATCGGTAACCAAGGACTTGACGCTTTTTTCTGCGTCTGTCATCCTGGCCAGTCTATTGGACCTCAACACCATGTCTGGTGTTGGGGTCGGACGTAACCATGGGCCTGAAAGACAAAGTGCAGTTTGAGAAAAATGAAAGGAAACTCCTTGATTAAAAGTATCGACCAGTCAAAGATGGTACTTACCTCCTCGAGCGAAGCCCAGGTTGTTGCTGGTTATGTCCGGAGTAAGGAAGTAGTCCTTACTGTACTGCCCCACGTTAGATATGTGTGTAGTATCACTCAGGAATGTTCGGTTTGTCTCTTGGTGACAGAAGTGGAAGAAACTCGTTCCATATTGTTGCGGGTTGGATTTGAGGTTGAAAAGATAATTGACCTCGTGGGGAGTAGGTTCTGGCCATTTTTTAAGTTTGTACAAGATATAGAGTGCGGCCAGCATTCTATATTTGTTTGGAGTAATATGGAAGGGGGCGGCGTCGAAATAATTCGCCACCCCCTGATAAAAAGGATGTAGAGGGAGGAAAGCCCCCGCCTCTATGTGATACCGAGACCAGGCGCTGTATATACCTCTGGGAAGGTTAGCCCTTTGGTCTGTGGCAGGAAGTTTGATGGTGACCCCTGTGAGGGGATACTTCATGAAATAGTTAGCAACCATCCGAAGGGTCACTACACTGGTCGGGGAGGTATACCACTCGACATCAGGCAGATTCTGATGGTGAGGGCGGGCTCTAATTTGGATGTTAGGGTCAGGAACAAGATTGTCTCGATCGTTGGTCGAGGGAGCCTTAGCCTGCGAATCAGGCTGGGCAGGAGAATTTGGACTGTTTTCAGACTCAGGTCTTTTCTTGCCTACGGATTTGGAACGGGCCATTTGAGGAGGAGAAGGACGAGGTCTGGTAGAGGATCGTGAGAAAGGAATCTCGTGGACTCGATCGGCCGGTTGTTCTTCACCTTCGAGCAGCTGGGCGAGAAGATCGTCGTCGATGGGCCGTTCTCCTCCCCACAAATCTGGCATCAATGTCTGCAAACAGAAAAATGGGGAGGTGAGGATGAAGAATTTTTAAAGGCTTTTTAGAATCACGCTGGTCGAGTATAAAAGCCAAGCCTTTATACAACAGCATTCTAACAAAAAGCTAAATTTTTCCGCACGAACAGTTTGAAAAACGGATCAAAGGGTGAAAGTAAAAAAAATTTCAAAAAAGCTTTTTCAACTTCCCTTAGGGCGGGAAAAAACCTATTTTCCAACTAGCCTAAAGATCGAATTTTTACTTCAATTTTACGTCCTAAAAGCATGATCCCGACTATTAAACTAACTCGTCACCTTTTTTGCCTACAAGACATTCAACTCATAAGCATCTCAAACCAGAAACAGATGAACTCAAACAGTCAACTTACAGAAGCATGCATCATGAAAATTTGAAGTATAAGAATTCGAAAACTTACCAAGAAAATGATCGTGGAGATGGAAAAAGGGTCTTCGGAGATCAAGAAACTCTCGGACTGAATCTTGAAAATGCAGAAGAACGGTCTCTGGAGAAGTTTAAAGCTCTGGTTTTTAGAGTTTCTTGAGAAGGCAATGGCGTGCGTAAAAAGAAAAAGAAGATTTCGAAGGTATTATATAAGTTTGTCTGTGGCATTAAAAAGGTTTAATCATTAGTTTCCCTTTTTCAAAGAATGGGGAAGCGGAATGGCCGTCGAATTATTACTGGGGAACCGAAAAGTCATGATTAGACAGAAGTAGGTTACTTTTTCCAAGAACACACGAAGGGTTCTGCAACGTATGGTGGGGTTACCGAAGAGTCATTCGCTCAAAAGTTTATTTATTGCTCGTGATAAATAAACTTGGGGGGCAAATGTTATCCAAAAAATTAGCATTGATGATGTGGCAAGTGATCCCTGGACACGTGGCTGACACCTGGAAGAGCTCCGCTAGGGTATCGACCAGAGGACGCACTAGAAGAGGTAAGCAGCCCAGTCTTACCTGCGACCAGTCTGGTCGATAGTTCCGCATACAAAGTAACATTACTGTGAAGATCTTTGTAAATCCTGAATTTAACTCATACAATCTCCGGAATATCCGATTATTCAGGAGAGAGTATCTGTAACAATCTTTTGTAATCCCCCTTGAGCCTATAAATAGCAAAAGATAGTTCAAGGAGGGGACTTTTGGCTTTTGAATCATTTGAGACTAGAGTAATTCTCCTGGTGATATTGTATTGTTCTTCAGAGGTTAGTGAAACTCATTGAACCCTTGTTCTTTGATCACTCCTTTGATTCTTATATCAATAACAGTCTAAGTGGACATAGGTTATTACCAGATCCTAGGGCCGAACCACTATAAAAATATCGTGTTGTTATTACTTTTTGACATTACGTTCTTCCCTACACATTCATTCACATCAAGCATATTCTGACTCCGTGTCAGTTGACCAAAATCTGGGTCAACAACATTAAAAATCAAGTTTTGGTGATCAAAACATGTTTTAAACAATGAAAATGTCTTCTAATCCTATATAAACTTTCAAAAATGTAAGAAAAAACTTTGAAAATAACCATATAAACATACATTGAAACCCCCATTAAACCCATTCAATATTTCTTCATTTTTATACTAAAACTTCAAAATAAATCAAGATTAAGTATATTTACATGATTTCAAGCTTTAATATGCAAGAAAATGAAAATAAAAAAAATGGACAAAATGGGGCTTACCCGTGGCTGGGGACGATGGTGGAGCGCCGTGTGCCTCTCTGTGAAAATGAAAAATGCAATATGAGAGGGAAGAGTAGGGTCTTGGGTTGATGTAGGTAGAGGGAAGACTTTTCTCTGCGGTTTTGGGTATAGAACCGAGGAGAAAAGCTTTGCACTTTTCTTTGCGGTTTTATACCCAAAACCACAGAGAAAAGTGTCCCACTTCAAACTTTTCACTGCGTTTTTTTTAAAACCGCAATAAAGTATGGCGCGGACATTAAATATAATTTTTTCGACTCTTTCAAACCTTTTCTCTGTGCTTTTTGTTTATTTTTGAAAAAAAACCGCAGAGAAAGCCTATAGTTGTAGTAGTGTTTGTGTTACTACTACAAAAAAGGTTTTTTAGGACTAGCATTACGAGTCCTAAAAAAGTTTTTAGGACTCGCTCCCCGCAAGTCCTCTATTTGAGAGCCTTAAAAACTAAGGTTTTTAGGACTCACGTTGCGAGTCCTAAAAGAATGTCCGCGAGTCCTAAAAGATCTTGCTGAGTGCCTTTAAGTAAGGTTTTTAAGACTCGCGTTGCGAGTCCTAAAATAATGTTTTTAGGACTCGCGCTGCAAGTCCTAAAAAATGTCCACGAGTCCTAAAAGATCTTGCTGAGTGCCTTTAAGTAAGGTTTTTAGGACTCACGTTGCGAGTCCTAAAATGATGCTTTTAGGGCTATGTCCGCGAGTCCTAAAAAATGTCCGCGAGTCCTAAAAGATCTTGCTGAGTGCCTTTAAGTAAGGTTTTTCGGACTCGCACTGCGAGTCCTAAAAAAATTTCTGCGAGTCCTAAAAGATCTTGCTGAGTGCCTTTAAGTAAGGATTTTAGGACTCTCTTTGGGTGACCTTAAAAGTTAAATTTTTAATTTTTAAAAAATTTATTTATTGTTATTTTAAATTAAAAATTATGATTTAAATGAAACATTTATATACAAATTAATCTAAAAATTTATAGATTAAAATAACAAAACTTATTAAAATTATAATCGTCTTGACCTTAAAAAATATATAACTAGATTTACAAAGTAAATAATTAACCATTCAAACAAGAATCATTTAATCTAATAAAAATTACAAATATAATAAAACACTAAATTCATTGTCAAACAACATATATTTCTTCTTCTTGTCCTTGTACTCACCCTCGTCACTGCCTTTCCAAAGTAAGGATTAGCTGCCATGAATTTCTTTCTAAAATCATCCGTGAAACATGAAAAATCACATTATAATACACCGAACATGAAAAATTATAACTAGATTTTTATTTTAGTGTACATAAATAAGTTTATTCACAATTGCTACAATTTTCATTTTGATTTAAAAGTATATCCATTTGAGTGTCCAAAATGTATTAAAATAAATTTGAAAAGAAAATACTAAAAAAACACCCAAAAAAATTTTGGACCCTATACTGCCATATTAAATACAGAATAAAAAAAAATATAGGTAAATAACATACATATATATTTATATAAGATAAAGTATTTATTTATCAAAGAAATGAAAAAACATAGTGTAATTAAGTGATATTTTTATTTCACCCTTTTGAATCCCAAGAATAATACTTCATACCAAAATTATAATAGAAAGAAAGAAATGGTGAAGCACTATATATATGAAGAAAAATCTATGGTTTCCATTCCCAATTATTCTAATAATAGTTGTTTCTTAATATCTAAGTAAACAAAAGAATGCATAACAAGCAAAATACTCAAGATAATCATAATTCATTTCTCATTACAGCTTATTATGTGGTCTTCATCTAACACATTTATGGGGCAGCACTAAGCAAGAAAAGCACAAAAAATCTAAAAGTGCATCAAATAGTGTAGCACAACAAATTTTAATAAAGAAGCCAACATGATACATCAAATTGATATTCATGAGAGTAATGCAAATTGATGCAAGTAAGAACAAATAACAATAAAAGAAATAAGAGTCACTCAATGCCTAAAAGATTACCGTATTTTGTCTTAAGTTCAAGATTAAATAAAAGTGTTGGGCTTGACATGGCAAACCTCTACCGTCATTCACAAATTTAGAGAAAGGATAGATTGAGATATCCAACAATATTTTCACAATGAAATGGAACCATGACAAATTTACTAGCCTATTAGTTATTCAACAACACTCTCTTGTGTAAATTTATCTTCAAAAGTAAAAGAAAGACAAATAAAATAGAGATTCAATTTCCATTAGTGCACAAGAGACTATATAAAGCTCAAGAAACTAAAACGGAAATAACAACCCATCACATGGCTATTGTAACAAAGTTAGTTAAGCAACCACGAGAGGCTAACTAAAACTCATAGACTCTCTTGAACACATTCTAGATGATACTCATGATCATAAATTTGCTAAAAACAATTTAAATAAAAAATTGGTGTTTACAAAAGAGGCAAAGAAAGGCCTTAGGCTTGCATGAGGAAACAATGGATAAAAAAGAAGAGCTTAAGGCTTTGTATAAGTGGAAGACTAGAAGTAGATACTGTTAGGCACAAAAATATCCGGCTTGGCCCAAATATGCTCAAAGGTGTCTCAAACCTTTAGATTTTGGAGCCTAATATTAAGATTATAGGATAAAACTTGGGACTTTCATCAAACATGTGCTATGCAAGAAAATTGTAGAATATCATAAATTGCTATAATGATATAATCACACAACATAATCTAAGCAAAGCACAACATCAATTAACAGAAATATACTACATGAAAATTTAACAAAAAAATAGGTTACAAAAAAAGCATATTACATGAAAATTAAAACATAGTAAAATACACATCTTGCACTGAAAATAGAAGAAAAAGAGAAAAGCCAACATGTCACCATCTATAGAAAATCGAACAACATATCCCCTAATTTACTAGCCTAGCCATCTGTCACATTCAACACCAACATGTCAATCAAATCAAACAACACACAGGTTTTCATCCATATATCACCGCAGCACACAAAATTCTCAGAACCTACTTCACTAAGACATGCAAGTTCTCAATCTTCCGTTATCACCGTAGCACACAGAATTCTCAGAACCTGCTTCACTACAGATGAATATCTAACATATTCAAACTCCACTAAAGTAATACAATTATCATTCAAGATTGTATAATATTGAAAATTAAAAAAAATTAAATACAACATACCTCTTGCAATTAGCTACCGATCCAATGCTTCAAGACCAGTCAAAATATTAACCTAAACATTATTATCAACATTATAAAAAATAAAAAAGTTAGATGTATGTTCCATATCATGTTATTACCCTAAGTCATGTTATTTAAAATTCTATAATCAACTTAATTGTTAATTAGACGGTCAAATGTTAAGATTATAGGAAATAACAAAGGAAAAAATGTGATGCAGCAGTCCATGAAAATCCACATGCTAGAAAACTTGCTAAATAGGCCACTAAATCATATTATAAAAATCATATCTACCCATGAAATTGTATAAGACAATAAATGGGAATATGGCAAGAGAGTATGAGTTAATATATCAAGCATAACATGTAGACTTTAATGGGAATATGTCAAATATCAAGCATTTGAATCAATATAATAATAAAAATTTCAATGGAGGCATAAACACTTACTTAAGATGCATGCTATCATGTGAAAAGCAAGTACTCTTTGAATATTATTATAATCCAAGTACTCTTTGGATTCCAACCCAGTTGCTGGGCACGACATAACTTCAAGAAAGTGTTGGCAAAATAAGAATTAAAACCCATCAAGACATGCCACAGAGCATGACCCTGGCAGTACTATCCTTCTACAATATATATATACACTCCTACAATATATACACTCGCAACCCATCAAGACATGCCACAGAGCATGACCCTGGCAGTATTATCCTTCTACAATATATATAACCACTATTAACTAAAACATCTTTTTAAGTTATTTTCTTGCATGGCAACTCATACCAGCAGAAATGAGTTGATCAAAAGGTTTAAAAGGAATGAAAGCCTTTTTTATAAAAAGTTTTGGTAGTGATTGATCATAACAAAATCAAGTTTTAGATGCTTTAATGTGGTAGAACTATAATATTCAATTCAAGAACTAACAGTTACACCCAAAATTGGGAGACTAAAGTTAGACTGTATACTCTTTTATACAAAAACATAGTGTACAAACCAAGGTATTTTGTCTATTCAAATATAATCCAGGAATAGATTTAATATATATTTATATCAAATGAAGAAATATCAATCTTGGGAACACAATAAGTGTTGAAATAAAGATCAAATATAACCTAAACAGAAACCAGAAAGAAGAAAAGTGATGAAGTGAATGTCCAAAAATCAAATTCACAGATCATGACATGGAAAATTCTTGGAGTGAATTGAATTCAAAGGCATAACAAAGCTAATAATTAAGAGTGGGAGAGTTTATTACATAACCAATAAATGTCTCAACTTAACTAGATTCCAAAGAACTCAACTCATCGGTCCCATCCGCTTGTTCTTTCTTGAACTTTTCAATCTTTCATAACCACTACATTCATAGTATATATAACCACTATATATATTTTAGTATGCAAGTTCTCTCTTATTATTATTTTTATAAAATCAGATATAGATGTAGTATATGCAACAGCAGCGGTAGCACAGCAGCAGGGCTGAGTTATTTCAAAGGTGTTTGAATTGAGAGAGAAAGAGAAGACTATGTATATATAATAGAAATAAGAAGTAGAGTTTATAGCTAACACCATGGAAAATCCTCCTTCTCATCTCTCTCTGTATAAATATATGTACATATATATATGAAAAGCTAACAATATAATTACAAAATCTCTTTCGGCTATACATATTTGGGAATAATTAATACATTTACATATTATGTACTAAATGGCTATAGTGCAGTGCTATAGGAAATGTGATCATCTACTGTGTATAAGTATAATTATTCTTAATACAAGTATTAAGAACTTTACTGAACCATGTTTATCATGGAAAACAAATAGCTGTCTTTACTGACTAAATCAACCATGGAAAAGTTACATTAGAACCTCAAAATACTATATCAAATACTTCAAAGACAACCATTGTCGGTGAAATTTGATTAAGAGAACTCTCAAACTAGTAGTAGAGAGAAGAAGGTACCTGTTGTTATATCTTCAATCTCTCCTTCCCAATTTATTATTGATACTTTAACAATTTAGCATTGAGAACCAAAGACACAATAACTAACATAAAACACTACCAAATTAAGTATTTAAAAAAAAAAAAAAGAATACCCATTTTGAGACTTAATTCACCTCTAAACCAAAAACTGTGAAACTAGAAAACTAAAAACATTCACATATTATAGAAGATTAGAACACTATTAATAATTGCAGAGTAGATATTCAATATATTTATATTAAATGCATTAACATATACTTTTGCCGAGACCAATAGCTTGAACAATCTCAGGTATCCATAAACAAATGAACAGAAATTCAACATAATATTAAAAAAAAACCTGTTGCCGAGACCATATGCAACAGTGCCGCCGCCGAGACCCTCTGCTACAGTTTTCGGAGCCGAGAGAACCTAGGAGTCGTGCGTGCCTTCTTCTCCGCCTTCGTACGCCTGCAGCAGGAACCCACGTCGACGACAACACACCAGTCGACTTCACCGTCTGCAGCAGGATCCTTCGTGGTACGTGCGCCTGCCGTGGAGATCGTCGACGCCATCGCTGCCCTGCTGCCGTCGCCCCTGGTTTCAAACCCAGCAGCCGAGACCCTATTCTCTTCTTTGTGTGCTGAAAAATTTCTATGTGGATCCCTAAGTAAAAATCCCCAATTTCAAAAATATTTTAGTGCATTTATCAAATTTTAGTTAATAGTTAAAAGTTTTTAGGGCTCACTTTGGGAGTCCTTAATATTTTTTCAGGACACTCAAAGTGAGTCCTTAAAAGTTATCACTCTTAAATATTTTATTCAGGTTTTTTTGGATTCCCACATGTTTTTAAGACTCTTATTGCGAGTCCTAAAATGTGATTTTTAAGAACTCTCAATGAGAGTCTTGAAAACTCCAGAGACATTTTTTAGGACTTACATTTAGGTGCGTGTCCTAAAAAAGTGTCTCGTAAAGTATATTTTGTAGTAGTTGTTTATTCTTAAACATGTCATAAAACTTGTGAACGTGACATACAATCTTTGGGAGAAGATTTCCATAAGTCTCACGTCGGGAGGAAGCGAGCACTCATCAAGTTCAGAAGGGATTTCTTGTTCTTGGTGTTTATGAAAATTAAATTATTAAAGTGGAGTACTTCAAGGTTGCGATCGAGATTTAGATGGAGTCTAAACTTGTATAACTCAATTGCTTATTGTATTATTGAAACTTTACTAATTGATTTTATCTCTAAGTGTGGTCGCATGGACTAGATTTTCCGAACCACGTAAAAAAAATTTGTGTCACGTTACCTTTAGTTTATTTACTTTCTATTCATTTATTCTTATTCATCAGCAATCTGTCATGATGAATCAGAATATCTGTTAGATCAAATAATTGTTTAACTATTCCGCATTAATTAAATTGTTTGTTAAATTCAGTTGGTAATCTTAAAAAAATGAATTTCAAACATGTTACCGCGTATGATCATAAAAAACAAACCATGTTATATTTTAGAAAATTCGTCCTTAACAAAACTCAAAAGTTGTAAGCTCATTAATTATCTGGATTATTTCAGGGCATTGATCAACAAGTTAAGTGGTTAGACTTAAAGTCATGGAGTTAGACATAGCCTTTTAATATTAATTTCCATTTCATCTATTTTTTTTTCATGAGGTAGTGACGAAGTCTGGGAGGCTTCTTGCTTCAAAAGTTGAAAATACTACACCACAATGGTAATAAAATACAATTGTGTGAATTTTTGTTTGATTTTATTTAATTCTTTTGTTTCAGGATAAGTGATAAATTAAAAATTGTGGGCAACATATTAAGACAGTACAAGACTTGTTGATTGATAACTGGGCTTCTATATATTCAGATTTAATTCATCAAATACAACGTTTAAACACACGAATTTAAATAACTTAACTGGTAAAGCTAATGACCATTGAGATAATGTTATGTTTATGGAATCTGTCAATTCTATGTATCAATTGCTGAAACTAAAAACTAAGATATTAAATTTTGTTTCACTTGTATCTTCCACCTACGTATAGCACATGCAACTCCAACTAGTATATATATATATAAATCATTTTATATATAACCTAACGTGGTTAATCATAGGAAAATAGTTGCCAAAGTGATATGTATTTATCAGTGCTAACAAGACTCTTTATTTCACTCTTTAATTTACACTATCCTTGGTGATCACATGTCAACATTATTTAGTTATTTTATATTTTAAAATTGAAAAATTGGCGGCAAAATGTCAAATTTTTCAAAAGAGGGTATTTATATACCAAAACAAAAATTTGGTAGCGAAAAATACCAAACAATACATTTTGGGTAAGGATGTTAGCACAATTTATTAGTGGACTTAAATTAATGGAAAATTAGTGGCAAAAATATCAAATCTTTCAAAAGAATTGTACTTATTTTTATACCAAACCTTAATTTATTAAAAAATATTAAAAGAAAATATATATATATTTGGAGTTTTTTAATTTTGAAATATTTTGAAATATAACTTATTAAATGAACTTTAAAAAAATAATTAATGAACATTTTTAAGTTTAAATGAAATTGGCTTTTCCTTTACTTATATTATTTTTAAAAAACTAATTAAAAATCTAAAAAAATTAAACTTAGGAATAATCATTAATTTAAAAAGTTAAAATGTAAGTTTAATAATAGAGTAAATATCATTTTGGCACATATGTTGTGCATAAGTTATCAATCAGACTATTTGTTTTATTAAATGACAATTCAGATTCTATGTTTTGCAAAATGGAATAAAATAAAATTGTTGTCACAATTTTGGTCAAACTTTTTTTTGAATATGACTAAAATGTCATTGGGTCTTAATTTTAATTTGATTTTATAAATGTGTAAAGTATTTTCTTTTTTTTTTGAAATAAATAAAAAATAATTTGATAAAAATGAATAAAGTCAAAATACATGTTAATAAACAACAAATAATTTCATTCTATAAAATCCCAATGAAACGAAAATGTCTCCTTCATGTTCTTCTTGGCGATCGACATCATGTTTTTCTTCCACATCTGCAAGGCGATCGACTTCATGTACTTCTTCCTCATCTAGTAGGTGCTCTTCTTCATTAGCCATGGAATGTTCTTGTCGAAGTCATTGTTGGAGGGAGACATCAATGGTTATGGATGGCATTAAGGAAGAGAGGACCTAGTTGGGGTCGAGTATCTAGGCAATGATAAGGACTTCATATATGATGCAACACCCAACTAATCCAGAATCGTTACACCGTGTGTTAAAAATTATGCTTAACTCGTTAACCAAGTCATTTGAACTCAAATGTATAACTAAAATTAAATAACGGTTTAGGTACTAAATTTTTTGGTTGAAAGGTATAAACTTTTCATGAAAACTTAAAATATATGCAAGGGATCCCAAAAAGGTTAATCAAAACATAATTACATTGAGGGTGTATAAAATAGTTGGCCTACGTGATAAAATTGGACTGTGATACTCTAAGTCCCACGAAATATCTCAACCGTGGCGACCGAGCAGGTTGAACGTGTGCGCCGCTCTAAGTTTCTCAAACTCATGGTTGGTCGACCTTTCCCTTACCCTTATCTGCATCATAGAGCACCCGTGAGCCAAGACCCACCAAGAAAACCCCAAATGGCATCATAAATATCCAATTAATTATAAGCAACAAACAACATGTTTTAGAGATTATAAATGCATTCAATCTAATCATGCAAATCATAAACACATTTAAGAAGTTACAAATATGCTCATTTCAAACACCTAAACTATTTACACGGCCCAGCCAAGCAGCCTTGTCGAACGACCCAACCAAGTGAGGTGCACCTCTCGACACCAAGCTTACGGTTCATGCCAGGTGAGTGGGTATCGCAACCTCAACTTGACCCCCTTCATGGCCCACGTTCAACACGATTGTTGATCATTCCATGTTCTTCACGATCGCCGAAGATAGATCGTACCAATCATCCACAAAAAAATCAATGTTGATATGCATACCAAACAACCTGCTCTATGTGCATATGCCATTTTTCTTACCTCGAGTCCTGTGCTGCAGATTGAGCGAAATCGAGTGCGATCCTTTTCCCAAGCCCTGCCGAAAACTTTAATCGCAACATAAATGAGACTCTTATTAGGAATTGAATAAAAATAATGAGTTCAAAACTAAAATCCCATTTAACATGGCAGTGGAATCGTCCCCCGACCCCCTCAAAAGGCCCCCAATCAGGTCCTTGAAAATCCCAACTAAACCCAAAAATCTAAAAAAATCGACATTGTAAGGCACCTAGCGCTGTCACGCCCACAGAAAATTTTGAGTTCCTGGGGCACTAGCGTGGTCACGCTGGTAGTCTCGAATCCTCAAATTGAATTCAAAATTCTGTGGTTTCTGGGAAACTAGCTTGCGCTACACCCCTAGCGCGGTCGCGCTAGGTCCTTGGAAACTTAAATCTTGCCCAGAATCTTGATGTTCTTCCCCAATTTGAACCATATGATTTCCTTTGCCATCCCAGCCCTAAAAACTCGACCTAAATAGATATTCCAACAATTTTTCCCCAAGATTATCTCAATACAGTTACTACCAACTATAGGCAACATCAAGATGCCATCAAAACATCAAAGACACATCAAAATTACAACTTACCATCTTAGAGTTCGAAGCTTAAAACCTTTGCTACAAAATCTAAAAATTCAAAACATAAATCACAGAATTCGAGCAGAAATTCAAAGACTAGAGCAATTACATACTCGATTCTAACCTTAATCTAGCACCCAAAAAAACCTAGCACAACCAATTTGAAAAAATTAAGCCAAAACCCCCAAAGCTAAGAACACAAAAAATTGAACTTAAAACTTGAAAATAAAAGGGGTTTACCTCTCTGAATTTCGAGCTCCTAGCTAATTATGGAGATCCTTGGTAGTTCTAAGTCTCTTGAACCCTTGAATTTCCCCTAGGAATCCTTCCAAACACCTTGATCAAGCTTTGAAGCCTTTGGATTTTTGGTGTATCTTGTCAAAATGAGAGACTCGAATGTATGGTGCTTGAATGTGTAGGATAGGTACTCAATGTAACGTCCCAAATTACCTAATAAGATTTAGGGCTTTGATTAGGGGGCCAGGATGGAAAATTATACAAATCATGTGATTATGTGATATATATATGTGTATCATTATATGATTATGTGAGTTATATTATAATATGACTTGATATGTGTAACACCCTGGATAACCAAGACCGCTACACTGTGTACTTATAAAGGTGCAGGACTTGCTAATCAAATTATTAACTAAAAACCGTGTCACTAAACATGTATGAGCTAGGGTTAAAAAGGTTTTGGTCTCAAAAGTTTCACTTTATATAATTAAGCAGTGTAATACATGGGATCCCAAAAAGAAATAGAGTTTAAAAGTTGGTTTACAAAATTTCCCAAAATACAGACAAGCTTCATCCATACTAAGGCAAAATATACATTTTTGGTTCTTGCACCCCTGCCTAAACCCCAACCGTGGCGGCTGAGCAGCTGGTCATGTACATTCAGCTCGCAGAGCTCTCCAAGTCAGGACTGATCAAGCTTGCCTTTGACTTTACCTACACCACGTAGCACCCATGAGCCAAGGCCCAGCAAGAAAACAGAATGTGCAACACAAACAATAATAACAAATAGTCAATTCTTTAAGCACGATCATCCATCAAATAATCCACATTAACCATTCAGCATATACTCAGAATCAAGGATGCAACTAACCACATATAACATTCAAGTCTCATAATAACCAGGTCACATAATAATCAGGGCCAACAACTTAGGCCGCACCCTCTGTTTACCCCACTGACTCCGGCCCGCTTAAACCGAGCTCAGTGCATATTAAGCTATCCTCGGCTACCAGTGGCCAAGTCGCGCCCTGTGCGCTAGTGTAACCCTTGGAACTCTTAGGTTGTTGGTTCACTATTTAGTTTACATGACATAATACCATCCTTTCAAGCATACACATTAGGGAACCTCTTCTGCTGAACCACTTACTTGACAAATTCCTGAGCTAAAACCCAAGCTCTCAGCTTCAATTCAGCCCTTAAACAACAAAATCATAAATACCTTAATACTCAGCCAAAAACTCAGAATTCTAACCCCAAAAACACAATCCAATTCTCACCTTAGCCTTGGTTGAGTGTTCCTTGGATAATTCTTGAGCTAATCTGTAACGCCCTACTACCTTAGAGTCGTTACATAGTGAGTTTAAAATAGAAATCGTGCTTTTGGACTGACTCTACGTGGTTTCTAAAACCAAAAGTGTGAATAAACCCGAATTTAAGGCTGTACTCTTTGAAAATGTTTAGTTTCATTGAAAACGTTTAGTATCAAACATCTGGGATCCCAAAATAAGGTTTACAAAATATTTACAATTCAAAAATAGATTTACACCAGGTTAACTATCAAAAGAATGGATTAATACAGCCATATACAAAATGCCCCCAACCAAAGCAGTCTGGCAGGCCGAACATGTACGCGCCGCCCCCACGCTCTCCATACTCATGGCCGGTTGACTGACTCCTTGCTTTTACCTGCCACACAAAGCACCCGTGAGCCGAAGCCCAGCAAGAAAACCCAAATAGTACATAACATATGCAAATAATATAGCTGACATAATCCACTGCTAAACAGGAAAACCATCAGACTAAACAAGCACGGCCATGCCGCCCCAGAGCCCTTACCAAAGCCTGGGGTCTCGGTCCTCACCGTAGGGATAACTCATGTATCCCTTGGGTCCCACCCTGGTTATAGCATCCCATGTGCTGAGTGTTACTTCCGGCCCCAAGGCCGTACCCGGCCTTTGCCGCTCTCGGCCTCAGCCGTTCATTTCATTATAATTGCACGCATAATACATTTCGAAATAATCATTCAAACATATAATAATTCATTCAAGGTCATACATTTGCAAGTAAAACAATCTAGGGCCATGCCCTGCAATAACACTGTGGGCCCATGCCCTAATCCCGGGTGTTACGGTTTTCTTACCTTTAAATTCGATGGCCTTGATCAACCTGACTCCTTGAGCACGATCCTACTCGAGCCCTAGCGCTTACCTAAGCAAAATCCATAAGTCAAAGTCATTACCAAAACTCGAGTCCAAAACCTAGCCTCGGGACCAATCCCGAGCCCCCGGGGAGTCCTAGATCCTCAAAACAAAGTGGCGGAATCGAGCCTTGAACCCTAGGTCAAAATCCCTTCACAAAAGCCTAAAAATCCCCTCTGTGAACAGTGCAGCGCTACAGCGCTCAAAAGAGGGCGCTGTAGTGCTACAAGCAGAACCACCCCACCAGAACAAGGGCTAGCGCTACAGCGCCCCCTGACTAGCGCTGTAGCGCTAGTTGCAGCCAGACTAAAACCAAAAATCGCTTCTTGCGATTTTCTTCTCCCATTTCAACCCCAAACTTGCCCAAACCTTTTCCAAACCCAAAAACACACATATCCACACCACACACTCATCCCAAGCATCCCAAGAACTC
Source organism: Humulus lupulus (assembly GCF_963169125.1). NCBI lineage: Eukaryota > Viridiplantae > Streptophyta > Magnoliopsida > Rosales > Cannabaceae > Humulus > Humulus lupulus. Next base: position 155,639,950 of record NC_084796.1, read on the forward strand.
AATCCCAAGCTCAAGCAACCCAAAACTCAAAATCTGACACAATGAACCCAAAAACCAGAAATTCACTCAAACAACAAAGATAGGGTCTTAGAAATCATACCGTGGGTGGAATTTCGACCTTGAATTGAACCCTAGACCTCCTTAGCTTGCACCTTCACAACCTTGACCTGTTTTCCCCAAAAACCCCATCCATTTAGCTCAAAAACACAATCCAAACCAGTCAAGCCCTAAAACAGAAATCTCCAAGAACTTACCTCAAATTTCTGATGTGATCTTGCTAACCCCTTGCCAATCCTCAAGTCTATCTTAGGATCCTTGATGCTCAGCCTACCCTAGCTCTCCACTGAGCTTAACTCCAAGAAAAATGAAGGAAATTGGTTGGGAGAGCCACAAACCGTTCTTGGACAAACCCCTTCAGCTTTTTTCTCTTTTCCTTTCTCTTCCTTCTTTCTTTCTTTTCAGCCTATACTCTTTTCTACAAAATCCACTAAGTATAAAGCCCCCCTTTAATTCATCTCTTACAAGCCTAAAGACCAAAATGCCCTCCCTTAATAATTCTAAACCTTTATGTCCATAAAGGGGCATTTTAGTCATATTACCCAAATTCCCACTAATTCCTCAAGTGTTCCTAATAATTTCCGCTCGCTACCCAATACCTGATTAATCATCAAATATACATTCCTCATCATCAAGATTAACCTCAATATATTTCCAAATTCTCATTTAAACTCCCCAGGCTTAACCTAAGCCGGGTACAGATTCCCGCTTTGACTTTTCCGCTAACCCGCTCATTCTAGGATCGTCTCGAGTCATAGATCACAGATATCAACACAGTCATGCCCAAAATGGCCAAATTACAAATATGCTCAATCAGGTCTACATGCATACTAATTCACATAGTCATGCATCACAAATAATCAAATAGTCATATAACGTGCCTTAAATTATAATCATGCATTAAACTCATTAAAGTCACACACAGAATCCCATTATGCCCTCCAGGCACACTACTCAAGGCCCTTAAGCCTTAATAGCGAATTTGGGTCGTTACATAATCTTCCAAATCCCCACTTCAATCCTCTGAATTCCCAGCACAATTTCCTAAATTGTCAGTGTTTTGTGTTTTTTCCTTGAAAGAGAGAGAGAAAGAAGAAGTCGGTCTATTTTTTTTCCACTAGCTTCTGCTTTTGGCTAATTCTAACCTTGGTTACTTAGGTCAATCCCGAGGCTCGGGGTGCCAGAAACGTCCCCGAGGGCAAAATGGTAAAATTCCCCAATATTCCCGCCTAGACTTCCTAACCTCAAATATATCTCCATATATATTTATTTCCATAACTTGATAGTCTAAATAACTACCCGATACCTAAAATACCCCTGACTTATCCAAAGTCAAATATTAAGCCCCGTTGAGACTTTTCCCGCTATCTAGCCCTAGGATCGCCTCAAGTCGTACTCTGCAAACCTGCCCACATAATAATGTGGTTCTCTCAAATACTATATATATCACATTGACATTCATATAATCATACGAGCATTTTTTTATCATATAGTTATGCATTTAAATCAATAAATTCATTCAAATCACATATAAGTCAATTATGCCCTCCCGGCACACTAATCAAGGCCCTTAAGCCTTATTAGCAAATTTTGGGGTCATTACAATATGCATGTTTAGGTGTATTAAATATGCATGTGGGCCCATTTTTTATTGATTGGGAAATTGTTGTAATTTGGCCTGTTATGGGTATATTTGGCATATATGTGTGGGACCACATTATTATGTGGATATATTTTGGTTACAAGGCACGAGATGATCCTAGGGAGCAAGCTAGTAGTAAAGTCACAACGGGACCCATGTTTGACACGAGGTGAGTCAAGGGGTATATTGGGTATTTAGTACATTACTGGGATATTGGGTGTTATCCCCCAAAAATACGAGGAATACATGGTGAATAAGAATGCGACACATGGCATCACAAATCAGGGTAAAACAACGAAGTATTGAGAAAAGACCGACGAGAAAAAAAGATAGGTCCAGGACCTATAGGGAAGTCGACCAGGCCTAAACCCCCTAGGGGTGGTCAGCCTAAGCATGCCCAAGAACCCCCCGGGGGTGGTCGACCTAAGCATGCCCAAGAACCCCTTGAGGGTGGTTGGCCTGACCCAAACTCTTAAGGGTGGTCTGCCCTAGTTGCCCAAGAGCCCCTAGGGGTGGTCAGCCTGACCCCTACCCCAGGGGTGGTCGGCTTGACATGCTCAAGAACTACCTGGGTGGTCGGCCTACCCTATTCTTCAATGGGCGGTCGGCCTAAACTCCCAAGTACACTTCAATGAGAAATACTCGCACTCGTTCAAACTGAGATCAAACAGGTCCAGCAGCCAGAAGATCACAAGTCCAACACCCAGAAGATCATAGGTCCAGGACCCAGAGGATTAACAGGTTTAGCACCCAGAGGGTCATCGGGCCTAGCCCCTAGGTCTCATAGACCAATGAAGACTTAACATTTTGCCAGAGGTTTCAACCATGCATCATCTACCACGATCTAGAGAAATAATGAGAAATCCACGATCTCATAATCATGGGGAGGTGGACAAGTATCTCCACTACCTAATAATCGTGTACCAAACAACGATCCCAGTATTACTATTTCATTTCAAAGGAGGATCGCTTTTTCTGGAATTTTTTAGATCTGAAGAATATTTGTGGAGAAATTTTCGGCAAATTAGAAACGAGTGAATGTTTTTGTTTCTTAGTGTAATTGACGAGTGATTCAATACTAAAAGCTAAGTGGATTAGGTTATTATTGTTCATCCGAGTCGGGCTGAACCACTATAAAATTTATGGTGTTTGTTTAAGATATTTATACTCTGTCATTTATTATATTTATTTCATTCTAAAGGTGTCGTATACTATACATACAACCGTTGGCCAATTTCACAAGTTAACATTTTAGTGCTTTCATTGAGAGTACGAAATCAAGAAACACACTTTGATCAGTTTGCGATGCCTCCAAAACCCATTCAGACAAAGAAGATGACTCACAGGGATTCCAACACTCAAGATCCCATCGATCCCGTTAACGAACCTCAGGTGGAGGTTGGAGACCAACCTGATGCAGAATATCCACAGGATACTTAATAGGAGGAGATGGTGCAATTTCTAGCGAGGCAGGAGACCAATGATGTAGAAATTACCCTCAAGAGCGTGACTATTGAACAACAATGACAGGAGATAGATGAGCAGATCCAGAGGGAGAAAGAAGATGACTGGAGGCACCAGGAGGCTACTGTGGCCCTAGAGGCGGCTACTCAGTTAGCTTGAGCTAACGCTGAAGCTGTTACTTAAGCAATGAGGGAGGCTCAGGCCAAAGTAGCATGAATGCGAGACAACAGTAACAGGGAGTCCCAAGGGAGGATTCGAAACCCAAGGATGCTCTCAGAACCACTTTCCCAGGGATAGGATGAAGAGGCACAGTTCAAGACTGCCTCCTCCATGACTAAGAAGAATAACACTTCATCTTGGAGTAGGAGTGTTACTAACCTGAAGGTCCCCTCCTAGGGGGGTAGACAAAACAATCCAGAAGACGATGGTCAAACATCTGAAAGGTGCGACAGGAATGGAAATGGCCACTCAAAATCTCAAATTCATGTAGGAGGAGAGGCTCGGGGGCAGGGTCCCACTGACAGGGGCAAGGACCTACCACCCTTACACCCTCAGTCTCGCAAGGGAAAAGAACCGATGAACAAAACCAATACCGTGTTCAATAAGCTCGGGAAAAATGCACAACCTTAGGATCTGAGGGAAGTCATCAACATGAGGACCAACGCTCATGAGGGGGTACCAGAGATGTCTACCCCACCTGGAGCAGCAATCCCACTAGCAGTGCAGGCTCAAATAGATGCATTCATCATGGTTGTTCAGGGTTTGACAAAGAAACCTTCCAATATCGAGCTGGCACATAGAAGTGGGAGTCCCTTCAATGTTAATATCCAAGCTTCTCAACAACCACTGAAATACAAGATCCCAAAACTCTCAACTTACACTGGAAGGAGGACCCAGTATGACACATTGGGAAGTTCGAGGATCAGATTGAGTTACTCGGTGTAGAGCATGATTATAGGTGTAGTAGGGTATTCCCTACCAGTCTCTCTAACTCAGCCCAAGAATGGTATTGGAAATTCAAACCTGGATCCATCACATCCTGGGAGCAGTTCAGGAAGGAATTTTGCAAGGTCTTCAATGCCAGATGGATTCAACAAGTTTATGCCAATCAGCTAGCTGACATCAAGCAAGGGAAATATCAATCCCTCAAAGACTACATCCAAAGATTCATGAGAGAGGCAAACAGAGCGTCCAAAGTAGGAGATGAAGCGAAGTTTGTTGCCATCTCAGCAGGAATAATTTATCATAGTCCCTTGTGGGATAGCATACACAAGAACCCCATCAACGCCTTGCAGGAGTTCCTGGACCGAGCAGACAAATACATTAAGCTAGATGACGCTATCATGAAGGAAGAAAAAGGCATAAACCATCCGACCATTGTCAAGGTAGATAAGAACAGCTAAAACCCTCAGGGCAGAAGTGGGAGCAATGGTAAGAACACGAATAAGTCAGGTGTCGAGTAAGGTGGAGAGAAGAAAGCTAAGTCAGCATCCGCCGACAAACAACCTAAGCATCAGCCCTACTAGCCCAAGTTCACTAATTATACTGTCCTGACTACATCAAGGGCTGAGATTTACTTGGCAACATACCAGGAAGTACCATACTGAAAGCCACCACCATTATGTTCTGAAGGAAAGAAGGACAAGAATAAGTTGTCATTTCCATAATGATTATGTGCACGACACAAATGAGTGCAAACTATTGAAGGATGAGATAGAGTTTCTTCTCCGATCAGGAAAAATCTCAAGGTACCGAGTCAAGACTGAAACCCCAAGCAGGAATCTAGAATTATGAAGGCAGAGGAGTCCACCACTGGAGCCAACACCCATAGACTTCACACTGGATACCACATGTGGGGGGCCCCACATAGCAGGTAACAGTAACAATGCTCGTGAGCGATATGCAAGGACCCTCAGACATGAGGTACGGGAGTCTTCCCAGTGCATAGCAGTCGAGGAGCGGTCTCCAAAAAATCCAAAGTATGAAAGTGAAACACTCACTTTTACCGAGGATGACCCTAGGCACGTGAGGTACCCCCACAATGACCCTCTGGTCCTTACCATTCAAATCGCCAATGCCCTAGTGAAGAGATGATTGGTGGATACGGAAAGCTTAGTAGATATCATCTACAAATTATCCCTCGAGAAGATGAAGCTTACGGTCAAGGACCTAACACCGTGTTCCCAAGTGATATATGGGTTCACAGGAGAATGCTTAGCACCAGTAGAAACTATCAGACTACTGGTCATGGTGGGGGATGCCCCTAGGCACGAGACTGTGATGACAGAATTCCTAGTGGTAGATTGCTCATCGGCTTACAATGTAGTGCTCGGGAGACCCCTCTTGATGGCGTTACACGCAACATTATTTATCCAACATCTATCTTTGAAGTTCCCCACGAGCGCAGGGCAAGGATGTGTATAGGGAAACCAAAGGGAGGCACGAGAATGCTATAATGTGTCAGTGGTCAAGGCAAAGACAGGACCATGCGTAAATAACATGATAGTAATCTGTTGCGAAGAGAATTAAGGAACCGATGAAGTTGTCAACATGGAAGTTGACGTTGAAAGAAACACTCTATTGGAGTTGGGGGCTCCTTTTAACGAAGATTTGTTATTATAGCAAGTTTCCCAAACCGAGGGAAATGAAATCGATCCTCACTTTGGGGATAACGCCATGGGGGTAGGACTTGTCAAAGATCTTGATGAAGTCCTACTAGATGAAGAGGACCCGACTAGAGTAATCAAAGTCGTGAAGGAGCTAAAGGTGGAAATTAAGGCATCATTGGTGATTTTTGAAGAAAAACTAGGATGTGTTTTCCTGGTCACATAAGGACATGGTTGGAATTTCTCCATCTGTGATAAGTCATGTCCTCAATGTAGACAAGAACTACCCACCAGTGCAATAAAAAAGGAGACTGCTTGACAAAGACCGATCTCATGCCCTGAAGGAGGAGGTCGAGCGGCTCAAGGAAAACAATTTTATAAGGGAGGCCTACTACCCAGATTGGGTATCAAACCCCGTGCTGGTCCCATAGCTAAATAGGAAGTGGAGACACATGCATGGACTTCACATATCTGAATAAGGCCAGCCCCAAAGACTGCTTCCCACTACCAAGAATAGATCAACTGTTCGATGCAACGGCAGGACATGAAATACGCTCATTCATGGATGTGTATTCTGGGTATAATCAAATAAGTATGCACCCTCCCGACGAGACAGACAAGGGATTGCATTGTTATAAGGTGATGCCATTCGGCTTGAAGAACGCAGGAGCCACCTACCAGCGTTTAGTGAATGGCATGTTCCGAGACTTGATCGACAAAAATATGGAGGCATACATTGATGACATGTTAGTCAAGTCCAAAGAAGCTGGAGGGCATGTTCAAGACTTGGAGGAATGCTATAGCATGAAGTTAAACCCTCTTAAGTGCTTGTTTGGAGTTAGTTTTGGTAAGTTTCTTAGATACACATTCAATTCATGTGGAATCGAGGCTAACCCCAAGAAGATCAAAGCATTGATCGACATAAAGTCACCTACCACAATTAAAGAAGTGCAAAGCTTAACCGGGAGAGTAGCTGCCCTCAGTAGGTTCATATCAAAGTCTACGAACAAGTGTGTCCCTTTCTTTAACTTACGGAGGGGAAACAAGAAGATCCAATGGACCGAGGAATGTGAGGAAGCTTTCCAAGCCCTGCCGGAGAACCTCGCCCAACCTCCTGTCCTAGCAAAGCCAATATATGGTGAAGTACTATTCATCTATTTGGCAATCACCGAGTATGCAATCAGTGCTTCTTTGGTAAAGGCAGAGAACAAGGTACAACACCCTGTATAATATATTAGTAAAAGGCTAGTAGGTGTGGAGCCTAGGTATCCCCCTCTTGAAAAGCTAGCCTACTGTTTAGTAATCACCTCTCAAAAGGTGTTTCCATATTTCCAAGCTTACTCGATTCGAGTCCTGACTGATCAACCACTAAGACAGGTTCTTCAGAAACCAGAGGCCTCGGGACAACTACTCAAGTTCGTAGTGGAACTAGGACAGTTTGATATCACTTATCATTCAAGGACAATGATAAAAGGAAAAGCATTGGAAGACTTCATCGTCGAAGGCACCAACCTTGAGGACCCTTCTTACCAATTAGAGAATTGAGATACCGAGAAGGAAGGAGAAACTCCTGTATGGAAGCTATATGTTGATGGAGCATCCAATGAACACAACTCAGGCTCAGGATTCATACTGATCACTTTGGAGAATCATCAAATCCATTGCGCTCTCAGATTTGGATTCAAAGCTTCAAACAACGAGGCTGAGTACGAGGCATTATTAGCAGGATTACACTTGTCTCGGGATGTACATGCACAGTCCCTGGTGATATTCAGCAATTCCCAGCTAGTGGTGTACCAGGTGCTGGGGGAGTATCAAGCCAAGGGAGTTAGGATGGTGTAGTACCTGAACAAGGTGAAGGACTTGTTGGCACAATTCAAGAAATACTCAATTATACAAGTCCCTAGAGAGCGAAATACTAATGTCGATGCCTTAGCCATGCTTGTTATTGCCCAAAGATGCAGACACCCTAAATTTCGTTCCCATCGAATACTTGGTGGAAAGAAGCATCACTGAGCAAGAGGCACTACCTATTAAGTTAGGGGATACATGGATGACCCCTATTATTAACTATCTCAACCAAGGAGTAGTACCCAGTGATCATAACAAAGCAAGAAGCAGTGAACAAGACTATCAAAGGAGCTTGGAAGAAACGCCTTGAACAAGCCAAAGGAGTTTGGCCAAAATTAATTCTGGAGGTCCTATGGTCACATCGAACGACGACAGGGCATACACCATTCCCTTTGGCGTTTGGGTATGAGCTCACTCGCCCATCAAAAAGATGGGAGACATACGATTAGGGGAGGAACAATCAACTAATATTAGAGTCGATCGATTTAATCGAAGAAAGACGAGAAAAGGAAAGTCTCAGAGTAGCAGCACATCAACAAAAAAGTGGCCAAATACTTCAACTCCAGAGTGAAAAATCAAAAATTCCAAGTTGGGAACTTAGTACTCAAGAGAGTGTTCCTAAACACTAAGGACACTATAGTAGGGGTACTAGGGCCTAACTAGGAAGGGCCATACCTTGTGGAGGAGGTGATCCCACTAGGGATATATAAGATATTACTGTGATGCAGTTAAGACTGCTAAGACAAATGAGTTTCTGAAGCTGGTTCAGGGAAATGCAACAGTAATCGAGTATGTTAATATATTCGATGGGTTGGCCAAGTTTTCTTTTGATAAGATACCCATGGATGTGGCTCGAAAGGAATTATTTATCCAGGGATTGAATCCCAAAATAGCTCAGAGCGTTAGAATCGCCTCAGTACATGAAATATCTACCTATGCTCAGGTGGTAGGGAGGGCTCTTATTGTTGAGAGCACAGTAAATGAGATGTGGAAGGAATGCTTCGGAGAGCGCGGAGCTCAGGCAGGGACACCTCCATTTATTTTATTAGGTGGAGGCAGAGGCCCCAATGAGCAGGAAAGAAAAGTTATTAATGTATTCTGCAACGTCCCAAAATTACCTAATAAGGCTTAGGATCTTGATTAGGGGGCTAGGATGGCAATATATGGAATTATGTGCTTATTTTTTATATTTAGTTATAATTATGTGAATTATGTGATAATATGACTAGTTATGCATGTTTAGGGTTATTAAATATGCATGTGGGCCCGTTTCTTATTAGAAGGGAAATTCTGATAATTTGCCCCGTTGCGAGCATAATTGTATATTTGGATGATATATGTGAGAGATCACATTATTATGTGGGTTTATTTGGGTTACTCGGCACGAGGCGATCCTAGGGAACAAGTTAGCAAGAAAGTCACAACAAGACCCAAAACCTGACTCAGGGCGAGTTGAGGGGTATTTTGGGTATTAGGCATTTAATTGGGTTATCGGGTAATGGAAATGAATAATTAGAGATATATTTGAAGTTAGTGAGTTTAGGAAGGAATATTGGGGAATTTGATCATTTTTCCCTCGGGGACGTTTTGGTACCCCGAGCCTCGAGATTAACTTAAGTCACTTAAGTTAGGAAACAAAACACAAAGAAACACGTAGAAGCTCCCCACTGACCGACCTTCACTCTCTAAGTTGCTTCAACTAGTCCTTGGGAAAATTAAGAAGATTTTGGCTAGAAACACAAGAATAGAAGGCTTGGGATTGGGATTTGGAAAGCTTGTGGCTAGAGGAACTTTACCCACAGCTAAGGTAACCATTTAAACATTCTGTTATTGTTAAATTTGTGTAGAATAAATCCTTGTTTTGAGGTGTTCTTGAACCTTTTAGCTCAAGAATTGAAAGTCATGTTTTGATGAGTTTTAAGATTGTATTTTGTTGGGTTTTATTGCTGGGAAATTCTTAGAACTGCTGTGGGGGTTGAATTATGGTTTTGGGGTGAGTTTTGGTTAGTTTGGGTTGGATTTGGCTGCTGAAAGGCATAAAAATTCTTGGTTCGAGGGGGCAAGTCGCGACTTTGTTCTTGAGCTGCCGCGACTTAGCTTGAACCCAGGGCCTTGGGAGGTCTCTGTCTGGGGGGCGCGCTGCGACCATCAAGGGAAAGTTGCAGCCCGCGTCCCTTGATAGAGGGGGGGAGGCTCTCTGATAGGAGGGGCGTGTAGCGACCCTCAGGGGTAGGTCGCGGGTCGCCCTTGGTATTCTTGGCCTTAGGAAGCTTTTTAAAATGAGAACCTTTTCTTTAGGGCTCGGCATCGATTCCACTAACTGGTTTAGTGGGACTCGAGGACTCGGAGGCTAGGACTCGGCCTGGAAGCCTTTATTTGCTCGTTATTGATGGAATCTTATATTATGGTTGTGACTAGGTTATCGCTAGGGGCTCAGAACCGGAATCGTGCTCGAGGGTCGTTCTTATTATGCTATACTCGGACCTGAAATAAGAAAAACTGCACCCAGTACGTGTTATATGTGATTAGGGCTTGGACCTAATACGTGTTATCATGACTAGGGGTTGAGCCCCGAGGACATTTTTTTGTAAGCTATTGCTTCACATGTTGGTTGATACTTGCTTAAGTGATTTATAATTGTTGAATGAACTCCGTGGTTAGGGCATAAGGCTCCGTTAAATAGGTATGATTAGCATTGTGAGAATGATTATTTGATGGTGTTATGTGATTAACATGCATATATGCATATTTTGTTGGAATATGCCTATCCATATTTGTTTCTGTATTGAGGTATGTGTTCTTGGATTAGGGATTGACTTATTAGTCAGGGATGACACTAGCGCGCTGCGCGCTGGTCGAAAGGCTTAGGCCTAAACCAGCAACGTACTATTACGTTGGTGGACTCTATGGTCGATGGTAAACTAAGGGGTTGGGCTAGCTCTATGGCTAGTTGTTCAGAGCTAAGGGCGAGGGCCCCAGGTGACTCTATGGTCACATAGCTAGGGCAAAGGCCCCAAGTTGGTCAAATGACCATTTGTTTGTAACCGAATGATGGTCTCTATAGGTTAAGATTGCTAGACATGTTAGATGGGTATCTAAAGGTTTAGATGAGTTTTCTTGCTGAGCCTTGGCTCAAGGGTGCTTTGTGGTGCAAGTAAGAGGTAGGGAATGTTTGACAAGCCATGAGTTGGAGAGCTTCAGTGGCGACGTGTACATATGCGGCTGCTCGACCACCACAGCCGGGAATATCTCAGAGGAACTAGTGTGTAGCCTTGTTTTTGTCGCTTAGGCCGACTGAATGCAACTTTTGATGTATATATACCTTTTTCAAAGTTAAGTTGTAAAACTTTGGGATCCCATGTCTGTATGAAACTTTTTAAATAATAGTCAACTGTTCTTTTGACCAAAAATTTTAACTTAAACCCTTGACATTAACCTTAGTTACACATTTTAAACCAAACGACTTGCTTAGCAAGTCTGACACAATTTAAAGTACATAGTGTAACGGTCCTAGATTAGGAGGAAATTACATATTCGTTACCTCTGGTCTAGAAAAGGGGTTCCAAAGTGCTTAGATAAGCCATCATGGCAAGGACGAGGACTGGAAACTATACTCGAAATGCACTCGGTGCAAGCGCGTCATCAGAGGGAATTTTGAGCAAAGGCATGTTTCTTATGTGGGTTGGTTGGGCATATCAAGACGAATTTCCCAGAGCTAAGAAAGGTTGAGCCAAAGGGGCGTACAACTCGACTCCAGCTCAAGTGTTTGCTCTGACACAATCAGGGTCAGAGACTGAGAGTGCGTTTTGTTCCTCAGTAGTGGCAGGTAAGCTTCCTATTTTTGATTTTTTTTGTATTATGCTGACTAGTTTTGGTGCCATGTTGTTCTTTGCTTTGTTTCATCTAGAGAGATATAGACTTGCTATGCAGATTACATGTTTATGTTGTGATGAGAATGTGATACTCTATTGGTAATTTTAAGAGATGGGTTAGGTTATTGTGAGAAGGGATTCATTAGTTGACTTGATAGAGTTTGTTATGACCGACTTCGATATGATCCTGGATATGGATTAGTTAGCCAAGTATGGGGGAATGGTAGATTGTAAGGAAAAGATTGTAACCCTTGAGCTTGAGGATGAGAACCCCTTGTATTTGTTGGCACTGCACATGGAGCCTATATATTTATGACATTTGTACTTAGAGCTAGAGACCTATTGTAGGAGGATGCATGGGACTCTTAGCTAGGGTGGTGAATACCACTCAGGTCGTGCTAGTGGGACCAGGAAAAAATGAATTTCTAACGACCCAAAATTACTAATAAGGCTTAAGGGCCTTGACTAGTGTGTCGGGAGGACATACTTGGAAGTTATGAGAATTAATGGTAAGAAAGCATGTTTATGGGTACTGGATAAGCATGCGGGCCCTGTATGGGTGGTAAGGGCATCACTTGTAATTTTGGCCTGTTAGGGCATAAACGTGATTATCTGTGATAAATTGTTGAGACCACATTATTATGTGGATATATATATATACATATGTGTGTGCATATGTGTGTTTGTAGTTTTCGGCACGAGGCGATCCTAGGGAGCAGGTAGCGAGAAAGTCACAACGGGACCCGATACTCGACTCGGGGTGAGTCAAGGGGTATTTGGGATATTAGGTGGTTATCTGGGTTATCGGGTTATGAAAATAAATAATTGGGGATATATTTGAGGTTAGGAGGCTTAGGTGGAAATACTAAGGAATTTTACCATTTTGCCCTCGGGGACGTTTAGGTACCCCGAGCCTTGGGATTGACCTAACTAATTAGTGATAGACTAAGTAAAATATAGAACTCAGTGGAACAAAAGTTAGAATCGACCTTCTTCCTTCTCTCTCTCTTTCTCTCTCAAAGGAACCACAAAAGCAAGAGGAGATTGGCTGGGAAATTCAGAGAAATTGAGCTGAGGCTTTGGGGATTAGCTCAGGGTTAGCTAAAGGATCTAATCAAGAGTTAAGGTAAGTTCTGAGTTTTATTTTTGGTGGTTAATTCTGTGTATATAGCTGAGTTTTAAGTGTTTATGGGTTTTGGCATTAAAGGTTGAATTTGAGGCTGGAACTTTGGAATTTAGGCCAGAAAACTCTTGGAGGATTGGTTCTGCAGCTGGTAAGCTCTAATTTAAGTTTTAAAGGTTGAGTTATAGTGTTTCCATGGCTGGGTTTTGAGTTCTTGAGTTAGAAAGTTTCAGTGATTGAAGTGGGGTTTTGATGGGTTTCTAGTCTAGGTTTCAGCTGGGTTATGTTGCTGGAATCTTGTGGGAAGTTTTTGGATATTTGAGTTGTGGAGTTGGGGTAATTTTGAGTGAATTTACATGAGGTTTGAGAGATAAAAATTAAGGTTTTTCTGGGTTTGAAGGGGTCGAGCCGCGGCATAGTTCTTGGTGAGCCACGGCCCTGCAAAGCTGATGGGTGCTGAGGAAGGAGGGCGGGCCGAGGCATGGTTTGAATAGGGTAGCGACCCTTACTTGTTTTTGTGCATTGGGAGGCCTTTGGTTGGGGCCATGCCGCAGCATGGGTGGCTAATGCCGCGGCCCTTAAGGAATTTTGGGATTTTGAGATTCTAGGCTTGGGAATTTAATCTAGGGTGCTCAGGATTGAATCTTTTACCATGTTTGGTGAAGTTCAATGTTCTGAAAACTAGAACTTTTTCTAGAAGCTCATTTAAGATTGTTGATGGAATCCTTTATTATGGTTGTGACTAGTTTTGCGCTTAAGCTCGGGGCAGGATCGTGCTCGGGGGTCGTCTTTACTAGTTAAAGCGCTTGGAGATTAAAGGTAAAAAAATTGCACCCGTTTAGGTGGATAGGATGGGACTAAGTGTTCCCTATATTTGTTTGCATTACAATGTGATTGTGATGGGACTAAGAACTCCATATATCTGTATGATGTCATAGATGGTATTATGCGATGGGACATAAGATAAACGGCCTAAGGGTGCCATAAATTATATTTGCGCACATGGCGCAGCTCGGACACTGGTATCCGAGGACAGCTTATTAATCATTGAGCTCGGTTAAGCTGGCCGGAGTCAGTGGGTATACCATTGGGCTTGGCCTAAGTGAGCCAAAGGCAGTGGGTTAAATAGAGGGTACGGACTACGGGCGTCTAACCCTAGTTGTTGCTTGAATTGTATACCATTGTTTATGTGATGTATATGATATGCTGAATATCGGGAATTAGGTCATTGATTATTGACTAATGTCTTGGATTGAATTAATGCTATGGCTTGCTAGGTAATCGATTAATGTTTTGCAAATCATTTGTTTACGCTCTGTGAATTATTTGGTTATTGATTTTGATTATGCTATGATAGTATATTTTCTTGCTGGGCCTCGACTCACGGGTGCTACGTGGTGCTAGTAAAGGCAAGGGTAAGATAGGTTGACCATGAGTTGGAGAGCTCTGGGGGCGAGGTGTACATTGTCAGCTGCTCGGCTGCCACTGTAACGCCCTGGATAACCAAGACTGTTACACTGTGTGTTTAAAATAGTTCAAGACTTGCTAATCAAGTCATTTAAACAAATGTGAATTCAATGTCATCAACGGATTAGGAATTAAAGATTTTGGTCACAAACAGGCTATTTCCATTAAAAATGACAGTTTAACACATGGAAACACAAAACAGGGTTTAGATGACTTAGTTACAGCAAATTCCAAAAGTTACAAGTAATTCAAGCCACTCTAATGGCAAAATATACATTTTAGAGTTCCGTCCCTGTACAATTCCTCGACCGTGGCGGCCGAGCAGCTGACAATGTACACCTCGCCCCCAGGGCTCTCCAACTCATGGTTGACTCAGCCTACCCTTGCCTTTACCTACACCACGTAGCACCCGTGAGCCGAGGCCCAGCAAGAAAGCATGATAACATAACAAGATCAACGTCATTAATCAATATTCCATAATGCACAAACAGGAATTTAGCATTCCATAACATTTATCCAATCAGTGATAACACACAATAGATTAACAGTTTGTCATCCAGACAGTTAACACATCATGTTCATAACACAATATTCACGATCATAGTCAACAGTTTATCACATCCATCAAATAATATTCAGGGCCAGCGCCCTTAGTCACACCCTCTATTTAACACACTTTCTTCGGCTCTCTTGGGCCGCCCCCAGTGTAATACTCACTGACTCCGGCCAGCTTAACCGAGCTCAGTGATAAATAAGCTGCCTCAGCTACTAGTGGCCGAGCCACGCCCTACGTGCAAATATTGATTCTGACACCCTTAGGCCGGTTATCGCATGTCCCATGGCATAATAATACCATCTCATGACATGATTACAAATATAGGGAGCACTTAGTCCCATCGTGTCCACATGGTAAATCACACTCACATAACAATGCATACAAACATAGGGAACACTTAGTCCCAACCTAACCACATAATTGGGTGCAGCTTTCTTACCTTTCGATTCACTAGCTTTGATCACTTGGCTCCTTGAGCAGGATCCCTCTCGAGCCTTAGCGCTCACCTAAACACAATCATAGGTCAAAGTCATCACCAAACCTCAAGTCCAAAACCTAGCCTCGGGACCAATCCCGAGCTCCCCAGGAAGTCCTAGTTCCACCAAACAAGGTGGTGGAACCAAACCCCAAACCCTTGGTCAAAAACCCTTGCAAATAACCCAAAAATCCCTTTCTGGGAACAGGGCAGCACTACAGCACTCTTAGGAGGGCGCTACAGTGCTACAAGCAGAACCAAATTCCCCTAGAAAGCTTGGCCTAGCGCTACAGCGCCCAAAGGCTAGCGCTGTAGCGCTAGTCACAGACAGGCCAACTCCAAATTTCTCTTCGTGCGATTTCCTCGAACCAAACTCAACCAAAACTTCTCCAAACCTTTTCCAACCTCAAAAACAACCTTATAAACATACTCCACTCATCCCAAGAACCCCAAAAACACAAAACCCAATCACATGCATCTCTAATCCTAGAATTCACCATAGCTGTCCCTAAGCTCAGAAACTCAGCAAAACCAGTCAAAACATCAGAGTTGGAGGCTTAGAATTCATACCTTTAATGGTGTTTCGATTTCAAGACAGACTCTACACCTCCCTAGCTTGCTCTTCCTCACCCTTTGGCCTGAATTCCCTAAAGTTCCCATCAAACTCAGCTTATGCACCATAGTTCAAAAACCAAAACCAGAAACTGAAGAAACTATAGAACCTTACCTCAAGTGTTAGGGTGTTCCTGCTAAACCTCTGGCAATTCTCCAATCCTAGCTTAGGATTCTTGATGCTTAGCCTAACCCAGCTGTCCTCTGAGCTTTGCTCCAAGAAAACCCCAGAAAAGTGGTGAGAGAACCACAAACCGACCCAAGAGAATATAACTCTGTTTTCCCTTCCTTTTCTCTTTTCTTTCTTTTCCTTCTTTCCTTTCTTCCAGACTTATATTACTTTCTACAATTCCCACTAACATAAAGCCTCAGCATATCTATCCCTTGCAAGCCAAATGACCTTAATGCCCTCCCTATTAAGCCTAAATCCATTAATCCACTTAGGGGCATTTTAGTCATTTTACCCAATTCCCGCTAACTCATCGAGTGTCTCTAACATTTCCCTCTTAATTCCCGATACCTAACTAATCTCCAATTATATTCCTCGATGTTAAAAATAGACTCCAATATACTCACTAAATTCCCATTTATACCCCTAGGCTTACCCCGAGCCGGGTATAAATCCCCGCCATGACTTTTTCGCTAATCTGCTCACTAGGATCGTCTCGAGTCACAGTTCACAAATATATCCACATAATAATGTGGTCTCAACATTAGCCTACCAATATACACACAAGTACACAATTACGCTCTCAATGAGCCAAATTACCAAAATACCCTCACAGCAGAGTATATAGCTCCATGCATGCCCTTATCATCATATAATAATATGACCCACATAATCATGCATATAATCATATAATAGCACAGTAAATCAATTATGGCCCTCCCGGCCTCCTAATCAAGGTCCTAAACCTTATTAGGAAATTTGGGTCGTTACAGCCACGATCGAGGGATTGTACGGGGGTGGGAACCTAAAACGTGTATTTTACCATTAGAGTGGCTGGATTTTTTATTTGTTTTGGAAATCCTGTAATTACGTTATTTAAACTTTGATTTGGGATCCCATGTACCAAACACTTATTTTAATGAAAATTATTCCATTGACAACCCAAATCTTTTAACCCTACCTATTTGTGTTATTAGATTCAAGTTTTTATCTAAAAGGCTTGATTAGCAAGTCTCACACTATTTCAAACTCACAGTGTAACGGTCTTGGTTACCCATGGCATTACAGAATTAGTCTGTGAGTTTCTGGATGTGTTCCAAGGGATTTACCAGGGTGACCTTTACACAGAGAGGTACAATGGTGATTATGTTGGTGCAAGGGACGGAACTAGGTCTAAGGCAGTGTATTGAACGGCTTCAACAGAGCTGTAGGAACTAATGGTTCAATTATTGAGTAAGATCGTATTCTCGAAGGTGGATATTCGATCTAGTTATTACCATCTGAAGTTCAGTGAGAACAATAAGCAGAAGACTGACTTTTATATCAGATATGGGCACTAGGAGTGTTGAGTCATGTCTTTTGGGTTTGACTAATGCCCTAGTTGTTTTGATGGATCAGATGAACAGGGCAGTCAAAGATTATCTGAATTTGTTTGTGATCGTCTTTATCGACGATGTTGTGGTATACTCTCAGTTAGAGATTGGCCAAGGCCAAGGAACGCCTCAGAGGTCAGGAGTTTCCTTGGATGGGCAGGATATTATGTGTGTTTTTTGAAACAATTCTCAAGGATTGTTATTTCATTGATAGAAAAGGTGATTACCTATGCATCATGTTAGTTGAAGGATATGACTAAAACTGGAGTAGAGTTATTGGTGGGCTAGTTGCGCAACGTTATGCTTGAGTTTACTCTTGTAAAGAGGATCAAAGGAAAAATAGACACATGTCACAAAATTATTGAGAGTCACAAAATTAGACACATGTGTGTGCCCAAATGTGACATATTTTGGAGTTACAAAATCAGTTACAAATTTGTAACTCCGAAATATTACCCAATAATGTGTATATTATATGTTACACATTTAAGATTGGATTTCACAAAGCCATGATGAAATATGGCTGTTGGAGACATGTTTTTTAACTCCCAATAGGTGTTTGGAGGTTACAAATTCATGTAGGAAAGGATTTTGGACGTTTTGGAACGTTTTGGAAAAATGACTTTTTTGTACTGAAAATGGCCTGTGGCCGCGGCCATAGAAAAGTCATGGTCGTGGCCAGTGAGGCTAATAGCCTATATGATTTTTCAATTTTTTCCAAATTGAACGGTTCTAACATCCCAAATAAACTCCCAAATCCCATTTTAATTCCATAAACATCCAATTAAACATTGGTAACAACCATGGGGGTTGGTGGAATTTGAAATTCAAAGGGGTATATCAAACTCTATAAATAGGAGCCTAATGCTCACTTGTAAGACACACCATTTTCCATCCACAAAGCACTTGGCTGGAAAATACACCATAGAGGCTTGATAATTTCAGACAGCTATTTCCTAGAGAGATCGCTTAGTGCTTAGAGAATAAAGGGAAATAAGCTTTTGGACAAAGGTTTTTAACCTTGTTCAAGTTGGTGATCCCCACTACTCTACACTTTGGTTGTGTGAGAGTTTGTTTTTTCATTGATCTTTTCATTCTGTTGTTCTTCTTGTATTATTGGTGTATTAAGTTTGTAATCCTCTACTTCTATTTCTATTTACATATTCATTGGTATCTTTTGTTTTAGGGTTTTAGTTCTTGTAATTCTCTTCCTTCTCTTATTTCTATTTACTTGTATTTTGAGCAATTGAGTTGTAATATTTATTTAATCAATTACCTTGTCTATTGTATTTTTTGCATAGAGTTGTATTTTGGTTTTTCCACTTTTCCATTCAGCAATAACATATATTCTCTAACAATCAAAAGCTTATTTTCCTTTTTCAATGGAAGGAAAAACCATGGAGATCATATGAGGATCCAACTTTGAAAAGATGGTAAGATAAGGTAATGTTATTCTTTGGTTTTCTTAGAAGTTCTAGTGGTTTTCATATAGTGATAGAAATGAGAAGAAGAAAAGTTTATAAATGAGGTTCGATGTTTTCTAATCACCTTTATTTTTTAGTGGTTAGATTAGAAGATAATTTAATATCTTGTGTTTGTGTTATATGTGAGAAGGTATAAATAATCTAGTAGATTATTGGGTAATATGCTAGCATGTCATAGAATTATCTTATTTTGTGTTATAGGGAAATCATTAGAATGACAATTATATGAGTTTTATATGACATGTATAAATATATTGATTTTGTGAATCAATAGAATTGTGAAATCATATGTGTATGATATTTGTAATTCATGTTTTCGTATTGATAAAGAGCCATATTAGTATGATATTAGTCATGTATGTTGACAACAATGTGAAATTATATTTCAAATATTTGTGAGATGTTAATAGGTTTTATCCTATATCATTGTTAGAATGTAATTTGTGAATAAAAAGAATAATTTGAGAAATTAAAATTCTCATTTAAAGTGTTGAACATCTCAATTATGAGATAAGAAAAGATGAACCTAAGGGGGTTACATTTTTTTATAAGTGTATCAAGGTGGATTAAAAAATTGTGGGATGACATATTGACTCAATAGACTTATAGTCCAGAGTGTGGTCAAATGAAATATATTTGAGAATTATTTAGTGACAATAATTCTTAAATATTCAATGAGGAGACATTTCAAAATTGGAGAAGCAATTTTGAATCTTTACACCAATGGTGAATAAAATATAACCTTATTCATTTTGGTTAAAGATGGTGATATGTTTAAATTAATCTCAATGAGGAGATAATTTAAACAAAACATAAGAAATCAAAGTGTTTAAATAAATCAATGAGGGTTTATTTTCTTTGATTTAAAGTGTTTAAAAAAATTGACATTTTCATTTTGATTTTGATGAGAAAATCAATGGATGTCAAATTGATGTTTTCAAAAGAATCTCAAAGAGACTCTTAAGAAATACACAAAAGTTGTTTAAGTGATTCTGAGATTATTTAGACAACTAAAAAATGAAAATTTGTGATTATTTGTTTGAGAAAATCTCACATTACATTTGTGTTCACATTTTATTTTGTGAAATACATAAAAGAAAGAAACGAAGTAAAAGTTGCTTTGAAAGAAATATGCCTTGCTTTAGCAAGTAAATAAATCAAGATAAACATTGAGGTTTTTATCTTTATCTATTGAGAGTTTATCATGTGGCCTAGAGGACTCATGGTGAGCTTTGAGAATCATAGGTCTAGATTTATCTTGGAGGATAAACTACTTAATAGAAATGAAGAGATTTCTATTTTAAAGTGATATTTTATTATCACTATGTGAGAAATGTGGGGGTGATGCTCCAAAATTTAAATCAATTTATTTTGTTGATAATAATTGATTAATTTGTTCATCCTATCATATAGGTGATTTGGAATTTCGCATTCTAAATCACATTGGCAATATGTGTATAGAACGGACAAATGTAGACATGTTTGGTGTCTAAAGTCATTGTTTGTAATATTTTGATTCAAGAAGGAATCAATTTAAAAAAATAAGGGAGAATTTTAGAAACAAAGAGGTTTCTAGAATTAATATTCAAGGAAAATGTTTATCTTGGATATTAAACTATAAAATAGTGGGGGTGTTGACTATAGTGAAAATTATTATTTTAAAGAGATAACTATTTTAATCAAACTATGGCTAGCAACAAAGTTTGAATAAAATAAAGAGTGTTTAAAGTATGCATACATGAGAAAAGAAATGATTCAAATAGAATCATTTCTACATCTCAAGGGGTGGGACTTAGACTCCCTAAAGAGATTCACGATTGATGGTAACCTATCTTAATACTAGTAACCAAACTAGTATTAGGTTCAATAGGTAATAACAAGTCAATCATGTGAATAGATAGTAGTACTCAAATTTTGTCCCATCTGAGATATGAGTACTAGTGTGTTACCAAAATGAGGGTTAAAACCGAAAGGTTTTTTAATAGAAATCAGTGTTGAAAAGACAAGAATTTTAGGGTAACAAAATACTGTAAGAGTTCTACCTATATAGATCTAGGGGTGGTGCCGCCCCTCATGAGAATTGGGAGTCATTCTCAAGAAAAGTCTATGAATGGAATGTTCACATGGCCATTAACAGTGCAAAAGCGAGACATTGAGGTCTCAAGTGAACATAGCAAAGGTGTGTGTGTTATCACTGGTTTGTTATCAAGGAATAGTGGTTAAATGCTTCGGCAACCAAAATTTCAACAAAATTTGTGATAATTACACTAAGGTAAAATTCAAGTCAAAAGACATTTTACTTTATGCACCAATGCAAAGGTTTCTATAGAGAGTGATTATTTAATCAAGTGGGGGAATATTATATTTTAATATAATGTTTGATTGATTAAATAAGTGTTACAAAAAGTGATTATTTAATCTAGTGGGGGAATGT
The DNA here is from genome assembly GCF_963169125.1 of Humulus lupulus. Taxonomy (NCBI): domain Eukaryota; kingdom Viridiplantae; phylum Streptophyta; class Magnoliopsida; order Rosales; family Cannabaceae; genus Humulus; species Humulus lupulus. The sequence goes on from NC_084796.1 coordinate 155,661,135, forward strand.
TATATTATTTCATATAATATAATGTTAGATTAAATAATGTGATAAAATGTGATTTATGACACCTTGTAACATATTATTGAGTGTCACAAAATTAGACACATGTGTGTGCCCAAATGTGACATATTTTGGAGTTACAAAATCAGTTACAAATTTGTAACTCCCAAATATTACCCAATAATGTGTATATTATATGTTACACATTTGAGATTGGATTTCACAAAGCCATGATGAAATATGGCTGTTGGAGACATGTTTTTTAACTCCCAATAGGTGTTTGGAGGTTACAAAATTATGTAGGAAAGGATTTGGAACGTTTTGGAAAAATAACTTTTTTGTGCTGAAAATGGCCTGTGGCCGCGGCCTGGGGGACAGAAGCCAGTGGCCGCGGCCACTAAAAAGTCCTGGCCGCGGCCAGTGAGGCTGACAGCCTATATGATTTTCAGTTTTTTCCAAATTGAACGGTTCTAACATCCCAAATAACTCCCAAATTTCCATTTTAATTCCATAAACATCCAATTAAACATTGGTAATAGCCATGGGGGTTGGTGGAATTTGAAATTCAAAGGTGTATCTCAAACTCTATAAATAGGAGCCTAATGCTCACTTGTAAGACACACCATTTTCCATCCACAAAGCACTTGGCTGGAAAATCCACCATAGAGGCTTGATAATTCCAGAGAGCTATTTCCTAGAGAGATCCCTTAGTGCTTAGAGAATAGGGGGAAATAAGCTTTTGGACAAAGGTTTTTAACCTTGTTCAAGTTGGTGATCCCCAATACTCTACACTTTGGTTGTGTGAGAGTTTGTTTTTTCATTGATCTTTTCATTCTGTTCTTCTTCTTGTATTATTGGTGTATTGAGTTTATAATCCTCTACTTCTATTTCTATTTACATATTCATTGGTATCTTTTGTTTTAGGGTTTTAGTTCTTATAATTCTCTTCCTTCTCTTATTTCTATTTACTTGTATTTTTTGCATAGAGTTGTATTTTGGTTTTTCCACTTTTCCATTCAGCAATAACATATATTCACTAACAGAATGTACATAGTTAGCTGATCGGCCGCCACGGCCGAGGAGTGGTACAGGACGGGAAAAGCCTAAATGTCTAGTTTTCCCTTAGAGTGGCTAGTAGCTGTACTTTTATCTTGAAATTTTGTAAATTGTCTTTTAAACGTTATTACTTTTGGGATCCCATGTAGAAAAATGTTTGATTATATGAAATGTAACTTTTGTGACCAAAATCTTTAACCCTAGTTCAATTATAGTTTCAGTAACACGTTTCTAACTAAATGACTTGATTAGCAAGACTTGCACCATTATAAACACATAGTGTAACGGTCTTGGCTATCCAGGGCGTTACAGTTATCCACTCATTGGAGTGGCACCTTATGAGATGTTGCATGGTAGGAAATGTATATCACTCACTTACTGGAATGAGATGGGTAAGATGTTATATTTGGATCTTGAGGTAGTTTAGAGGATCATTGAGGCTATTGAAAAGATTAGAGCTCGGATGCAAGCTTCTTAGAGTAAATGGGAATGTTATGTTGATTTGAAGTGAAGGAACGTGGAGTTCCAAGTGGAAGACTATATTTTCCTTAAAGTATCACAATAGAAAGTGGTGAGGAGATAAGGGCAAGTTCAGCCCTAGATTTGTGGGATCGTTTGAAATCCTTGAGAGGATCGGTTAGGTTGCCTATGGATTGGCCATATCTTCAGCATTGTCGACTGTATATGTAATGACCCAAATTTCATAATAAAGTTTAGGACTTTGATTAGGAGGCCAGGAGGGCCATGATTGATTTATTATGATATAAAATGATTATATGCATGATTATGTGAATTATATTATTAAATGCTGATAAATGCATGGATATAGATCCACTGTTCATGAAAAGGGCATTTTGGTAATTTGGCCCGTTGAGGGCATATTTTTATATTTTCATGCATGTTGGTGAATTATGAATAAGACCACATTATAATGTGGAATTGTTCGAGCCATTCGACGTGAGACGATCTTGGAATGCAAGTTAGCGGTTTGGTCATAACGGGGTTAATTTCAGGGCTCGAGGTGGGTCTCAGGGCAATTTGAGGATTAGTACATTATCAGGAATTAATGGGTAATGGGATATGATTTATTAGCATTTGAGAATATTTGGAATAACAAGAATGGGAGGATGTTAATTATAATTAGCGAGATAGTCGGGAAAGGACAGTTTTACCCTTGGTAGCCTTAAGAAGGAATTTAATGACCTAGGGGCAATATGGTCATTTGACCAAGGGATTATATCACCCATAGAAGGCTGTAGAAAATAGAAACCAAAACAAAGCCTCTTTCTTCTTCCTCCCGATCATCACTTCTGCTTCTTCTTTCTTTAAATTTTTGATGCCCCAATTGAAGATTCAAGATAGGGAACCAAGCCTTGAGGGTCTAGGGTTGTGCTCTACTACTGAAGAGGGTTCCGTCTTGAGTTTGAGGTAAGTTTTTAACCATAGAAACTCTAGTTTTGCTCTGTTTTCCACTTGATTTTCTGTTGGGATTTATGATTTGGATAGTGAGAATTCAATGGAGTTTTTGGCAAAGATTGATTAGGTTTTGATCCCTAGGACTTGTATGTGTGGTTTTTTCGTTCATTTGTGAGTTTGAATGAGGTTTGGAATCAAGTTTTGAAGCTTGGAATTGGAGAACACAAAGGAGGAAAAACAAGGGTTGAAATGCCCTGGTTCTAGCGCTACAACACCCAAGGGTGGGCGCTACAGCGCTGTCCAGGGCATGGCAGCTCTGGTTGTAGTGCCTAGGTGCCAGGGGGGAAATGTTGTAGTGCTACCGCATTTTTCCAGGGTCCTCCTTTCGACACTTTTAAGGGTTTTTACCGCATTTTAAGGGTAACGACCCAAAATCGCTAATAAGGCTTAAGGGTCTTGATTAGTGTGCCAGGAGGGCATGATGGGATTTATGTGTGACTTTGATGAGTTAAATACATGATTTTGATTTAAAGCATGTTATATGACTATTTGTTTATCTGAGATGCATGACTATGTATATTAGTATGCATGTAGGCCCGGATCGTGTTAGAAGGGCATAATTGTAATTTTGGCCATGTTGGGCATAACTGTATTGATATGTGATAATTGTATTCTGTGAATTGTACCACGTGAGTGTGGTGTTATTATTGTGATGCACGTGCCGAGACGGTCCTAGAGAGCTAGTTTAACTTAAGAGTCACAACGGGAATTCTATAGCCGGCTCGGGAGGAGCCTAGGGGTACCTCGGGAATTTTATGGCTAAGTTGAGATTTAGCGGGTAATGGTTATTGGTGATTGAGTAACCTGGGTAACCATTAGTTACTCTGAGAGTAACAAGTTCTAGATAGAAAATGGTAGAAATGAAATAGAAGTAAAAGGACTTAAGTGCCCTTGAGGTTTAGTTGGGAAAGGATAGGCAAGGAGGGGTAAAATGGTCATTTGGCTGGGAATTTGATATATGGTAGCTGGGTTATATGGGGTACACGGTTGGGGCTTAGTCATTTTGGTGGTTTTGTTTAAAATTAAGAAAGGAAAAGCTAGAAGGAGACCTAGGGCAAGAGGAAGGAGAAGAAGAAGAAGAGGAGTGATGGAGCTGAAATTTGAAGACTTAGGAGATGGATCAAGGAAGCATAGGGTTGGATTCTTCATTCAAGGTATGGATTCTAAGTAATTTAAGGCTTGTTTCTGTTATGGGTTAAGGAATTTGACCATGGTTTAAGTTTGAACTTTGAGTTTTTATTTTTCTGAAATTGAAATCAAGGATGTGGATTTTGGGGATTTGATTGTGTGTTTGGATTTCTTTGATGATGTTTATGGGTTGTTAGATGGTCCATTTGAAGTTTTAAATTGATTTTGGGGTTTGGGTATTGGTTTGGTATGATTTGGGAAGGTTTTAGCTCGGTGGAAACGCATGAGAAAACCCAGAATTCTGGGTCTGCGAGGGCGTGCCGCGGCACAGTTTTTGCGTGCCGCGGCGTGGAGCCCCTGTCTTGGTGGGTACCGCGGCACAATGCCAATTTCAGGATGTCATTTTTGGCAATTTTAGGCCTTTGCTCCGGGGGTTCGTGGGATGTCTCCGGGGTGTTGTTTTAAGGTTTTGGGGGTTCCGAGAGTGCGGGATTGGTCCCGAGAAGTGGTTTTGGGTTGGTTAGTATTAAAAGTGTTATATGTGTGTTGTGACTAGGATTTCGAGGAGGCTCGTGCTAGAGGACCGTGCTTGTGGCCTTGGTGCATCGGAAAGCTCGGGAAGCAGGTAAGAAAACTATAACACCCGTAGGATGGGGCATGGGCCCATAGTGTGATTGCGGGGCACAGCCCTATATTGCATGTTGCATGATGAGATGATTGTCGGGCATGGCCCTATATTGCATCACATGTTAGGGTGCAGATTTAAATAAATTGGCATATGTTTGAATGTTGCTTGATATATGTTATATATGTTTGTAATGAAATGAACGGCAAGGGCCGAGTGCGGCATAGGCCGGGTACGGCAGCGGAGCCGGAAGTAACACTTAGCACATGGGATGCTTATAGTCAGGGCAGGGCCCGAGGGATACATGTGGTATCCCTACGGTGAGGACCGAAACCCCAGGCTTTGGTAAGGCTTCTGGGGCGGCATGGCCGTATTTATGATAAATTGTATAAATGCATATGTTAGGTTCTGCATGAGTTTTCTTGCTGGGCTTCGGCTCACGGGTGCTCTGTGTTGCAGGTAAGGGCAATGACTGAGTCAACCAACCATGAGTACGGAGAGCGTGAAGCGACGTGTACATGTTTGGCCTGCCCGACTGCTTTGGTTGGGGGTTTATTCGAAAATGGCTGTAATAATCTATGATTTTTATAACTGATCAATTGTAAACTTATTTTAAGATGTAAATAGTTTTCAAACCTTATTTTGGGATCCCAAATGTTTAATACTAGAAGTTTTATTGAAACAACGCATTTTTCTAAGATTGCAGCCTTAACTTTTAATTAATCACTCTTTTGTTTCAAAACCTCGGTTAGCGAGTTCTTTGCACACTTTTTTGTCTTAAAACTCACTTAGTAATGGCTCTAAGGAAGTAGGGCGTTACACTTTATTTGTATATGTGGAATGCATATCAAATGCTTGGCAATTGGCTAATCTATGAATGGTAATGAATTATTAGTCAGAATCGACAATGGTGTCAGTATTAACAGTGAAGTTGTGACTCATTAGTCAAGTTCGGTAGTAGTACTGAGCATTGGTCGTATGATATTGACTTATGAGTCAAGAACAGTATTAGCGTGTTTAGCGCAAGCCGAAAAATATTAGATCTAATCAACATTAGTGTTATCATTAGAGGCATGAAATGCTTGACCGACCTTAAGTTCGATGAAAATTAAAAGCGCTTGTCTAGTCTAAAGGCTATTTATTTAGAGCTAGAGCCAAAAGGCTAAGGTGACCTACATGTCACATGGCTAGGAGGGTATGGGACCTCAGAGATAGACTTATCAGTCATCTACACAGAGAAAGACTTATTAGTCATCTACACAGAGATAGACTTATCAGTCATCTAAACAGATTATGACTTATTAGTCGCCTATTCAGAGAGAGACTTAATAGTCATCTACTTCATAGAGTGTCTTATTAGTTATTGTAATGACCCAACTTATTCTAGACTTTGGACCATTAAAAGTACTTACACATAAACACTATTCTTAAGAAAACTTACATACAAAATAGTCATAACTTTATTATAAACTGTAAAACCAAGGTTAAAATACATAGAATTCGGGGTAGGATATGCGATCCCATTGTTTGAAAATAAAATAAAGCATAACTTAAATCTTAAAATTCGTTACAAAACAAAGTGCAGAAAATACATAAAAACATAATAAAACGACTAAAAAACAACTTCGTCCTCGAATCTTTCACGCAGTCCACCGAATCCATTCTCCCTCAATACAAAATCCCAAGCTGCCAAAATCTTCCCGCCGCCATAACTATATTCCTGCACATATAAAACAAAGGAATGAGCCTAATGCCCAGCAAGGAAAATCTACTACAAGCATGAAACATTTACATAAACATAAGCTATAAACATATAACATGTACTATAAACATATATCATAATTCTAACCCATGTACATGGTAACTATTGGGTTTGCTAACTAAGCAACTATAAGCCTCAAAATACAACGAGGTTTGCTAGCTAAGCAACTATAATCCCCAAAAACTTAAAAGTGTTGGGGTTTGCTATTTAAGCAACTACAAGCCCCAAAACATATATCATAACATATAAAAACATACTATAGCATAATCATAACATATAAAAACATACTATAGCATAATCATATAAGCATATAATACTATCTTATTTTCCTTACCAAATATCGGGATGTGAGAACAAGGACGGGATTTTGGAACAGTCCTAAAAACCATTAATGAGAAAGGTGCGTATTCTAAAAGAAAGAGATGAAAAGGAATGAACAAAACCACCGAGAAGGTACTTACCGACAAGAACCTCAAGTTCAAAGAACATAGATGCCTAACCACGAATGAAAACAACGAGTGAGGAATTGAGTAGAGAAAAACTATAAAAACTAATGAAACAAAACAAGAAGGAACTAGAAATAGGAATACCTTGAATGCACTATAATCGAACTACACCTCGATATCGGAATACACACTATTATCCTTACTTCCTAAGTGTTTAATAAGCTTAGAATGATAAAGCTTATAACCCCAACCCAAGTGTTTAACACTCTAAAGTAAACCTAGCTGCTTGAAGGCTCTGAACTCAACTTGAAGAATGAAAGAAAAGGCTGGGTACTAGGTCCTATTTATAGAGTTCAAGAATGAAAAGATCTTCATTTAGCTTGAATAAAAATAATGAATTTTTAATTGAAAAACATTTGAATATTCGTTCAACAGAGGCTTAAGACTTGGTCAAAAAGATTCTGGACTTATCAAGAGGTTATGGAATAAAATGATCTTGGTTTCAAAACCAGTAAAAAATAATGCCCTAGGGCCGATATATCGCCCATGGTAGGTGATATATCGCCTGGGCTTATGTTCCCGAGGCTCATCGAAGTATTTGTGTGAAGTTACATGTTTTTTGTATTTCCCGAGTGGCGATATATCGCCCCCTAGAGCTGCGATATATCTGCACACACTGAAATATTATACACGTAATTGCACTTTTTCATCCTTATTTGAATTGAGTGAACAACTTTGACATAGTCCTATAATGATTTCAAAGCTGCTGGCAGACTCTGGGATTCAAATAATACTCTTAATAAACTAATCCTCAAAAATACTTAATTTCTCAATAAACATGCACACAACAAGTGTCATCATCTTATTGGGTCAATCTAAACCTTATTGTATAATAAATATCATCTTCATAATCAGCAATATTAATCAAACCTTAGGTTATAATTAATATTCTCAAACTATAGGTTAAATTTATAAAATCTACAAGTGTTGCTACGAGTGTCCAACTAAGTCCTGACTTGAACCAAAATCCACAGTAATAAACATACTACTAGCTATTACTACTACTACTACTATCTAACTAGCTAAGTAAAGTTCTTGGACTCTAAAATTCTCCCCTACTAAAAATAATTTCGTCCTCGAAATTTACTTACCAAACAATTCCGGATACCGGTCTCGCAATACTTCCTCCAACTCCCACGTTGCCTCCCATTCAGAACTATTACTCCATAGGACTTTGACTATCGGAATACTCTTGGACCGTAACTACTTCATCCCTCTATCTAGGATGCTAACCGGTCGTTCCTCGTAACTCAAGTCTTTTTGGAGTGCTATCGTATCGTACTTGAGGATGTGAGATTGGTCTGACACATACTTGCGTAGCATTGAGATGTGGGACACGTTGTGGCTATCTGCTAGGGCTGGCGGTAAGGCTAATCTATACGGAACTGTTCCCACTTTGTCCAATATCTCAAAAGGGCCTATAAACCGAGGACTAAGCTTGCCTTTCTTCCCAAACCACTTTACGCCTTTCATAGGAGATATCTTCAGCAAGACTTGATCTCCGACTTTGAATTCCACATCACGTCGCTTGGCATCCGCATAGCTTTTCTGGCGGCTTTGAGTAGCGAGCATACACTTTCTAATCAGCGCTACTGCTTCTTGAGCTTTTGTAACAGCTTTAGGACAGAGAAGCTGCCTTTCTCTTACCTCGTCCCAATGGAGCGGTGATCGACACCTTCTTCCACAAAGTAATTCATAAGGTGCCATCCTGATCATTGACTGGTAGCTATTGTTGTAGGAGAACTCTATCAGGAATAAGTACTTATTCCATGATCCTCCGAAATCAAGTACACAAGCGCGTAGCATATCCTCTAAAATCTATATCGTACGCTCGAATTGACCGTTTGTCTGAGGATGAAATGCTGTACTAAGACTTAACTTAGTACCCATGGCTTGCTGTAAACTTCCCTTAAATCTCGATGTAAACACCGACCCTCTATCTGACACTATTGTCTTGGGGATTCCATGCAACCTTACTATCTCTTGGACATAGATGTCTGCGTATTGATCCGCTATGTATGAGGTCTTAACAGGCAGGAAATGAGCCACTTGGTTAGTCTATCTATTACTACCCAAGCTGAATCATGCTGCTTACTTGTTCGTGGAAAATATGTCACGAAATCCATGGCTATATTGTCCCACTTCCATTCTGGTACGCTAAGTGCTTGCAATAAGCCTGTAAACTGTTGATGTTCTGCTTTCACTTACTGGCATACTAGACACTTAGACACAAATTCTTCTATGTCCTTCTTCATCCCTGGCCACCAATACATTGCCTTGATGTCGTGTGTCATCTTGGTCGACCCTGGGTGAACTGAATATGGGGTACTTTGCGCTTCTTCTAGAATCGTCATCTTAATCCTTTGATCATTTGGCACGCATACCCGATCCTTATATCTCAATAACCCTTGACAAGATATTGAGAAATCTGTGGCCTTTCCTTCTCTAACTGTATCCATGTCTGCTACGAGTGTGTCATCATGCCCTTGCCCAATCCGTATATCCTCAAGCAGATTTGACTGGATAGGCAGATTAGCCTGCTTACCAACAACTACTTCTATTCCGGCATTGATCAGCTCCTGCTGCAGCAGCTTTTCAATTCCGGCTAGTGGTGCTAAACTTCCATAACTCTTCCTACTTAGCGCATCGGCAATAACATTTGCCTTTCCCGGGTGGTATAGGATTTCGCAGTCATAATCTTTTACTAACTATAACCACCTGGCTGCCTCATGTTGAGCTCCTTTTGAGTGAAGAAGTACTTTAAACTTTTGTGGTTCGTATAAATCTCACACTGTTCTCCGTAAAGATAATGGTGCCATATTTTCAACACAAAGACCACCGCTGCCAACTCCATATCGTGAGTTGGGTAGCTGTAACGCTCTGGATAGCCAAGACCGTTACACTGTGTACTTATAAAGGTGCAAGACTCGCTAATCAAGTCATTATTTTAAAACGTGTCACTAAACATGTAAGACCTAGGGTAAAAAAGGTTTTGTTCTCAAAAGACTCATTTCAAATATTTAAACTGTAGTAAACATGGGATCCCATAATAAAACAAAGTTAGAATAAGTTTACAGACTCCCAAAAGTACATGAGTATTCACTAGCCATACTAAGGCAAAACAGACAGTCTTCAAGTTTCATGTCCTTGCCTAGACCTCAACAGTGGCGGTAGAGCACCTGGCTATGTACATTCTGCTCGCTGAGCTCTTCAATCAGGGCTGATCTAACTTGCCCTTACCTGCACCACGTAGGACCCGTGAGCCAAGGCCCAGCAAGAAAACATCTTAAACAACTCAATCAATGATAACAGACAATTAGCTCATTATGCATGTATTCCCATCAGATAATCCCCAACAGATATTCAGCACATACAATCAGATTTAAGATACAATCTATCACATATAACACTCATATCACATAATATTCAGGGCCGATGAATTAGGCCGCACCCTCTGTTTAACCCACTGACTTCGGCCTGCTTAAACCGAGCTCAGTGCATAATAAGCTGTCCTCGGCTACCAGTGGCCGAGCCGCGCCCTGTGCGCTAGTGAAACCCTTGGCACCCTTAGGCCATTGGTTCACTAATGGCTTGCATGGCATAATGCCATCTCTTCAAGTGTTTACAATAGGGAGCCCTTAGTCCTGTGACATATATTCAATCAGGTGCAGTTTTCTTACCTTTAGTCTATACAGTTATTGAATTACGAGCAACGTCCCTTAAGCACAATCCGTTCCCAAGCCTAAGTCTTTATCACCTAGTCACAATCAAAGTATAGGGTTTCATTAATACTCGAATATAGGTTTCCGGTTATCAAACTAACTCCCGGGAATCCGAATTTCACCAAGCACGGTGGTGAAACCAATCCCGAGCACACTAGATCACCTTCCCGTGCCTAAAATCCTCATAATCTCATGTCTGCAACCAAGGGCTGCGGCCCTTGAAGCTTAGCCGCGACCCTAGCCTCAAAACAGAACCAAGCCTGTCCTGAACAAGACACGTGCCGCGGCCCTTGCCTTGGGCGCCGCGGCGCCCTCCCATGGCCGAGCCTCCTTGGCCTTTTTTCATCTTAGGGCCGCAGCGCTCTAGAACAGAGCCGCGACCCTCCCCTTCGTGCCCAGAAAACCCATCATCTTAAAGCCCAAAACCTCAACAAAAACCACCCCTAAGCTTCCTACTTCAACACCCAACATATTTCCAACTCATGCTACACAATTTCAACAGAAATTCAGCTCAATAAACCATAGAAGATTCACCTCCAATCCTTGAGACTCTAAGAACACAAACACCCTGTTATAACCTGTCAAAATTCAAACTCAGATCATCAATTCATAAAGCAAGGCTTACCTTCTTGATTGAACTCTTCCCTTAGCCAAAACCCAGCCGATTCCAAAGATTTCCCCAGCTCAATTCCACCCTAATCACCAATTGAGTAATACCCTCAATAATCCAGCTGAAGCTTTAGGTTGAATTTCAGGAAAAACAAATGAATTAAACCCTTACCTTGATCTTGATTCAGTCCTGGTTAGTTCACTTAGCTAAGCCTCAAGATTACTCTTGAATCCCTCTAAACTTCAAGAAATTCTTCAGCTCAAATCCCCATTTCCCTTGAGTGCTTCTAGTTAGTTTCCTTTTGTTTTTCTTAAGAGTGAGAATGAGAGTAACCAGCTGAGTAGAATTTAGGTCGGTTTATTTTTCCCTAAAGGCTTCCTAACCTTTGTTTTACTTGTTAAGCTAATCCCAAAGCTCGAGGTGCCGGAACCGTCCTCGAGGCCAAAATGATAAAATCCCCCAATATTCCCGCCTAGACACCCTAACCTCAAATATATCTCCATATATTTATTTTCATGACCCGATAGTCCAAATCACTACCCGATACCAAAAATACCCCTGACTTATCCAAAGTCATATCCTAAATCCCGTTGTGACTTTTCCCGCTATCTGACCCTAGGATCGTCTCGAGTTGCGCTCTATGAACCTGGCCACATAATAATGTGGTTCTCACATATACCACATAGATATTCATATTATCACGTAATATCATTAATTATTATATAATCAACATTAATCACATATTCACACATTTAAGTCAACAATACTCACTCCAACCCCATTTATGCCCTCCCGACACACTAATCAAGGCCATTAAGCCTTATTAGCGAATTTGGGTCGTTACAGTAGCGTTGCTCGTACTCCTTCAGCTGCCTTGAGGCGTAGGCTATCACCTTATCATTTTGCATCAGCACGCAACCCAACCCTTGCTTCGATGCATCGTAGTAGACTACAAACCTATCGTTGGGTTTCAGTACACAAAGTATTGGTGCTGAGCAAAGCTTATCCTTAAGCAACTGGAAGCTTTCTTCACATCTATCATTCCAGTTGAATTTTTGCTGTTTCCTGGTTAGGCTGGTGAGCGGAGTGACTATCTTAGAAAAGCCTTCTACGAACCTCCGATAATAACCTACTAATCCAAGAAAGCTCCTTACTTCGGATGCGTTCTTTGGTCTTGGCCAATCCTTCACAGCCTCTACCTTTGATGGGTCTACTGCAACTCCATCCTGGGATATAATGTGCTCGAGGAACGCCCCTTGCGAAATCCAAAACTAGCATTTCTTGAACTTGGCGTAGAGTTGGTGCTCGTTTAGTCGTGATAGGATTAACCTCAAATGTTCCTCGTTCTCGACTTCGTCCTTGGAGTATACTAAGATGTCATCGATGAACACTACGACAAATTTATCCAAGTAATCCTTAAAGACCCTATTCATTAAGTCCATAAACGCGGCTGGAGCATTGGTAAGACTGAAAGACACAACTAAGAACTCGTAATGCCCATAACGAGTTCTAAAAGTTGTCTTAGGAATATCCTCTCCCCGCACCTTGAGCTGATGGTACCCAGACCGTAAATCAATCTTTGAAAATACTTTCGCTCCTTGAAGTTGATCAAACAAGTCATCAATTTGGGGTATAGGGTACTTATTCTTAATCATTTCCTTATTTCAGCTCGTGGTAGTCTATGCACATCCGCATGCTTTCATCCTTCTTCTTTACAAATAGAACCGGTGCTCCCCATGGATAATGGCTCGGTCTAATGAAACCCAAATCTAGGAGTTCTTATAGCTGTGTCTTTAACTCCTTGAGTTCTGTAGGTGCCATTCGGTATGGTGCCTTGGAGATAGGCTCGGTGCCTGGTACTAATTCTATCGTGAAGTCAATTTCTCGAGTCGGCGACAACCCTGGTAAGTCATCGGGAAATACTTCTAGGAATTCTCGTACAATGCAGACGTCTCCAACCTTAAGCGGTGTTTCCTTTACTACATCTGCGATGCTGACTAAGAAAGCTTGACATCCTCTTTCTATCATCCTTTGAGCTTTGAGAGATGATATTAATGGTGTGCGTAATCCTGAAACTTGTCCCATGAAACATAGTCTGTGGTCGTTAGGAGTCTTGAACGTCACTTTCTTGCGTTTACAGTAGATGGCCACACCATGCCTTGCTAACTAGTCCATGCCTAGTATCACGTCGAAGTCCTTGCTCTCCAATTTGATCAGGTCTCCTTCTAAATCTACGTCCTCAATCTTGATGGGTACACCTCGTACTATCCGTGATGATAGAACTACTTTTCCCAAAGGCAACTCGGTTACAAACCAAGTTCTAAATCTTTCACAAGGTTTGTCTAGTTTTTCTATCATTCCTAACGAGACATACGAATGAGTGGCTCCCGAATCACTACTAGGCATGCCTATTATGACTTAGTAACATGTTATTACTTGTTCATGAGCATATTAAGTTTTCTTTTTGAGCTTCAGCTCACGGGTGCAATATGGTGCAAGTAAAGGCAAAAGAAAGTCGGACCATCCTTGAGTTGGAGAGCTTAGGTGATGATGTGTACATATGCAGCTGCTCGACCGCCATGGCCGAGGGTTAAAGAGGAACTAGGGTTAAACCCTATTTTGCTGCTTAGGTCGGCTGGTTGCAAATATTTTGATGTAATTAACCTTTAAGTTATTTTTTTGGGATCCTAATGTATATAGTAAACGCTTTAGTGAAACGTTGTATCTTAACCAAAAATTTTAACCCTAAACTGTTAATCATACTTAGTTACACGATTATGGAAAAATGGCTCGGTTAGTGAGTTTAGCATTGTTTAAAATGCACAACGCAACGGTCCCTGGGTAGTAGAGAGTTATAGTATACAGTGTATTTCATATTTTCATGTTGAGGAAACTTGTGTTAGACGAGACTCATGTGTTAAGTTATGGGGATTTGGAATAAGAGGTTGAGTTATCCTGTGAGGGATAGCCAATTCAGATATGAGATAGAAAGAAAAAGGTTCTCAGAAACAAAGCTATACCTTGGGTTAAGGTATTTTATAGAAACAGTAAGGTCGAGGGAGCGACCTGGGAATTGGAATCAGATATGCAGGATTTATATCCCGGGCTACTTAGGTAAAATTTCAATGACAAAATTTCTGTAAGGAGGGGATAGTTGTAACATCCCAAATTACCTAATAAGGCTTAGGGCCTTGATTAGGGGACCAGGATGGAAAATTATGGAAATTATGTGATTATGTGATATATATGTACCATTATATGATTATGTGAGTTATATTATAATATGACTTGATATGCATGTTAAGATGTATTAAATATGCATGTTCGCCCATTCTTGATTAATTGGGAAATTGTTGTAATTTGGCCCGTTATGGGTATATTTGGCATATATGTAATATTTGTGTGGGACCACATTATTATGTGAATATATTTTCGTTACTCAGCACGAGACAATCCTATGGAGCAAGCTAGTGGGAAAGTCACAACGGGACCGATATTTAACTCGGGGTGAGTCAAGGGGTATATTGGGTATTTAGTACATTACTGAGATATTGGGTAATGGGAATGAGTATTTGATGATATATTGGGAGATAGTGAGATCAGGAGGGAATTCTGGGAATTTTGACCATTTAACCATGGGGGGCCTTTTTGGGACCCCGAGCATTGGGATTTGCTTGAGGTTACTTAAGCTCAAAGTAACCTATCGGAAACATAAAAAGAATGTTTAGTACATTCTCTCTCTCCCATTATCCCTTTTTGACGCCCATTAGCATTTTGGAAGGAAGCTCGAGTTTTAGGATTCGAATTCAAGCGAGGTTAGAGTCATAACGATTATAGGGAGGATTAGAAGCTTATTAGCTGGAGGATTTAACTGGGAAACGACTCAATTAGAGGTAATCCAAGCTTCAAGTTTTGAGTATTCGAGTTTTTAAGCATTGATTTGATTTTATGTTTTGATGAGATTTTGAGTTGTTTGAAGCTTGGGTTTTGATGGTTTTGGGCCACCGGGATGTTTCAGAACTCTGTTTTTGGGATTTGGATATGTTTGGATAGGTTTTTGGAAGGTTTTTAAATGAAGAAAACAAAGAAAATGGCTGGGTTCAAGGTTGGGTCGCGACCTTGTTCTTGGGTGCCACGGCTTGTGTGAACCCAGAACTAGGAGGAGTTCTGCCTAAGAGCCGCGCCGCGACCCTCAGGGGCAAGTCACGACCCACGTGTCCTTTCCAGCCAAGGGAGGCTGTCTGTCTAGGAGGCGCGCCGTGAGCCCCATGGCCAAGTCGCGGCCTGCCTGAGCATTTCTGGGCTAGGTACGGTTTTAGTCGTAGGAACTTAAACCTAAGGGCTCGGGATCGATCCTACTACCCAGTTTGGTAGGGTTTGACATCTCGGAGGCTAGGACTTGGTCTAGAAGTCTTTATTTACTTGTTTTGACGAGATTCTATATTATGGTTGTGACTAGGTTATTGCTAGGGATTCAAAATCAGGATCGTGCTCAAGGGTAGTTTATTGGTAACCTTTGTTTGGACCGAAGGTAAGAAAACTGAACCCAGCATATGATACATGTGATTATGGCATGGCCTGAATGTTGAATATGGAATTGATCAGAGCTTGAGTCTCTATAAATGTGCATGATTATGGTTATGCATGTGATTAAGCATGTTGAATGCTTTATATCTGGATATTTGATATATGATATATACTTGTTTCCATTATCTTATTGAGAAAGGCTTGACTTATTAGTCAGGGACGGCAATAGCGCATTGAGCATTATCGTTATGGTTATGCTTAACTAGGAGCGCGTCATACGCTTGACTGACCTATAGGTCAGGAAAAACTCAACGCCAGGCACACTGGATCATCTCCAAAACTGATTATATAGAGGAGAGGGAAATGGGGCCCCTGGTGACTTATTAGTCCCATATCCTAGCATTGACTTATTAGTCAAGGACGGAAATAGCGCCGAGCACTAATCGTAAAGCTCTGACTTATTAGTCAAGGACGGCTATAGTGCACTAAGTGCTAGTCATATTGGTTAGGCAAACTAGAAGCATCAGGTACACTTAAACAGAGGATATGACTAAGAGACCTGAGGTGACTTAATAGTCACATATCCTATCATTGACTTATTAGTCAAGAACGACCTTAGCACGTTGAGTGCTGGTCAGTGTCAAGTACGCTTATACATAGGATATGGCTAAGGGACCTAAGGTCACTTAATAGTCACATATCCTAGCATTGACTTATTAGTCAAGGGCGACATTAGCATGGTGAGTGTGGGTCGTAAGGCACTGACTTATTAGTCAAGGAAGGCATTACCATGGCGAATGCTGGTTGTAAAGCATTGCCTTATTAGTGAAGGATGACATTAACACCCTAAATGATGGTCGCAAGCCATGGACTTATTAAGTCAAGCAGGGACGATAGCACACTAAGCGCTAGCCCATATTATATAACCTAACCAGGAGTGCATCATACGCTTGACCGATCTATTGGCCTGAGAACACTTAGCGCTGAGTACACTAGATCAGATCCAAAGCTTGCTATATAGAGGACTGGGCGAAGGGCCCCAGGGTGACTCATTAGTCCCATATCCTAGGGCGTTGAGCCAGAATGATTCCATAATCATTAATTTGTACTTGCCTTCATGTATGCATATGGTTATTATTGTTAGGCATGCTTATTGTGATTTGATTACATGTTATTTACTGCTTATTGTTTAAGTTTTCTTGCTGAGCCTCGGCTCACGGGAGCTATGTGGCACAGGTAAAGGTAAATGAAAGCTAGACCATCCTTGAGTTGGAGAGCTTAGGTGACGATGTGTACATATGCGGTTGTTCGACCACCACGACCGAGGGTTTAAGGAGGAACTAGGGCCAAACCTTAGTTTGCTGCTTAGGTCGGGTGGTTGTAACTCTTTTATTGTAATTAACCTTTTAAATATATTTTGGGATCTCATGTATACAATATCCATTTTAGTGAAATGTTTGTTTTTTCACCATCTGTTTAGGATGAACGTAAAAGGTTGGCTGGGAAGGACCACATTAGGTACCCTATTCATACGACCACTACTTGTCTGGCGTGGTGTTCAGGGTCAGACACCTGCGGCATTCAGGGTAGTACCCCCGTATGTACTTCACCTCCTCTTGGTTTGTAGGTACAGTCCGTATTTGTACGAGCTCCTCGAGCCACAAGTTTTCCCCCTCGTAAGGTACCTTATTCCTAAGGGCTTCAAGTGCTGAAGTCCTTATATGTTATTCCCAAATGCCTTGAAATCAAGGATCTCACGAGATGGCCCTACGAAAATGAGATGAGAATGGCCTCTCGACCCCAAGCGCAGATTCTGGGCACAAAGTGTGGTTCTGTAGGCACCTGGTGCGAGGGACATGATGCGAGGGCATTAGCGAGAGGCGCCTGGTGCGAGGTGCACAGTGCGAGGCGCCTGGTACGATTGGTGGCACGAGGCACCTGATTCTCGCTGCACGACGCAAGGGCATTGGCGCAAGGCACTTTGTGTGAGGTGCATGGCACGAGGGCGTTGGCGTGAGGTAGCTGGTGGCACGTGGCGCCTGATGCTATGTGCACAACGCAAGCACGTTGACGTGAGGCACCGAGGTGCAAGGTGCATAGTTCAAGGGCGTTGGCGCGAGGCGCCTGGTGCGGCTGGTGGCATGAGGTGCCTGGAGCGAGGCGCACAACGCGAGGGCATTGGCGCGAGGCGCCTGGTGGTGTGAGGTGACGACGCAAGGGCATTGGCGCAAGGCGCCTGGTGTTGCATGTGGAGTGAGGTGCCTCGTGCGAGGCACTTGGTGCGAGGTGCATGGCTCGAGTGCGTTAGCATGAGGCACCTGGTGCGACTGGTGGTGCGAGGCGCATGGTACGAGGGCATTGGCGTGAGGTGCCTGGTGCGGCATGTGGCGCTAGGCACATGGTGCAAGGTGCACAGCATGAGGGCGTTGGCGCGAGGTTCCTGGTGCAGCTGGTCGAGCGAGGTGCCTGGTGCGAGGCGCTCGGCACGAGGGTGTTGGCTCGAGGCGCTTGGTGCGATTGGTGGCACCTGGTGCGAGTAGCACTGCGTAAGGGTGTTGGCGTAAGACGCCTATTGCAGCTTGTGGCGCGAGGCGCCTAGTGCGAGGCTGTGGTG
The DNA here is from genome assembly GCF_963169125.1 of Humulus lupulus. Taxonomy (NCBI): domain Eukaryota; kingdom Viridiplantae; phylum Streptophyta; class Magnoliopsida; order Rosales; family Cannabaceae; genus Humulus; species Humulus lupulus. Next base: position 155,679,155 of record NC_084796.1, read on the forward strand.
TCTCGCGAGGTGTTACGCGGATCGTGGGCTGCACATGCGACATGGGTACGCTGTAGCTGGGCTCCTTGGCGAAGTGAGGTTTGTCCCGCTATGCGAGGCCATCATGGCTTCTAGGCACCCAAGCGAGACCTCTGAGTCAAGCGAGACCTCTGAGTCAAGCGCAAGGGTCTTCAGGCTCTCTGGTAGACTTCAAAGTGCAATGTTTTTGGGATGCCTGCGAGGTATTAACTTGCTTCTTCAATTTTTTTTCTTTTTGCTTTCTTGCGGGATTCTCTGGTGACTCAACGCTTCACCGACTTGACACAAGACCTCTCTTCGTCGAACGCTAAAAGGGACCGTCTAGCGCTCAAAGTTCAGGAGCTTTAGAGGGAGCTTACTGACACCAAGCTTAAGTTTGAGAAGGCCTTGGTGAAGTACTCTTCCTCATAAAAAAAAAAAGAGGATGAGAGCGGAAGCTAAGGTTGTGTTGTTGCAGGAGAGGATCACTCACCTAGAGGCTGATCTGGGGGGAGCAGAAACCAAGGCTGCGACGTTGCAAGAGAGGGTCACTCTCCTGGAGGCGAATTTGGCTAAGGTCGAGTAGAAGTCCATAGAGCACACCCTAACTTTGATTTCTCTTCCTTTGGTGAGCATGCCATCACCAAGGTGGCCCAGTGGAAAGCTCGCGGCAGGAGGCCTTGAGATTTTGCTTCTACAGTTTTTACCTTTTAATTCAATTTGGTTGTATGCTCATTTGAACCTCATTTTTTTTAACTTTTCTAAGTCCTGCCACATTATCGCAACTTTCATTCTCATTTACATATATATATGTGATCATTTACTTTTTCTTCTCTACGCTTGATGTCCTTTTGAGACCGCAAAAAGGGATTCGATAGGTCTTTTTTTTTTTTTTACTTGAGGTCCTTTTGAACCCACGCAAAGGGGTTCGATAGGTCTCTCTTTGGTGAACCTTGATTGTATCTATAAGGATATGTTGACCCTTTGGGTTCTAGTCGTCCTTTTATATACTTTTGTGTGCGCTTATTATTTCTTGCGAGAAGCATCCTTCTCGTCATTATGCATAGTACTATTTTTGCAATGGTCTCTTTGAGGACCCTTTTTGGCTAGACGACTTGGTGGTCGCTCTAGGCTTATTGGTCGATGCTCTTCCTAAGGCCTTTCCTCTCGTCGAGGCATCAGCATTTATTAGGAGGCTCTTCCTGAGGCCCTTCCTCTCATGGAGGTATCAACCTTTATTAGGAGGCTCTTCTTGTAGGACCTTTTGACCTTCTTGATGTTCATAAGGGTAGCTAATCCTTGTGAACTCGAGAGATGCCTTGCAAGGTTTTCTTCCATATATTTTTTTCTTGTAAGGGTCTCTTTTAGGACCCTTTTTGGCTGTGTACTCTACCCCCCAAGTGTTTGGAGAGATTTATCTTGTCGGGCACTTTGATCATTTTGCTCATGCACATTGATAATTCTAATTGGTGATAGGTAAACAAGAGTTTGATACGTGCTCATGTAGATGAGGAGTGTGATATGCCAATAAGAAACATATTCATTAAAAATAAGGAGAAACATATTCATTAACAATAAGGATAGTACATAGGTATTTGTGGCAACAATGTTCTTACTACATAGCAGGGCATATAAATTACCCCTCTAATTCATAGCTGTTGGGGGGCTAACTATGGTAACCCTTTTGATTTATCATATTGAAAGTGGAGCTTTACCCGATGTTCCCTCTCAGTCACGTATACACAACCATCGATTCTTATATCCTCAATAACTTTGGGGTTGAACTCACTCGGGTTTGTGTTCCAATGCACTACCATCGCCACAAGTTCTGGCAGTATCATGGCTATGCGAAGGGACGTGTTATAGCATTCCCTTGCTTCTTTTTGCTCCCCTTTCATTCTTGCTACCCCTCCAGGAGTTAGGAATTTTATGGCCAAGTGGTATATATAGGTTATCACCTTCAATTCTCTCATGGAGGGTCTCCCTAATACTGCGTTGAAAGCCAAGGAACAACTTATTACGACAAAGTTCATCATTATAGTGGTCTATCTGGGCAGCTCTCCGAAGGTGAGGGCTTACACGATTGTGCCCAGGGGCTGTATCTAGTCTCATGTATACCCATACAGGGAGGTGTTAGAGGGTTTTAGGTTGTTGATGCCCAGTCATGTCTACGGAGCTTCCATTGTCTACCAGGAACCGATGTACCCTCATGTTTGCAAGCTGAACAGTCAACACCAAGGGGTCATGGAAATTCACACCGTGCGCGTCTTCTTCGCTGAAGGTTATTGAATCGTTCTCCCCCTTAAAGCTCTTTGGGGGGCGTTTTTCCAAACTTAAGACGCATGGAGGTGGAATTCGCCTTGCTTCCCTGGCATACTTGTCTCGCCCTTTCCTTGATTCGCTTCCGAACCCTGGCCCTCCGAAGATGGTCCTAACTTCTCCTTGCACCACTGGGGCTTCTTCTCATGCCCGTTGTGAGGGTAGTCCTTATTTCGGTCTTTGGTTTTCTATGCGAACGTATCTACCCAAGTGTCCCTTGCGTATAATCTCTTCGATTTCCATCTTCAAATGAGTGCATTCTGTGGTGGTGTGCCCAATGTCTTTATGATACTGACAGTACTTTCCAGGATCTCTTCTTGACCAATCCCTTTTCATTGGCGGGGGTCCCCTGAAGGGGACTTGATTCTCGTTCACTACGAAGATATGTTCCCTAGTACATGTTAGGTCTGTGTAGAAAGTGTGGGATGTTCACTTGGGGCTACCTCTGTGCTTGTGCTTCCTCTGGTGGTCATCTCTTGGCCCTTCGCGCACTCTTTTCCTCTTCGCGTCATTCAAATCTTCGGGGGCTTAATGCTTGACAAGTGATGCCTTCAGGTTCTCATGGTCGTCTTCGACACGAATGTACTTTTGGGCTCGTTCGTAGAAATCGTCTAAGTAAGTGACCTCCCTCTTTATCATGTTATCCCACAACTTACTACCCATGTGCACCCCGGCTATAATGGCCATTTTTAACTCCCCACGAGTTAGGCTTCCCACTTTGGCTGCCTCCATATTGAACCTATGGATGTAGCTCTTCAGGCTCTCTTATTCTCCTTGTTCCACATTAGCGAGGCTGGTGCCTGGCATGGTTTAATTACGCACAGCATGATGTTGCTGGAGAAATTCATCCGAAAATTGTTGCCAAGACCTGATGGACCCTGGCCAGAGTCTCTTAAACCACTTGTACGCAGGACCCTTTAACATGATAGCAAAGCAGTGGCATCTGGCTTTGCTAGTAATTCCCCTTAGCTTCATTAGGTCATTGAACGCATCCACATGGTATTTTGGATCTGTATTGCCCTCGTAAGGGGTCATGTGAGGCTCTTTGAAGTTGGTCGAGAGTCGCACGACTTAGATTTCTCTAATGAAGGTCGATTCGTAATCAAACTCATCATGGACAGTGTGTCCTTCAGATGCAGGGATTATCTTGCTCTGGAGGCTCCTCATTTCTGTGTCTACGTCTTGTCTCCTTTTGTTCAAGAATTCTCTCAAAGTGGACGGGTTAGAAATTCCCTTCCCTTTGTCTTCCTGGGGATTTATAGGAGGTGTAGTCCTCTTGTTCGTCCTTTTCTTGTTGAGCTCTTCCCTTAAGTCTGAGGGTATTTTCCTTGAAATGACTTTGACTTAATTACGAGGGTCTTTGTTGTTCTTCTTCTTTGGCCTTTAGGGCTGTTTTGATTGTCCGGGATGTTGACACTGCTTCGTCCGAGGGGTCTTACTAGTGGAAAGTCGAGTCCTCCCATCATCCACTGGGACTGTGGTTTGTGCCCCTGTAACGCCCTAAACTCTAGGGACCGTTACAGTGTGCATTTTAAATAGTGCTAAACTTGCTAATCAAGTCATTTGGCCATAATCGTGTAACTAAGTAAGATTAGCAGTTTAGGGTTAAATTTTTTGGTTAAGATATAACGTTTAACTAAAATGTTTACTGTATACATCAGGATCCAAAAAATATAATTTAAAGGTTCATTACAACAAAAGATTTACAACCAGCCGACCTAAGCAACAAAATAGGGTTTAACCCTAGTTCCTCTTTCAACCCTCGGCCGTGGCGGTCGAGCAACCGCATATGTACACGTCGTCACCTAAGCTCTCCCACTCAGGGATGGTTCAGCTTTCTTTTGCCTTTACCTACACCACATAGCACCTGTGAGCCGAAGCTCAGCAAGAAATCTCAATATGCTCATGAATAGTAAAAACATGTTACCAAATCATAACAGGCATGCCTGGCAATAATAACCCCATTCATGCATGCAAATAAGTCCAAACAATGATGGTTGTGGATCCTGCCCTCCTGAAAGGATGACTGTCAAGTCAATCCTAATCAGATGAATGATTTAACAATTTGAGGTTCTGATAACCATGTTGGAACGTGTAGCCCTAATTAGATGAGTGATATAACACTTTGAGGTTCTGATAACCATGTTGGAGCATATAGCCCTAATCAGATGAGTGACTGATGAGTAAGTCACTAGCTTAAATCAGATGAGTGACTAATGAGTAAGTCACTAGGTTAAACCAGATGAGTGACTGATGAGTGAGTCACTAACGTGGGGTCAAAACCCATAGCCATGTGATGATGTAGTCACCTGGGCCTTCTATCCCTGACTCTAAGTAACTAGTCATTAGGCTAGACAAGCGCTTTTAGTTTTCATCGAACGTGAGGTCGGTTCAACATTAATGCTCATGATGAGTCATTCAATGCTGATGTCGATTAGATCTAATCTTTTCGACTTGCGTTAAACACGTAAAAATCGTTGTTGACTCTTAAGCCAATACCATATGACCAGTGCTCAATACTACTGTCGAACTTGACTAATGAGTTACAGCTTCACAGTTAATACTGACACCATTTCCGATTTCTGACTCATAGGTCAGTGCCATACACAAGTAAGCAATGCAACCAGGCATGTACCATATGTGAAATATCCAAATGTAGGACATTCAACATGCTTACTTAACAATCACTAGCATAATTATGATCATGCACAAACACAGAGATTCAAGCTCTGAACAATCTCATATTCAATATTCATGTCATGCTCTAATCACATGTTTCTTATGCATCACATACTGGGTGCAATTTTCTTACGACTGGTTCGAGCGAGAGATAACAAATAAACGACCCTTGAGAATAATCGATCCTTTGATTCCTTAACGGTCACCTAGTCATAACCAAATATGGAATCCAATTAATGAAATCAACAATAAAAGGTTCTTGACCTAAACCTCACTCCCAGAACCCCAAATCGTACCCAAACGGTGAGTAGATTCAATCCCAAGCCTTACAAATTGAAACCCCGAGCCAAAAACCCTCAAAAGTGTCCAAAACATGAATCTGGAAAAGCAGGGTAGCGCTACAGTGCTACCCCCCTAGTGCCCCAGCGCTACAAGCAGGGAAGAATGCCCCTGGCTAGTGTTGTAGCGCCCATAGCTGGGTGTTGTAGCGCTACAACCAGGGTTTTCAACACTGGTTTTTCCCTCCATCGACTCTTCCATTTCCAACCTGAAAAAAAATCTTACAAACCCCCAAATGAACCCAAATACCTACTCCACATGTCCTAGGCATCATAACCCAAGCAATCATAGCCAAAAACTCCAATCAATCCTCAATATCAACCTCAAAATCCAAACTGAAAACCAAATGAAAACATAGTATAAAACCAGAGTTTTAATGGCTAGAAACTCACCTCAATCTCAATATCACACCCTCTTCAATATTAGAACATAACCCTAGGTCATCAAGGCTTGGTTCCCTAGCTTAAATCTTCAATTGAGGTTCAAAATTTCAAAAAAAGAAGTGCAGAAGAAGATGATCGGGAGAGGAAGAAAACAACGCTCTATTTTTTGATAGCTTTCTACAGCCTTCACAATGATATATATCCTTTAGGGTGAAAAGACTAAAATACCCTTAGGTCATTTAAAGTCCTCTTAAGGCCACCAAGGGTAAAACTGTCTTTTCCCGTCTATCTCGTTAATCATAATTAACACCCTCCAATTCCCGTTATTCCCAATATTCTCAAATATTAATAACTCATATCCCATTACCCTTTAATTCCCGGCAATGTTCTAATCACCAAATAACCCCAAGAGACTCACCCCAAGCCCCGAAATTAACCCCGTTATGATAGACCGATAACTTGTCTTTAAAGATCATCTCATGCTGAATGGCTCAAAAAAATCCACATTATAATGTGGCCTTATTCATAATTCACCAACATGCATGAAAATATATAAATCTACCCTCAACGGGCCAAATTACCAAAATGCCCTTATAATGGAAAGTGGACCCATATGCATGCATTTATCAACATATAATAATATAATTCACATAAACATGCATATAATCATTTAATGGCATAATAAATCAAATATGGCCCTCCCGGCCTCCTAATGAAGGTCCTAAACCTTATTAGGAAATTTGAGTCATTACATCCCCCTCTTGGCCTTTCTCTTTTCGCCTAGGAAGAGACAGGCTTGATTTCCCCTGTAGCAGGCCATTCAACATCTCTTGCATATTCTCTAAGGTGTTTCTAGCCTTTGATTCTTCCAGTGTAATTCGTGCATCTCCTATTCGTAAAATCAAGACCTAGAGCTTCAACGTACGGAATGGACTCGGGGATTCTTGTCAGGCTTGCGCGTCGATGGACCCGGATCATGTCGGATGGAGTTCAGCACCTATGGTGGCTTTAGGGGTGGAAACTCTCCAGAATCTCTTGCAGGAGTAACTGCTGATCTCAAACGGTTCTCATCAAGTGGGGTAGTTGGGGACGAGGCTTCCATTTCGTCTTCAGGAACCCTGGGCTCCATTGGTGCATCCACATTTTTGGGTGGCGGAGGATTCCTCATGGAGGCCTTCAGCTGACCTCCATCGAGGTTGACCTCAACCTCCTGTGGTTCTCTTAATTGCTTAGAGCATCTCGTCACCTTCCTTTGTCAGAATCAATGGAAGAACAGTGACTTGGCACTTATCCTTCCCACAGACAGCGCCAAACTTTTGATGGTAAGAACTCGTCAACTAAGTTAGATCGAGAACCTTGTGAGTTATGAAAGAAATAGATTCAAATCAAATGAACTCCAAGAAAACTTTCTTATGATTTCCAGAACACAAAATACAAGTGCTAAAATTTTAGAATGAAAAATAGAGAGAATGTGCAGTGTCTATTCCCATTAACAATGTGTGGTTACAAAATTCTCTCCCCCCTTTTCTCAAGTGAAGAGAGGTCATATTTATAGTAGAGCACTATTGGCTCATTGTACGTGGTGGTCCCTGGGGACACGACTCTACATATGTAGTCTACAGATAGTAGTGGGGACAGGTGCGTGGTGGTCGGCTCCAGTACATGCTCAAGGTCTACGGGAGCACCTCCTCTTTAGTACCTAGTTATACCTCTGCCATCTGATTAGTATGAACGTAAGAGGTTGGTTGTGAAGGACCACATCAGGTACCATATTTGTACGACACCTGGGGCATTGAGGATAGTATCCCCGTACATACTTCGCCTCCTCTTGGTTTGAGCACCTCGAGCCACAAGTTTTCACCCTTGCAAGGTACCTTATTCCTAAGGGCTTCATGTGTTGAAATCCTTATATGTTATTCCTAGATGCCTGGAAATCAAGGATCTCGCGAGATGGCCCTATGAAAATGAGATTAGAAGTTCCTCTCGAACCGAAGCGCATATTTTGGGCACAAAGTGTGGCTCCATAGGTGCCTGGTGCGACTAGTGGCGCGAGGTGCCTGGTGCGGCTGGTGGCACGAGGCGCCTGGTACGAGGTGCACAGCGCGAGGCAGATGGTGCCGCTGGTGGCTCGAGGTGCTTGGTTCGAGGTGCACAGCGCGAGAGCGTTGGCATGAGGCGTCTGGTGCGAGGTGCACGGCGCGAGGCACCTGGTGTGGCTGGTGGCTCAAGGCGCACAACGCGAGGGCATTGGCACGAGGCGCCTGGTGCGGCTAGTGGCGGAAGGCGCTTAGTGCGAGGTGCACGGCGCGAGGGCGTTGGCGCAAGGTGCCTTGCACGACTGGTGGCGCGAGGTGCCTGTTCCGAGGTGCACGGCGCGAGGGCGTTAGTACGAGGCGCTTGGTATGGCTGGTGGCCCGAGGCGCCTGGTGCGAGGCTGTGGTGTCTCACGAGGTGTGTCGTGGGACGTGGGACGTGGGCTGCGCCTGCGACATGGGTACGTTGTAGCTGGGCACTTGGGCGAGGTGAGGTGTGTCCCGCTATGCGAGGCCATCATGGCTTCTAGGCGCCCGAGCGAGACCTCTGAGTCAAGCGAGAGGCGAGTGCCTCGCAGGACCACTCATGTGAAACGACTTTGTTAGGCATGACGCAAGGCCGAAACGGTGGTAATGCTGAGACCATGTTCGATGCTTTTTTCAATGAGTAAGTGTAATGCCCTGAATCCCTAATGCGGTTTAGTGGCTGGATTAGTAGGCCGGGAGGGCCATAACTATTTAATTATGCTATTAAATGAATATATGCATGTTTATGTGAATTATATTATAATATGATGTTATATGCATGCATGTGGGCCCACATTTGAATATTATGATGTTTTGGTAATTTGGCCCATTGAGGGCAAATTTGTGTATTTGGATGCATAATGTGATTTGTGAATGAAAATCCATTATTATGGAGATATATTCGAGCTATTCGGCATGAGACGGTCCTATATAATGGATTAGCGGTTTTGTCATAACGGGGTCAATTATCGGGTAGTAAGAATGTTGATTTGATGATAAATTGGGAGTTAATGAGATCAGGATGAAATTCTGGAAGTTTTGACAATAATGTCCCCGGGGGTGTTTTTGGGACCCCAAGCACTAGGTTTTATTTGAGGTTACTGTAGCTTGAAGTAGCTTGTCAGATAGAACGTACGTTAGAAAAACCTCTCGTCCATCCCCGTTAGCTCATTTTCACCGTTCGAAGCGTTTTCGAAGATATCTTGAGTTCTAGGAGTCAGAATCAAGGAAGGATCGAGGCATAGCGATCCTAGGAAAGATTAGAAGCTTCTTGACTGAAGGATTTGACGAGAAACAATCGAGTCGAAGGTAGTCTAAGTTTAAAGTTTTGAGTTTTTAGAGTTTCTAAGCTTTGGATTGGCTTTTGTGAATTATTGAATTTTTGGTTTGATTGAACCTTGGGTTTTGATGGTTTTGGAGCATTGGGAAGCTTGGGAACTTTGATTTGATGATTTGGTAATGCTTAGGCATGATTTTGGAGGCTTTGGGAAGTTGGAGAATGAGTTTGGCGTGTTCTGGGTTGGGCGCTGCGGCCCTAGCTCGAAGAAGTAGGTGGGGGAATTTTCTTTTGCTGGGCGGCGCGGCCCTTGATGTTGGGCGTCGCGACCCTTACTTCAGTGGTGGCTGGGGGCCACAGCCCAAGGTGCCAGGGCTGCAGCTAGAGCTGTAAATACGGGCCGGGCTTTTAAGCACGGCACGAAACCGGCACGAGCCCGGGAGGCACGAGCACGACACAGCACGAAAAAATATGGGCTTGGGCCAGGCACGACACGAAAAAATATGGGCTTGGGCCAGGCATGACACGACATGGTCTTAGCACGGCACGGCACGACAAGCCCGAAGGCACGACACGAAAGCACGAACATACTAGTCCGAAAGCACGACACGATAAAAAACCCGATATTTTGACATTAATAATCATAATAAATTTTTATTTGTCAATAATTAATAAATTAAAATGATAATATATGTCTTATTTTTTTCAATGTTTATATTTTTATAATTATATTAATTTATTTTAAGATTTGTTAGTTAAATTTTTAGCATTTATTAGTAGGTATTAAAATTCTAATAATTATCTTTGATATAATTTTGTGTAAAATATTGTTAAAAAGTATATAAAAATATCTAAAATTAATTTAAACAAAGAAATGTATTTGGTTTGGTGGTAAGTCCATTGATGGTTAAAGAGGAGGTGGAGGGTTCAATTCTCCATCCTCACATTTTTTAGCAAAAAAAAAGTGGGCCTAAAAGTGGGCCCAAATTTGGGCCCGAATATAGAAAGTGGGCCGGCCCGAATAAGGAAAGTGGCTCGGCCCGACTTGGGCCCGACACGGCACGAGCACGGCACAACATGGGCCGGGCCCATGGGCCGTGTTGGGCCTACTCTTTCAAAAATGGGCCGGCACGAGCACGGCACGAATTGAATATGGGCCGGGCCCGGCCCGACCCGAATTTACTGGAGGCATGAAAAATGTGGGCCGGGCGGCCCACATTTACAGCTCTAGCTACAGCCCTTGAGCAGGGTTGAGCCCGTTCGAGTGTTCTGGCCCCGGGAACATGGTTATAGGCCTCGGGATCGTTCCTACTACCCGGATTAGTGGGGATTGATGTCTCAGATGCTAAATCTTGGTTTGGGAACCCTTGATTATCATTTTATTGATGGTGTCCCATATTTGGTTATGATTAGGTGACCTCTAAAGGACTAAAAGCTAGACCGTTCTCAAGGGTCGTTCTTTTATTCATTCTAGCTCAAATCATCGGTAAGAAAACTGCACCCCATATGTGACATGCATGGTTATTCTTGAGGCATGTTGATTGTGTAAATGTGGACATGGATTGATTATTGAATGCTTAGCAAATCTTGCTCACTTGTGCATGGTACTGACTCATTAGTCAGATTTGGCAAAGGTGTCGGTATCAACTGTGAAGCTGCGACTCATTAGTCAGGTTCGGCAGTGGTACCGGGCACTGGTCACACAGTGCTGACTCATAAGTCAGGACGGCCTTAGCGTGTTCAACGCAAGCCAATAAATATTAGATCTAATCGACATCTGCATTGGATGACTCAAAGAGCATTAATGCTGGACCGACCTCAAGTTCGATGAATACTATAAGCGCTTGTGTGAATTACCCATCAGTCACTCATCTGTTAAGTTAGAGACTCACCAATCAGTCTCTCATCTATTTAAGGATAGTGGCTTACCTAGCAGCCACTCTTCTGTTTAAATTAGTGACTTACTTGTCAGTCACTCAATATGGTTTTCTAGAACCTCAAGTGATATTAACTCATCTATTTAAGAGCTATAAACTCTGTGTGATTATAATGATAATCATTTGATAATGTTTATATTCAGTACTGTGTTTTCTTGCTGGGCTTTGGCTCATGGGTGGTATGTGGTGCAGGTAAACGGAATGAAAATCTCACCCAACCTTGAGTGGAGAGCTTAGGTTGTGATGTGTACATATGTGGCCGCTTGACGACCACGGCCAAGGAGTTCTTAGAGGAACTAGGGGGTTTACCCCATTTTTGCCGCTTAGGTTGGCGGGTTTGTAATTTTGAAATAGTAATGACCTTTTTGAGTTGTAAATAACTTGTAAACGTTCTTGTGGGCCCATGAACAGTTTTATGTATTAAATAAAAACATATCCTTTCATTTTTGTTGTTTTTGACCTTAGCCTGTTAATAACACTTAGAACACGTTTTTAACCAAAGGACTCGGGTAGCGGGTCAAATTTCTGGTTCACCGTTCACCGTAACAGTTCTAGGGTAACCAGGGCGTTACAACTTGGTATCAGAGTGTGCCAAGGTTATGGTTCCTGTATATTGGCTGGGCATGTACACACATCACTGAAGTCAAGCTCGACTCATGGTTTGGTAACTATTTATGTAGTTATATGTATAACTGCTTAAATATGGTATATATGCTTTACGTGTATGCATGAGACACCATGATAAACCTGTGCCCTGAAATATTATATCCTCAGCAAATGTGTGCTAATTAGTACTGAGATTGCTGGAACATACTTATAAGTATGGTTGATTGTGAGTTATTATGTGATACATGCTAAGTGCTAAATGCTATAAGCATGTATCTACCTGTGTAATTGTATGACTGTGAAATATGATAATTGTCTGCTTGTTCTTGGACCGTAAGGCGGCAAGAGGTTTAGTTATTACTACCTGACTGGCCGTATTGATCAATGTTTCAGCAAGGTATCAGAAATAAGAATGAACCCAGGGCAGACAGATACTTTAGCTGGCCAAAGTGATCACGGCCAGAAAAATAATAACAGTCAGGGTCAAGAGAATGACCAGTCTCAGATTCCACAGCCGGCTCCTGCAAACTGGCAGCAGTTGTTTAATGATTTGCAGGCAACAATGTTGAAACAGGGAGAGGAGCTTCATCTCCTGAGACAGCAGCAAGTGCCTGCAGTGGTTAGTGTATCAGAGGCACCTCCTGTGTCGGTGCCAGCAGCAGAGCAGTTGCCTGAGGTAGGAAATAAATTGGAACCTCTTTATGAAAGGTTCAAGAAACAACAACCTCCAGTGTTTGAGGGCAGTGCAATGGATGAGCATGATTACCACTATCCTTGACTTTATGAGGGTAGCTGGTAATGAGAGGGTGGTCTGTGCCACCTATATGTTTCGGGAGGATGCCCAGATTTGGTGGGAGGTGATTACCCAGACCAAGAATGTTAATGCCCTGAGCTGGGAAGAATTTCAAACTCTATATAATGAAAAATACTACAATGATGCTATCAGGGCAGCTAAAGCTGAGGAATTCATTAGGCTACTTCAGGGAAGTTTATCAGTCACTGAGTATGCCTTGAAATTTGATCGTTTGGTGAAGTTTGCCATGGAGCTGGTGCCCACTGATGGGACCAGAAGAGAGAGATTCCTTCAGGGGCTACAGTCTAGATTACCCCGTGATGTTCGTATTACCACTGTGGCAGGGGTTACTACCTATGCACAGGTGGTTGAGAAGGCACTCACAGCTGAGAGTGCAAAGAACAAGATCTGGCGTGACAGTGCAGCCAGAAAGGATTTCAGGAGGACAAGTCCTCTATTTGTGGGTTCTGGTAGGGGTGTAGGCCCTAGTGATCAGAAGAGGAAGGTTCCTGACACCTTCCCAGTTCCAGGTCCTGACAGGCGGCCCTGTGGTATTACAATGGGTCGTCCAGGGGGTAGTGAAGCCTGGAAGAGTCGTCTTGAATGCCCTAGATGCAAGAGGCGTCAATTGGGGGAGTGTAGGGAAAAGGCCTGCTATTTGTGTGGAGCGATAGGTCATTTTAAGAAAGATTGCCCTCAGGTAAGAAAAGAAGAACCCAGGAAGGTGAACAGCTTGGCCCCAGCTCGAGTGTTCACATTGACTCAAGCAGAAGCTAAGGCCTCTCCCTCAGTTGTTACAGGTCAGCTTCTTAGTGCTAGAACCCCTTATAATGTGTTGATTGATTCTGGTGCTACACATTCTTTTGTTGCTAGTAGTATTATTGATAGACTGTGTAAACCTTGTGATTTCTATGCTGTGGGGTTTGGAACCTTGCTACCCACTGGAGAGTTAGTGGTATCCAGGAGGTGGGTCAGATCTTTGCCAGTGACAGTGGAGGGCAGAGAGTTATCAGTGGATTTGATAGAGTTAGTTATGACTGACTTCGATATGATATTGGGTAGGGATTCGTTGGCAAAGTATGGGAAACTATTGATTGCAGAAGGAAGATGGTCACTTTGAGCCTGAAGGTGAGGATCATTTTGTGTTTGTCGGTGTTGTGCATGGACCTTGCATTCCTATGATTTCTGTGTTGAGGGCTAGGGATTTATTACAAAAACATTGCATTGGATTCTTAGCCAGTGTGGTTGATACCACTCAGGTCATGCCAGTGAGACCAGACTTGTTTGTGAGTTCCTGGATGTGTTTCCAGAAGATTTGCCAGGGTTGCCACCGCAGAGAGAAATTGAGTTCGTTGTAGAACTGGCACTAGGGACGGAGCCATTGTCTAGAGCGCCTTACAGAATGTCCCCAGCTGAGTTGAAAGAATTAAAGGTACAGTTGCAAGAGCTATTAGATTTGGGTTTTATCAGACCTAGTTTCTCACCTTGGGGTGCGCCAGTTCTGTTTGTGAAAAAGAAGGATGGTTCTCTGAGAATGTGTATTGATTACAGAGAACTAAATAAGTTGACAATTAAGAACAAGTATCCTTTGCCAAGGATAGATGATTTATTTGATCAGTTGCAAGGTAAGAAGGTATTCTCTAAGATCGACCTTCGTTCTGGTTATCATCAGTTAAGGGTCAAGGAAGGAGATATACCCAAGAATACTTTTCGTACCAGGTATGTGCATTATGAGTTCTTAGTTATGTCATTTGGATTAATTAATGCCCCTGCTGCTTTTATGGATCTGATGAACAGAGTGTTCAAGGATTATCTGGACCAGTTTGTGATCGTCTTCATCGATGATATTCTGGTATATTCTCAGTCTGAATCAGAGCATGAGCAGCATCTGAGGTTGGTTCTACAGAGATTGAGGGAACACAGATTGTTTGATAAATTCAAGAAGTGTGAGTTCTGGTTATCTCATGTATCCTTTCTTGGGCACATTGTTAGTAAGGAGGGGATTAAGGTAGATGCAGCGAAGATTGAAGCAGTCAGAGATTGGCCAAGGCCAAAGAATGCTTCTGAGGTTAGAAGTTTCCTTGGATTGGCAGGTTATTATAGGCATTTCGTGGAAGGGTTCTCAAAGATTTCTACGGCATTGACTGAGCTGACACGCAAGAGCCAGAAATTTGTGTGGTCAGATAAATGTGAGAACAGCTTCCAGGAACTGAAGCAGAGATTGATTACAGCTCCGATTCTGAGTCTTCCGACAGATCAGGAGAAGTTTGTGATTTATTGTGATGCTTCTCATCAGGGTTTAGGCTGTGTTTTGATGCAGACAGAGAAGGTAATTTCTTATGCTTCTCGTCAGTTGAAGGAGTATGAAAAGAGATATCCTACTCATGATTTAGAGTTGGCGGCTGTGGTTTTTGCTTTAAAGATATGGAGGCTTTATCTCTATGGAGAGAAATGTGAGATTTATACTGACCACAAGAGCCTGAAGTACTTCTTCACCCAGAAAGACCTGAATATGAGGCAAAGGCGTTGGCAGGAGTTAGTAAAAGATTATGATTGTGAGATTCTGTATCATCCAGGAAAAGCCAACGTGGTAGCTGATGCTTTAAGCAGGAAGGGCCCGGGACAGATTCATGGTATGAGGCTGATAGCCAGAGAGTTAGCAGATGATATGACCAGAGCTGGCATAGAGTTGCTGGTGGGCCAGTTGGCTAATATTACGCTACAGTCTACACTGTTGGAGAGAATTAAGGAGGGTCAGCTGAGTGATCCACAGCTGATCAAGATCAGAGAGGATGTTTTGGCTGGAGCATCCAGAGATTATACAGTGTCTGAGTTAAGCTTGTTGAGATACAAAGGGCGGATATGTGTTCCGCTAGACACTGCTTTGAGGCGGGAGATTCTGAATGAATCTCATACTACACCTTACTCTTTGCATCCAGGCACCACGAAGATGTATCAGGATGTGAGATCATTGTATTGGTGGCCAGGGATGAAGAGAGATGTAGTAGAGTATGTGGCTAAGTGCTTGACATGTCAACAGGTCAAGGCTGAGCATTAGAGGCCGGCAGGGTTATTGCAGCCTCTGGATATCCCAGAGTGGAAGTGGGAAGACATCACAATGGATTTTTTGGTGGGCTTACCCAGGATTGTTGGTCAGCATGATTCTATTTGGGTGATAGTAGATTGCTACACCAAGTCAGCTCACTTTCTACCTGTAACGACCCGAATTTGCTAATCAGGCTTAGGGCCTTGATTAGTGTGCCTGGAGGGCAATAAGTGGTTTGGATATGCTTATATGTGAATCTATGTGTATATATGATTATGATGCATGTTAATTGAGTTAAATGTGATAAATGAAATATATGTTGTATATGTGTGATATGTCTGTACAGCACGATCCGAGACAGTCCTGGGGAGCAGTTAGCCAGGGAGTCACAATGGGGTTGAGATTCGGACTCGGGGTGAGTCGAGGGGTAATTCTGGTATTAGCTGAGTTATGGGATTATCGGGACATAGAAGTAAATATTTGGAGATATATTTGAGGATAAAGTGTCTAGGCGGGAATATTTGGGGAATTTACCATTTTTGCCCTCGGGGACATTTTGGTACCCCGAGCCTTGAGGTAACCTCTAGACTTAAGTCATATAAAACAAATAAATGAAATGGAACTATACAGAAACTGAGGGAAACCGACTCATATCTTCCTTGGAACTGAGAAATAGCTTTTTGTCTCTCTCTTTCACTCTCTCTAAGGCTAAACTTGAAGAAACTTAAAGGAATTGCTTGGAAAATTGAAGGGGTTCTGCTGGGAAACTCTAGGGGCTTGAAGCTTTGGGATTGAGGATCAAAATTCTGGGATTAAGCTCAGCAAGGTAAGCTTTAAACACTAAGGTCTATTCTTTAATTTTCTGCTGGTTTTGAGGTTTGCATGTAGTTAAGCTTGCTTAATCTTTGGGTGTTTTAGCTAAGTTTTGGAGCATGCTTTGATGAGGTTTTGATGTTTTTTCTGTGCTGGAGTAACTGTGTTGAATATTTAGGAGTCTTAGTTTGGTTTTGGTGATAATTGGCTTGAAGAAGGGATGAAAAGTTGATGGAAATTCTCGGTTTGCTGTTAGTGCCACGGCCCTAGGACGGGTGTGCCGCGGCCCGCATGCGCGCACAGCCGTGGGAGGCTGAAGGAATTCAGGCGCGCCACGACGCTTGCAGGGCACGCCGCAGCCCGCGTGTTGGTCAGTGGAGAGATAGCCTCTGTTTTGAGGCTAGCCGCGGCTCTAGGGGGTGGGGCCGCGGCCCTTAGTGTCAGTGAGGAATTTCAAGATATTTTTGACTTGGGAACTTTAAGGGGAAGGCTCGGGATGGATTTTATCACTCGGTGTGATAGAATTCAAGATCCCGGAGGTTAGGGTTACCGTTCGAGGTTATTTGTTGGGTTGAAATTTGATGGTCGGATATTGTTATGTGTTGTGACTAGGGTTTCGGCAAGGCTCACGTTAGCGGACTATGCTCGGGGCATCGGTGCTCATGAAGCTCGGAACTCAGGTAAGAAAACCCCTGTTTCCATAGAGCTCGTGTGCAGGGCTGAGCCCATTGAATTGAACGGAAGTGATATGCAGGGCCGAGCCCTATATATATTTATGTTGGTATTGCAGAGCATGGCTCTTTATTTGTTTATGTTTGAATTCTGTGCTTGTTGCTATATGGTGTTTGATATTATATGTGTGATCGACAAGAGCCGGGAACGGTGTAGACCGGGAACGGCGTGGGGCCGGGAACGGCGTCAGACACGTTGAGTGCAAGGCCGAGAACGGCAAAGGGCCGGGAGCAGCGTTGAGCGCGAGGGGTGCGAGTTGCCAGGGCGAGTCCCTAAAAGGATACCTGGGATATCCTCACGGCGTGGTCCGCGAACCTAGGGCTTGGTAAACGCCTGGGCGACTAGGCCGTATGCGTTTAGCCATTGGTGGCCTGTTTATATGTTTGACTTGTATTTTGCATATGTTATCTGTTTTGGGTTTTCTTGCTGGGCTTCGGCTCACAGATGCTCTGTGGTGCAGGTAAGGGTAAAGAGAAGATCAACCAACCATGAGCACAGCTGGCGTGAGGCGGCGTGCACATGTCCGGCCAGCCTGGCTGCCACAGCTAGGGGATTTTGGGAGATGTTTGTAAGGGAACTTAGGTTTTGTCGTCTAGTCGACTCTGATCAGTTTTGTGTTGTAAATATTTTCTAAACTTTCTTTTGGGATCCCAAGTGTAAACCTTTATGATTAGCAATGAAATCTACTTTCTCTAATGTTTTCTTTTAATTATGGCTTAGTTACACGTTTATGATTTAAAACCTCGATTAGCGAGTTGAGGCACAATTTTGAACACACTTGGTGACGACTCTAAGGGAGTAGGGCGTTACACTACCAGTGAGGATTACTTATACAGTTGACCAGTATGCAGATCTCTATGTGAGAGAGATCGTGTGCCTCCATGGAGCACCTAGGTCGATCGTGTCAGATCGGAACCCTACTTTTACTTCCAAGTTTTGGGGGAGTTAGCAGAAGGCCATGGGGACACAGTTGAATTTCAGTACTGCTTATCATCCTCAGATAGATGGGCAATCTGAGAGGACGATCCAGATTCTGGAAGACATGCTGAGAGCATGTGTGCTGGACTTTGGTGGATCTTGGAGCAAGTATCTACCTTTCATAGAGTTCTCCTACAACAACAGCTATCAGTCTACCATTGGAGTTGCACCTTATGAGATGCTGTATGGTAGGAAGTTCAGATCTCCCATTCATTGGGATGAGACAGGTGAAAGGAGATACTTGGGTCCTGAGGCAGTTCAGAGGACCAGTGAGGCTATTAAGAAGATTAGAGCTAGAATGGTTACTTCTCAGAGTAGACAGAAGAGCTATGCAGATCCCAAGCGCAGGAACGTGGAGTTCCAAGTGGGAGACTATGTCTTCCTTAGAGTCTCGCCATGGAAAAGGGTGAGAAGGTTTGGGAAGAAAGGCAAGCTGAGCCCTAGGTTTGTAGGTCCATTTGAGATCCTGGAGAGGATTATTCAGGTGGCTTACAGATTGGCCTTGCCTCCGGCATTGTCGGCCGTGCATAATGTATTTCATGTTTCAGCTCTTCAGAGGTGTGTATCTGATGTGAGTCATATTTTGAGTTATGAAGATCTGGAGCTTGAGCCAGATCTCTCCTTTGAGGAGCAGCCAATTCAGATACTTGACAGGAAAGATAAGGTCCTCAGGAATAAGACGATACCTTTAGTTAAGGTGTTGTGGAGGAACAACAAGGTCAAGGAAGCGACCTGGGAGCTGGAGTCAAATATGCAGAGTCAGTATCCCGAACTGTTCAGGTAAATTTCGAGGACAAAATTTCAGTAAGGAGGGGATAGTTGTAAAGCCCCGAATCCCTAATGCGGTTTAGTGGCTGGATTAGTAGGCCGGGAGGGCCATAACTGTTTAATTGTGCCATTAAATGAATATATGCATGTTTATGTAAATTACATTATAATATGATGTTATATGCATGCATGTGGGTCCACATTTGAATATTATGATGTTTTGGTAATTTGGCCCATTGAGGGAAAATTTTGTGTATTTGGGTGCATAATGTGATTTGTGAATGAGAATCCATTATTATGGAGATATATTCGAGCTATTCGGCATGAGACGGTCCTATATAATGGATTAGCGGTTTTTTCCTAACGGGGTCAATTATCGGGTAGTAAGAATGTTGATTCGATGATAAATTGGGAGTTAATGAGATCAGGATGAAATTCTGGAAGTTTTGACTATAATGTCCCCGGGGGTGTTTTTGGGATCCCGAGCACTAGGTTTTATTTGAGGTTACTTAAGCTTAAAGTAGCTTGTCAGATAGAATGTACGTTAGAAAAACCTCTCGTCCTTCCCTGTTAGCTCATTTTCACCGTTCGAAGCGCTTTCGAAGATATCTTGAGTTCTAGGAGTTGGAATCAAGCAAGGATTTGACGAGAAACAACCGAGTCGAAGGTAATCTAAGTTTAAAGTTTTGATTTTTTAGAGTTTCTAAGCTTTGGATTGGCTTTTGTGAATTATTGAGTTTTTGGTTTGATTGAACCTTGGGTTTTGATGGTTTTGGAGCATTGGGAAGCTTGGGAACTTTTATTTGATGATTTGGTAATGTTTAGGCATGATTTTGGAGGCTTTGGGATGTTGGAGAACGAGTTTGTGCGTGTTCTGGGTTGGACACCGCGGCCCTGTTCTTGGAGAGCCGCGACCCTAGCTCGAAGAAGCAGGTGGGGGAATTTTCCTTTGCTGGGCGCCGCGGCCCTTGATGTTGGGCGCCATAGCCCTTGCTTCAGTGGTGGCTAGGGGCCGCGGCCCAAGGTGCCAGGGCCGCAGCCCTTGAGCAGGGTTGAGCCCGTTTGAGTGTTTTGGCCCCAGGAACATGGTTTTAGGCCTCAGGATCGTTCCTACTATCCGGATTAGTGGAGATTGATGTTTCGGAGACTAGATCTTGGTTTGAGAACCCTTGATTATCATTTTATTGATGGTGTCCCATATTTGGTTATGATTAGGTGACCGCTAAAGGACTAAAAGCTAGACCGTTCTCAAGAGTCGTTCTTCTATTCATTCTAGCTCGAATCAGAGGTAAGAAAAATGCACTCCATATGTGACATGCATGGTTATTCTTGAGGCATGTTGATTGTGTAAATGTGGACATGGATTGATTATTAAATGCTTAGCAAATCTTGCTCACTTGTGCATGGTACTGACTCATTAGTCAGATTTGGCAAAGGTGTCGGTATCAACTGTGAAGCTGTGACTCATTAGTCAGGTTCGGCAGTGGTACTAGGTACTGGTCACACAGTGCTGACTCATAAGTCAGGACGATCTTAGCGTGTTCAACGCAAGCCAATAAAGATTAGATCTAATCGACATCTGCATTGGATGACTCAAAGAGCATTAATGCCGAACCGAACTCAAGTTCGATGAATACTATAAGCGCTTGTGTGACTTACCCATCAGTCACTCATCTGTTAAGTTAGAGACTCACCTATCAGTCTCTCATCTGTTTAAGGCTAGTGGCTTACCTAGCAGCCACTCTTCTGTTTAAATTAGTGACTTGCTTGTCAGTCCCTCAGTATGGTTTTCTAGAACCTCAAGTGATATTCACTCATATGTTTAAGAGCTATAAGCTCTGTGTGATTATAATGATAATCATTTGATAATGTTTATATTCAGTACTGTGTTTTCTTGCTGGGCTTTGACTCATGGGTGCTATGTGGTGCAGGTAAAGGGAAAGAAAAGCTCACCCAGCCTTGAGTGGAGAGCTTAGGTGGTGATGTGTACATATGCGGCCGCTTGACCACCACGGCCAAGGAGTTCTCAGAGGAACTAGGTGGTTTACCCTATTTTTGTCGCTTAGGTCGGCGGGTTTGTAACTTAGAAACTGTAATGACCTTTTTGAGTTGTAAATAACTTGTAAACGTTCTTGTGGGCCCATGAACAGTTTTATGTATTAAATAAAACATATCCTTTCCTTTTTGTTGTTCTTCACCTTAGCATGTTAATAACACTTAGAACACGTTTTTAACCAAAGGACTCGTGTAGCTGGTCAAATTTCTGGTTCACCGTTCACCATAACGGTTCTGAGGTAGCCAGGGCGTTACAGTAAGTGCTCCAAGAGACCAACGGGGCATTGATCATGGTGGCTTTGGACCTTCAAATGACCATAAACATGAGATGTGGGTCTTTCACCGGTGTGGAATTTTTAGCATCCACATTACCATACCTTTATAAATTTATTTATTTCTTAAAGAGTAAATGACAACGAAAATACTCAATGTTTTGAAAGTGTTGCACTTTTAGATGCAATTTTTTTTTGGCACTGAAAATATCTAGAGCTACTAACATGTCTCTCCATCACTACCCATACATTAATACTATTAATGGTGCATATGTGGCATTGACATAGTTTGAGAGAGTTGATGTGTCATTGTCTTGTCAATGCCACTTAATTATTTTAGGGACTTTAGGTATTTTCACTGCCTAAAAAGATAACATTCTTCTTCAGATCTGGGTTCTCTCACTAAGAGTTCTTCCAATGACACATTAGCTCTGTCAAGTCACATCAATATTACATAAATACCATAAAAAATGTTATGTGGTGGCTAGTGACAGAGACACATTTTTAGAGACTTTATGTATTTTCACCGCCTAAAAAAAGAATAGATGTAAAAGTGCAACACTTTCAAAATATTAGGTATTTTCGATGCCATTTAATCTTTTCTAAATAAAGACTTTTCTTTTAATAAATTGAAGTTCACTTTTTAAAATTACATACATTAAAAAATTTTAAATAAATAAATAATATTTATTAATTAAAAGTTCCAACGTTTTTTTATTAAAATAAAATATAAAAATTAAAAAAATACCTAACAAAATTGTTTGTAAAGATTATTTAATTAAATAATATTTGGTATATAAATGCAAGACCCACAAAAATATACTTAATGCACTGGTACTAAGCACCCAAAATATAACATTTCCTATTTTCAAGGCTAAACTTTTTGTTTTAATATATAAGTACAACTCATTTTAAAAAAATTTAGTATTTTCGCTGTCAAATTCAGGTTAAATTATAATAAATTATTAATGACATACAAACATGTCATTGCTTGATATTATTTAAGAGAGTGCAATATCATTTTTCATTTTTTTTCACCCCTAAGTCGACACAAAATAAAATTAATACATGATTTAAAGTAAAAATGTATATATAAAGCAAACAAAATGCTATTCAATATATATTTTTTCCGAACTTGCTTGAGAAAATACCCTTACAATGTAACACACAATCACTAAATCACACAGGCAGCCAACAGCAAAAGTTGTTTTTAAGAGAAGAATATCTTTCAATTAAGCACCATACAATCTTAAGATAGAATGTCATGGTAAGGTTTGATAAACTAGCTAGCTAGCTACACTAATTCTTTTCTTTTTTAACATGGATTAGTGCTATAATTTCTTTTAATTTGAAATCGACGAAGGGAAGCAACAAAACCCCAGAGTAACTTTTCTCTGAAAAGAAAGGGATGTGATTAAATAAAAAAGAAGATAGAACAGCAGAAATATATATTTATATGACGATACAATTTCAATAAAGATGCATACATATTTATATATATAACCGAACTAACTAGATTTCCCTGAGAGCTTCTAATAACGTACGAACGTGCGTTCTTTTAGAGGTGCAGAGACTAAGATATAACTATTGGAGCTATATATATATATATCATATAAATATATAGATCAACGAATAAGTTTCTTGAACGAGTAAGCATTGCCATTGTTCAACTGTACGACATTTCCAGCAAACCTATGCATAAAATCAACATACGCATCTCTAACCCTTTGCAGAAACATGATGGACGACATTATGATCTTCTGCTGCAGATTCGAAAACACTCTGAACTTGATCAACTTCTGATGATGTATTGCTTTCTCTCCCAACGCTAAAATTGTATTGTCGTTTACGTGCTGATGATGGTCATCACATACGATAATGCTTGCACAATCTTCTAGTCTGTCGTATTTTAGTCTTTTCATGAACCTTTCTACAGAGCCACCAAAATGCTTAGTAGTAGTATTATTGTCCCTCTTCATACCTTTTTTTTTTCTCTTTCAGAACAACTGAGAAAACTACAAGAAAGAGATAGATATATAATTTGGATCACTATGATGTGATCAGAAGGTTTAAATTACCAAAACTAAAGTATGGGTAACAATTAAGGAGATATTACTATTGCTGTTGAAAAGTTGGTGATTGGCCTTATATTGGTAATAAGAACCCCAATGTGAAATGCCCTGGCTCCTATGAGACTTGTGAAAAGGCATCCTGAAAAAGGACAGAGTAGGTGAGTTGCCTACAATTAGTGGAACTAGAATGGTCACTACAGTTTATATAATTACTACGTGAATGCATATATATCTATATATATTAATAGCCAACTGTATTTCAAGGGAGATGAGATTTTTAAGTGTTTGGCAATAAATTTTCCACGAGTCGGACAATAATTTTTAGTTTTCGCTTCATTAGGGACAATATCAAATCTAGATGACCATATTCAAATAGTATAGAGTACTAGAGATGTTAAATGTTTGTTCTCAAAAAAAAAAAAGAGATGTTAAATGTTGATGGCATCCTATACGATGTATATTTATACGTATAGTCTGGATCCGAGTACTCATCGAGGTCTATTATTACTAATTAATAATCTACATACTAATTATCAGCAATTAATTTGTTTAATAGGAGTCCTGAGGAAACTCTCTATTGCACCATCTTTTACACTCTCCTTCATTCATGCATGACATATAGATATTATTCAATTTTTTATATTTTAATATTTTTTCAAATCATTAGTGGAATACACGTGTCATTCATTGATTTAAGAGAATATAAAAGAAAGTGTAACATAGAGTGTATTTAGCATTTCTCTTTCTTTACTATTGAAATTTCCCTATTCATCCTAACTAATATAAAATTCGTTACGTCATTGATGAAGAGTGTGAAATCCTGAATTGGTTATCTTAAACCAACAATGTATTTTATAACTTAAAACTGTTCTTTTGACAAGTTATGAAGCAGTTGTCGTGACAAATTGATAACCTATCGCGACAAGTTGATTCTTCCAGATTTATTTTCTTAAATTTTAATTTTCAATAAATTAATTTTTAATTTTGAGTGAGGATAAAATAAGGGTTTTTGTCTATAAAGAAGCAAATGGGGAGATTATAAAATACTTAATTGGATATCTTAAATAAAAAATGTATTTTATTAGTCAAAAGTGTTCTTTTGACAGGTTTTGAAGCAGTTGTCTCGATGGTTTAATAACCTGTCACGATAATTTGACATTTTTTTTTAGATTTATGTTCTCAAGTCTTAATTATCCAGATTTCATCATGCATATTTATGGCAATTTTATACTTGAACATTTCATCCATATATGTTGATATTCATTGAGAAAATATTACTTTACTTATAAGAATATTTTTTTAAAGGAAAATACTTTTTTTTTTAGACTTGGTGACTTTTGGTCAATTGATTAAATAATATTTTGTGATATTTTTTATTGACAAAATTTGTGGTAATTGCAAGCTGTAAAAAGAAGGGATATTTTCTTTAAAATAATAACAATTTTTTTTGGGAAAAGAAACTTTGTGTGATAAAGAAAAGTGTTGTTCGTGTTTTCACCAAAGGACACGTGGCAATCCGAGTAGAGCATGTGGCAAGGACGCGCGCTTCTTCAAGTGAGGCCACGCCCCGAGGGTCAGTCCTCGGAGGGTGGATATCTCGGCTAGAGGCCACGTCTGTAACAACCCAAAATTTCTAATAAGGCTTAAGGGCCTTGATTAGTTTGCCGGGAGGGCATAATTTGTATTTATGTGAATTAATGATTTAATGCATGATTATGTGACATGCATGATTATATGATTATATCGATGTGAATAAATGCATGTTTTTGAGTATTAAATGTGCATGTGGGCCCTATTTAGCTTTCAAGGGCATATTTGTAATTTTGGCCCGTAGAGGGCATAAAATATAATTATATGCGATAAATTATTGAGACCACATCATTATGTAGATATATTTGCAGCATATGACTCGAGACGATCATAGTGAGCAGATTGGCGAATAATTTGGGAACTATTAGACATTGGGTAAATAATTGGTGATTAACTGGATGTCGGGATTTAAGTGGTAAATAATAGGAACAATCAAGGAACTAATGGGAACTGGGAGTAAAATGACTAAATTACCCCTTAGGCATTATTGAAAGATTTAAATGGGTAGAGGGGCAAGTGAGTCATTTGGCTGTTAGAGGATATGTTCTGAATTAAGTGGAATAAAGCAGAAAGAGGTTTAACCTCCCTGCCCTTTCTTTATCACGTTCTCCTCTCTCTTTTCTTTCTCTCAATTGGTTCAAAGGTTAGGAAGGGAAAAGAAGGGCAAAATCTCGGGTATTTGACTGAGATTTCTGAGCTAAGGTGAAGAGCTGCAGAATTTCGGCTGGGAACTAGATTAGTTCTGGCTTGGCCAAAGCAGAAGGGAAGGCTTGTGAATTTAAGGCTAGCCAACCAGAGAATCCAATTGAGGAATTTCAGAGAACTCATCCATTTTTTAGGTAAGGAGTCAAGCCTTTAAGTTTGTTGAGTTTAGTTGAGTTTAATTCTTGAGTTCTTACCCTGGTTTTTATGGTGTTTTGGGTTTTGGGGAAAAGAGGTTTGATTTTTGGTTGTTGCTGGAGGGAAAGAAAGAATTGGTGTCTGTTAGGGACAATCCAGAGGCTAGGGTCAGAATCATCCAACTGAGGTAACAATATCTTTGGCCCTTATTTGGTTTGAGTTTTCTGGTTTTAGGTGGTGTTCTTGTGCTTCAAAGCTCAAGTTGGATTTTTGTGTTTGATGAAGTTGTTAGTCAAGGTTTGGTGTGATGTGGGCGTTTTGGTTAAGCTCTAGTGTATGTAGGTTCAATTTTGAGTGTAGTTGAGGTTTGGAGTGGATTTTTAGAGCTTTGGCTCGGGGAGGTTCGAAGAAAGAAAACCCAGAAATTTGCATTTCTGGTGCTAGCGCTAGGTTGGGAGAGCTACAGCGCTAGGCTGTGTTTTCTGGGGGTTTTTGGGTTTCTGTCAATAGCGCTGTAGCGCCCACCTTGTAGCGTTGTAGCACTCCTCAACCTCCTGAAATTGGTTTTTGGGTATTTTCTTAGGGTTTTCGCTGGGGGGCTCGGGGGTTGGGTTCACCACCTCGTTTGGTGGAACTTGGGGTGCTGAGAGCACGAGTTTGGTCCCGGGATTGTCCTTTGGAATTCTAACTCATTGAAGTATCATTTATGGATTTTGACTAGGTATACGCGATGTCTCGGAGCAGGATCCTTCTCAAGGACCGTTCGTAGTAGGTAAAGCACTTGGGATTAAAGGTAAGAAAACTGCACCCGGTTGTGTGGTAATGTTGGGACTAAGAGTACCCTATACTTGTATGCAATGTTTTATGATGGTATTATGCCATGTAAGCATGAAATAAATGGCCTAAGAGTGTCAGGATTAATATTTGCGCATAGGACGCGGCTCGACCACTGGTAGCTAAGGTTAATTAAATAATCACTAAGCTTGGCCTAAGCAAACCAGAGTCAAAGGGTTAAACACTGGGCTCGGCCTAAGTGAGCCGAAGTTAGTGGGTTAAACAGAGGGTGCGGCCTAAGGGCGTTGACCATAGTTATTGTATGATATGTCTACTATTGTTAATTGATAAATATGATATGTTGAATACATGGATGTTAAATTGTTGATTTATTGATTGTTATCATTGATTAAGTGAATGTTATGGCCTGCTGGATAATTGATTAATGTTTTGTGTATTATTTTATTATGCTATGATATTATGGTTTTCTTGCCGGGCCTCGGCTCACGGGTGCTACGTGGTGCAGGTAAAGGTAAGGGTAAGATGGTTCAACCATGGGTTGGAGAGCTTTGAGGACGAGGTGTACATTGTCAGCTGCTCGGCCGCCACGGTCGAGGGATTGTATAGGGACGGGAACCTAAAATGTGTATTTTTCCATTAGAGTGACCTTTTTTATTTATAACTTTTGGGAATTTTGTAAATATGTCCTCTAAACACTATTTTGGGATCCCATGTACTAAACTTTCATTTTAATGAAAACGATCTATTTATGACCAAAATATCTTAATCTTAACATGTTTATGACTTTAGATTCACATTTTTATTTAAATGACTTGATTAGCAATTCTTACACGATTTTAAACACACAATGTAACAGGATTGGTTACCCAGGGTGTTACAACTTGGTATCAGACCGGTCTAGGTTTAAGGGTTCCTGAAGACTGGCTGGACATGTACAATTGCCGCTAAAGACAAGCTAGACTCAGGGTTTCGTAAATAAATACATGAGGTTATATGCTTAAGTGCTTGAATTAAATATGAATGCATTAATTTGTATGAATAATATGGAGCATGTGATGAAATTGAGGCATGCTGATTGGCATTGCTATTGCATGTGGATGAATATTTGGATAATGGTTTGTATACTGATTGCATGTGGTGAATTGTTTAAATTGAACTTATATGTTATACCTGTTTAGTGGTATATAGAAACCATGGTAAGTGGGAATGTATCTAGTAGCAATGATTTTTTTTTAACTAAATGCATAGTATTGTAGATTGGTGTTTATTATGATTTATGTGTGCATGATTATTGTGGTTATTTACACCTGGCCGTGGGATGGTTCTAGGTATGAACATCAGGGCTGAGGAGTTTAGTCTGTAATGGCGGATGAATTTGGATTGTTTGCGTTCAAAATGGTTAAGTGGGTCTGGTATTCTTATAGCGAGGGTAACAGATGATAACTAGGGTTGGAATCCTCCATCTGCCCCTGAAAGTCGCAGCAGACGTTCGCTTGTAGGTGAGTAAAGCTGTGAGATTTGATAGAGGAGATTAGATGGGTGAAATAGCGTGTTTTGCTGGGAGGAAGCTATTTTGTATATTTTGACAGTAAGAGTACCATTGTTGGTTTAACCTGAGGGTGGAAATAGATAAGAATTATTGTATGGAAGGCTTAGAAGGCATTATCCTTTGGTTTTGAGGGAGGTTTGGATGTGATCAAGGGATGGGTATAGCTAATCCCATCCTTGATTATACAAAGATGATAGGTCGTGACAGAGTGGTTGCGCTAAGTAATTGTGGCAGAAGGATGCCTGAAAGTGGTACCCCAGACCTGAAATGTTGGCATGATGGGTTGAGAGGAATTCAGGCAGTGATTTAATAAAGAGGTTATAAAGACGTAGTCTGAGCAGCGGAGACTAGTAAGTTTATAAACTTGGTTTAGAATGGTAAGGTAACGAGAATGAATTTCAATAAGTTTGGTGGGTTGGTCAATCCACTTTGGAAGTTGGCATCTGTGCTTGGGCAGCAGAAAGGGCCATGTTATTTAAGATATGAGGAATGAGGTATGGAGCGTGAATGTCGTAGGGCAAGTAATGCAGATGATGGTACTCTCATTTGTGGGAGTTAGTAAGGGAAGACGCTCGGTAATCGGAACGGAAGGACCCCTGACAGCTCTATGGCTCCTGTTTTTGACTGGAGGGTTTAGCTTACAGGATAGGTGTCAGGATAGTAATGAGATCTAGTGAAGTTATTTAGTATGCATCAGAACTAGGAGATGCCATCTGGAAAGACACCAAGTAAGGGCACGATTTCTACATGGAATGGCTCAGTACGTTAGGGCGGATTAGGATTGCCCAGGATTAGAGAATGGAAAACTAGAATGCCTTGTTACATTCGAAGCCTAAGGCTAGTTCCTCAGAGGTGACCAGTTCTCGTTCTTGGTTGTATAACGAGCTGAAAAGAGTTTGATGTTGCGTATCTCCCAGGAGGGGTTCAGTTATAAATTTTATGTCTCAATGCATTTGTACGAGGGGTTTGAGATATTAGTGTTTGTTGGGGATGAATTAGAAACTTCTAAGAGAAGAGTTGGAACGCAACTTATAAAGAGATTCATAGTGAAAGTAATTGAGCTCGTCATATGAGAGCCTTGTTATGAGCCTGAGTGAGAGCTAATTTGTTATGAGACAACCATGGATTGCGAGGGATATCACTTGAAGTATATAAGTTGGACTCAATGGAAACTGAAGTGGTCAGTAGCGATTCAGATAAGTATGTAAGGAGTAGTTGGGTACGCTTCAAGATTTAGCTATGGATAGATTCGGTATCAGGGATAGTATGAAGAATGGTATTAGTTTGGCAAAAAGAAATACTGGTTTATTTGAAAAAGTATCTAGCTTGGGGATGGACTAGACAGCTAACCGTATCGTGGGATTTGTTGACATCACCTGTTAAGGATGAAGGGTTTAAATGCCCAGTTACAAGACAGGACAATATCTTCTGGAATTGACCTTTGATCTGATTATTACCAGTTGAGGATCAAGGAAAGAGACATTTTAGGAATTATTACTTGTACCAAGTGGGGTGTGATGGATTATTAGTAAAGGTTCTTAACTGACTTAAGCTTCAACAACACAGGTAATTTCGACAAGCAAAGAGTATAGGAATGATATGAAAAGGTCATCTCCAGGTTCGTTAGGATGTGTTGGACGAATTCCCAGTAAGAAGCAGAATGCAAATGACTACCACACTGATGATACCAAGACTGAAAAGCAAGGTCACAGGTAAGGCTCTAGAAGGTGCCAGTTTCAAACTCGTCAAGGGTATTCAAGGTCATGCTACAGGAAGAGAAGGGGTAAGGTATGAAGAGATTCAATCTGAAGCCACATAGAAATTACTGAAGAACGTCTGAAGGATAGGAAGCACAACAAGACCGGTGAACATGTCATCTACTACATAAGTATCCTTGGAGGACAGTCACACCAGAGATTAGAACGACAGAAGAACCTAAGGTTAGACTAAATGGGTGATTTTGTATTAGATTTTCAGAAGACAGAATGAGGATTGGTTAGCACTCTATGATATTGGAATCTATATATAATGGATGGATACGGAGGGGTAATACGAATGACCTTATTTTTGTTAAGACATAAAATTGTAAATGGTGCATCAAATTCTGAGACGCGCCCAGATGTAGACTGAAGGGATGATGGCTTGAGCCTCGTGGTAAGTGAAAGAAAAGGAACATGGTTGACATACAGGGAATATTAAGTTGACGGTTAATGCATAGTGTAAGGGATTTGAGCGCTTGGTCATTTGTAGAGGAATAACCCTGAGATTAGGCTCTGGTGAGATTTATTGGGTAATTCATGTTAGAAATCTGTGACTGTACAAGAGGAAAATTAATATGAAAGCTGATCTCTTACTTGGGAAGGTATGTGTCGATTGGATAGGACACCACGGGTTATAGTAAGGTCAGACAAGGTAACAATTTTGACATTGATCTAGCGCCTGTGATGGGTTGTGGACAGATATATATCTCCATGGACAATGAAATTAAGAAATAGGATCTTGTGAGAATGGTTAAGAATTTTACCATTGTAACATGAATTAAAGGATAAGGATCAGATGAGTGATCCGATGGAACCTGGTGTTGAGATGGAGATCCTAAATGAACATTGTATTACCTCCTTAAGCATAATGTAACTAGGAAGTTTAAATGGATGGTAAGTTATAATATTCGGATATTGGAAGGTAAAAGGGTATAGTGGGGGATCGTATGATTGGACCACAATAGACTACAACTAAGATGATTGGACATGGAAGGTTGCAACTTAGAAGATTGAGTTAGCATACTTCGGTTTGTGTGAACGAGTGATGCAGCATGATAAGTGATAGTGTTGGGTTGAGACCCTTAAATTTTACAAGTTCTGGAAAGGAAATAGAGAACAAAGGGAGTTAGGTTGGAACCTAGAATTATTGACTCTCTACGGATAGAATTGCAACTTGAAGAATTAATGGTTATTTTAAAGAATTATGCATTGAAGGTGCAAGTAATTGGGATGTCAAGAAAAGTATAGTCCCTTGATGGAACCGCCATAGTGATGAATGCAGGATTACAGTTAAGGTGACGCAGCATAAGATATGGTAAAATAGAAAGCAAGAAGTCTTGTTCTAAGTAAAGAAATAAAAGGCAATAAGTATGATGGTTCAGTATTGGTTCAAGGGAAACCAATGAAGTTGTTGGAATTATTAAGGTAGAAGGATTTGCTTATCTGAAAGGACTTAAGAGTTTGCAAGGTTCAAGTATCGGAACACGAAATTCCAGAACGGGAGACTTGTAATTCTCCATGCATTGCAGACAAGGAAGAGTATCATACCTTGAGAAAGAAATAATGACTTTTGGATTTCTGAACTGAGAAGGATCCCGAGATCGTACCAAGGATTAGGCCAAGGGCCTATAAGTTTACCTTACCCTGGTATGGGTGGTGGCTTATGGGTATTATTGATGTCAATGACAAGACATGAAAATGACCGCTGATAAGATAGGCAGACCTTGGGGTTTCAACAATTTTATTGAGTAAGGAAAGGTTAATGAGATTATAGTTATAAGATAAAATCTTATGGAACAAGATTGTCACTCTAGTAAGAGGGTTATTGAAGGATTAAAGGTAACGAATTAGACCCTGGAGTTCTGATAAGAGGTATGAGATTTATTACTTGATGTGTTCGAATAAATTTTGGGGACGAAATTGTTATAAGGATGAGATAGTTGTAACGACCCAAAATTGCTAATAAGGCTTAAGGGCCTTGATTAGTGTGCTGGGAGGGCATAATTGGTATTTATGTGAATAAATGCATGTTTTTCAGTATTAAATGTGCAAGTGGGCCCTGTTTAGCTTTCATGGGCATATTTGTAATTTTGGCCCGTAGATGGCATAAAATGTAATTATATGCGATAAATTGTTGAGACCACATTATTCTGTGGATATATTTACAGCATATGACTCGAGATGGTCCTAGTGAGCGGATTGGAGAAATAGTCACGGCAGGGATTTATACCCGGCTCGGGGGAGCCTTAGGGTATCTTGGGAATTTGGAGAATAATTTGGGAATTATTAGACATTGGGTAAATAATTGATGATTAACTGGATGACGGGATTTAAGTGGTAAATAATAGGAACACTCAAGGAACTAATAGGAACTAGGAGTAAAGTTGCTAAATTATCCTTTAGGCACTCTTGAAATATTTAAATGGGTAGAGGGGCAAGTGAGTCATTTGGCTGTTAGAGGATATGTTCTGAATTAAGTGGAATAAAGCAGAAAGAGGTGGAACCTCCCTGCTCTTTCTTTCTCAGGTTCTCCTCTCTCTTTTCTTTCTCTCAATTGGTTCAAAGGATGGGAAGGGAATAAAAGAGCAAAAGCTTGCGTATTTGACTGCGATTTCTGAGCTAAGGTGAAGAGCTGCAGAATTTCGGCTGGGAACTAGATTGGTTCTGGCTTGGGCAAAGCTGAAGTGAAGGCTTGTGGATTTAAGTCTAGACAAATAGAGAATCTAGTTGAGGGATTTGGGATAACTCAGCCATTTTTGAGGTAAGGAGTCAAGCCTTTAAGTTTGTTGAGTTTAGTTGAGTTTAATTCCTGAGTTCTTACCCTGGTTTTTATGGTGTTCTGGGTTTTGGGGAAAAGAGGTTTGATTTTTGGTGGTTGTTGGAGGGAAAGGAAGAATTGGTGACTGTTAGGGACAATCCAGAGGCTAGGGTCGGAATCATCCAACTGAGGTAATAATTTTTTTGGCCCTTATTTGTTTTGAGTTTTCTGTTTTTAGATGGTGTTCTTGAGCTTCAAAGCTCAAGTTGGATTTTTGTGTTTGATGAAGTTCTTAGTCAAGGTCTGGTGTTATGTGGGTGTTTTGGTTGAGCTATAGTGTATTGTAGGTTCAATTTTGAGTTTAGTTGAGGTTTGGAGTGGATTTTTGGAGCTTTGGCTCGGGGAGGTTCGAAGAAAGAAAACCCAGAAATTTACATTTCTGGTGCTAGTGATGTAGCGCTAGGTTGGGAGCGCTACAACGCTAGGCTATTTTTTCTGGGGGTTTTTGGGTTTCTGTCAATAGTGCTGTAGCGCCCACCTTGTAGTGCTGTAGCGCTCCTTAGCCTCTTAAAATTTGTTTTTGGGTATTTTCTTAGGGTTTTTGCTTGGGGGCTCGGGGGACTAGTTCACCACCTCGTTTGGTGGAACTTGGGGTCCTGAGAGCGCGAGTTTGATCCTAGGATTGTCCTTTGGAATTCAAACTCATTGAAGTATCATTTATTGATTATGACTAGGTGTACGCCAAGGCTCGGAGCTAGATCGTGCTCGAAGACTGTTCTTAGTATCTAAAGCACTTAGATTTAAAGGTAAGAAAAGTGCACCTGTATTGGGACTAAGAGTTTCCTATACTTGTATGCAATGTTGTATGATGGTATTATGCCATGTAAGCCTGAAATAAATGGCGTAAGAGAGTCGAAATTAATATTTGCGCACAAGACGCGGCTCTGCCACTGGTAACTGAGGTTAATTAAATAATCACTTAGCTTGGCCCAAGCGAGCCAGAGTTAGTGGGTTAAACACTAGGCTACACCTAAGTGAGTCGAAGGCAGTGGGTGAAATAGAGGGTGTGGCCTAATGGTGTTTACCCTAGTTATTGTATGATTTGTCTACTATTGTTAATTGATAAATATGATATGTTGAATACCTGGATGTAAGATTGTTGATTTATTGATTGTTATCACTGATTAAGTGAATGTTATGGCCGACTGGATAATTGATTAATGTCTTGTGAATTATCTGATTATGCTATGATATTATGGTTTTCTTGCGAGGCCTTGGCTCACGGGTGCTACGTGGTACAAGTAAGGGCACGGGTGCTACTTGAATTCATTGAACGCTCTATAACAAATAAAGATACGCTATTAATTATCCATTGTTACAACCATAATTGTCACTCAATCCTCTATAGACGGTCTACAATGAGATATGACTAAAATATTGTTTTACCACTCATTGTATTTTATCCTTAAAACATTTAGTTCCTTGTAAATGATATTTCAGTAAACTAATTTAATCACTGAAATGCGATCTCTATCATTTAACACATTGAACCAAACTAAAAGGAAACCATCGTTTCACTTCTTCATCAGAAGCTATAGATGTTCATATCTATGATTAACACTCCCACTCAATTATACTACCGAGTTCCCAAGATGTAAGTATGGGCTAGTCTGTAGGGTAAGCTGGTAACGAACAAGTCAAAGAACTCAAATAATACAATCATTTAGAATACTAACCACTCAGAATTGAGATTGAATTGACCTATGGTCAACTATATGGTATGACTAGAATAGATAATAACGGTATGTTTACTTATCTTATCAACTGTCAATATCGGTCATGTCCGATGTAACAAATACATTCAATCTTATCTACTTTGCTAATGTTCTGGAAATAACATAACATTGTAATGTGTAAGTAGATCATATCGTAGATTGGCAAGTCAGTGTAAATCCTGTGCACTGACTAATCTTAGGACTAACTTATTTTGAACATATAATCATATTTATATTCCACTGTGATTACGTCACTATAAATAAGATTAGCTATATGCTTGGGATTTAATAGAAGTTTATATTAAACAAATAATCATGAAAATAAAACATGTGAGCAAAGTGATTGACCAAGTCAAAAAATGATTTCTATTCTTTTATTGATAATAAAATGAGATTACAAAGAATTTGGGTTTTAATTAGGGCATAAAATCCCAACACCACCATGGGTTAGAGAGCTCTGGGGGCGAGGTGTACATTGTTAGCTGCTCGGCCGTCACGGTCGAGGGATTGTACATGGGCGGGAACCTAAAATGTGTATTTTACCATTAGAGTGGCCTTATTTATTTATAACTTTTGGAAATTTTGTAAATATGTCATCTATACCCTGTTTTGGGATCCCATGTACTAAACATTAATTTTAATGAAAACGATCTATTTATGACCAAAATCTCTTAATCCTAACTTGTTTATGACTTTAGATTCACATTTTTATTTAAATGACTTTATTAGCAAGTCTTACGCGATTTTAAACACACAGTGTAATGGTCTTGGTTACCTAGGGTGTTACAACATCCTTCAGATAAAGGCAGGGTACGGACGTCTCTCCGAGGCCATGCCCTGAGACTTGGTTAGTAGTCCTTAATTTCCTTATAAACAGTTGTCTTCCAAGCTAAGCACCTTGTCCTCGAGACCTAGAAGGCTAGACAAGTGTCAACCAATGCAGGTTTACAGCATCAGAGGATCTCCTGACAACCTTTTTGGTGATTCGTCCACAATGTTCTTAATTCTACGACTCGAAAATTCATACTCCCACTACGTTGCCTGAAAAGGAAATATGTGCGGCATGCCTTGGCAGTGACATCGGCATTTTCCCCATAAAGTAGGTAACTTTCAGTAGTGGGCCCCGAATTTTTCGTCTGGGCCGTGGTCTCTAGTTAATGTAGCCCAATGCATTAAAGTGGTATTAATGCCCCATTAACGGGACGAATGTGTATTAATGCAACCAACGTGTATTAATTGTAGATGATTAGCAATTAATGACCCCAGTCTCTATAAATAGGGCTGGGGATCTCGTTGTATGGGGTTCATAATTTTTAGAGAAAGAGCCTTGTATTCAAAGCAATATAAACGCTGCCTAAGAAGCTCCATTGGAGATTGCCCTAGCAAGCTTTCAATCCCCTTAATAGAAGAGACTCGTGGACTAGGGCTCTATTATAGCCTAAACCACGTAAAAAGTGTTGTGTTCTTGTTGTTTATTTATTTAATCTCTCATCTTTAAGTTGATAGAGAAAAAGGCAGTCAGCATTTTGGTGCTTTCATTGAGAGCGTGAAGAAAGCATTCAGAACATTTACAGCAATGGTAAAAACTCGAAGAAATGTCACAAAAAATGTAGTCCCTCCTACCAGAGTTGAAGGAGGGGAAGCCAATCGACCACCACTTGAGGACATGCCCAAAATGGTGGAGGATTATGATGAAGACGCCGAGTACAACGACGAAGATTGTGGTGGCGACCAGGAATATTATGAAGAAGAATACCCTCAGCCTATTTAATCACATAAATCATCCATGCCACGTAGTCACGCATTTAATCAATTAATCACATATACATCTAATTATGCCCTGCCGGCACGCTAATCAAGGCACTAAACCTTACTAGAATTTTTGGGACTTTACAACTATCCCCTCCTTATGGAAATTTCGTCCTCGAAATTTATTCAAATGTCTCGGGATATCAATCCCACAAATCTAACAAAAACCTCAAAGCTTAGTCCTTTACCTTGCTATCTCTTTATAACACCCTCACAAGAGTAACTGTCTTATTCTATAAGACTCTATCTCTTTTATCAAAAATTCTACTAAAATCCTAGTGTCTCCTCACCCCATCGGCAGTAATACTTAACACTTCTTTCCTTGACATTGGCACCAGTAACACCTTATGAGCCACCACCCATACCCGGGTAAGGCTAATCTGTAGGCCCTTAGCCTAGTCCTTATTGGGATCTCAAAAGTCTATTGGTTGACGTAGCTTTTCACCAATAGTAGATTAAGAAATCAAATAGATAGATTAGTAATAAATCATAAACCGTAATGAAATAATAAAAACTCTCTCGAACACACACCACTTTTACGTGGTTAAGTGGTTAAAATCCACCTAGTCCACGAGACAACGTTATTGCTTTTCTCTCTCAATTTTTACAGAGTTCTTATAATACAAAAATGGTCGTCTCCTTCCCTGTACATTTATAGAAGAATTTCCTGGACTGGATTGGGTAACACGTGAATTAATAAGGTATACATTTAATACAGATTCTTTCGATTTACATTGGGATATGATTTGATAATAGAATAGAATATACTCCTGCTATCTCGGATAATAAATGATAGATATGGGATACAGCCTGGGCATTAATGAGTGTATAAGGAGCCTCCGAATCTCTTGGGATCCTTCAGTGTGCATTCTATCCAGGTTTCCATGAGTTGAATATCTCACCAAAGCTCATGTTCAAAGTCTATCTAAACCCTAGCTCGCAGTAAACTCAAAGCGCCCACAGTTGGATCTGATCATTATAAGTCTCGAACTCAATTGCCATCTTGAGAGGCGGTCTGATAATAACCTGTGTATCATGTACGGACTGGACCAAGTCTCGAGCTTCTCACATCATCGTTAACCAAATATCCTACTTGGCTATTTTTCCACATATTCATCTGCCAGTTGTACCCGACCTGAGTAATTTAACTCATGTTAATTTTAGGGTACAACACTATTAAATTGGGAGTCAAAACTCCTCTTTCTTTCCCAAAATATCTTATCCTTTCTAGAAATAAAATGTCTCCCATCCTGGAACTCTGCCCATACTTGAAATTTGCGAACTCTTATGTCCTTTAAAATAGGCAGACACTTCTGCCCTAACAACCCTAATAACTTCATTGGTCCCCCGAACCAATTCTGAACCACAATACTTCCTGTCTCTCATTTCATTACTTGGAATGAGTACTTCTTGCTCTTTATCTCATTGTATCTTATTCAGAGGCACCCTAGCTGTTGACTGACATTCATCATCATGACTATTAAATCAAGGGACTGTACTTATCTCAATGCCCCACATAAATTCTATGTCCCAATCTTATAATCATCGCCCTCTAACCCCCTTTTTAAAACTTGGAATAGAAAAGATCTCAATCTGACACTATCGACTTCGATTTCCCTCGGAGACATACATTCTCCCTTCACACATATGCATTTTTGTGATACCCGTTCACATAAATCGAAGGGTGCTAACTCAATTTGTTGAGTCATAATTTTTCGTATCCAATCATTTTACCTGCAGGCTAATGTAATCCACCCTTACGTTCCACATCTATACCCTTTTCCCCTCAACATCCATTCAAATTTTCAGGATACAACAATCATAAGGAGGTAGTACCAGACACATCTAGAATCTCCACCTCAACGCCAGGTTCCATTGGATCACTCATCCGATCTTTATATCTTAACCCATTCATGATAAAATAGTAGGATTCTAAACAATTCCTACAAGATCTTCTCCCTGAATTTCATTGTTCATAGAGGTATATCTGCCAACTATGAACTATAGATTCTATGCCAATCTTGTTCGTTACCTCGTATGACATTACTATAATCTGTGGCAACTTATCCAACTAGCACAGACCTTTCCAACTCATGATGTCAGCCTCCACATTAATTTTCTCTATGCAATAAAGGATTTTCAATGTGAATCATCCATTAATTCCCACTAAGGCCTTAGTTTCATGCTTATTCCTCTATGGGTGACCAAAAGCTTTAATTATTTACGCTAATACATGCACTTCTATTTTGTAGGTGCCATCACTGCACCCTAACCGTGGCTACTTGGAATTACCGTCAACCTAACGCCCCGTATAGAACATTTGCGTTCTTATTCCTTCATCTACCGTGAGCACGAACAACCACCCTCTCCCATCTATACACGGGCACACCCTAGTCTTCGATGCTTTACACTACAGTTTCATGTTTCAAGCAAGGATAATGTCCATCATGCTGTCCTCCTATATTACTCCATTGGATATGCGTTCCAATATAAGGGCGTGCTAACCAACCTTTATTCTATCTTCTAAAAATTCGGTACGAAACTATCCATTCAGAAAAACCTTAGGTTCTTATGTTACCTCAATCTAGGGTATAACTATCTTCGAAGATGCTTCAAGTAGTAACCAATGTGTCTTATCGATCTCACTATACTTCTCACCCCTCAGGTGTTCCTCTAGCAATTTCCTTGTGGGTTCTATCTGAATTAATTCATACATGATCCCATCACTTCCCATAATGTGACCTTGAATACCCTTGGAGAAATTGGAGCTTACTCCTTCTAGAACCTTACCTGTAACCCTGCTCCCTTAGTCTTGGTACTATCAATGAAGTGTACATTTGTGTTCTGCTTCTAACTGGGAGCACACCAAAACATCCCTAATCAATCTGAATATGGTTTATCCATGCCATTCTTGTATTCCTTACTTGTCGAACATACCTGTGTCGTTGAAGCATTGGTCAGTTAAGATCCTTCACTAAAAGCCCATCACATCCTACTTTGTACAAGAAGTAATTCCTAAAATGTCTCTTCCCTTGATCCTCAGCTGGAAATAACCAGATCAAAGGTCAATTCCTGAGAACATTGTCCTACTTTGCAACTGGGAAATTGAACCCTTCATTCTTAGCAAACAGTGTTGACGTGTCCCATGATGAGATGCTACGTCTAATCAACCCTCAAACCAAATACTAATTCAACTGAACATTTAATTTTTTCTGCTAAACTAATATCGTTCTTCAAGATGTCCCTAATCTGATTCTATCCCTTTCTTGATGTCGTAGTATTCTCAATTCTTTAACGTAACAACGATCTCAACAATCCTTTGTGCGCCCATCTGAAACCTTACTGGCCGATCCAGTCTTCATTCGATCTAACTGATATATTCCAAGTGGTGCCTATCACAATATCTAGGTATCCCGTAGAAGCAACTGGGTCCTTTCCTTTTAAATCCAGAAGTCATCATCATTTCTTGATATCCATGGTTGTCCGTTATTTGGTAGACAAATTTAGACTCGGGATCATATAAAATCCTCATATGACGAACTCAATCAATTCTACTGTCAACCTTCTACCAATAGTACTCTAGCCCTTCTCTTGAAGGTTTCCAATTTTCCCAGCAGGCCTTAAAATCTCAAGGCCCATGGCGTGACGACCATAAAACATGTGCTACTTGTCTATGTCTCTTCTAAGAGATACGTAGCACCAAACTCAATTAGCTAAATATATAAAGAAGAAACAAACTCGAAAGCCAACCGATCGCCTCCGAGGGACTAGCCCCGGGCTCTGACTGTATCGAGACAAACACTCGAACTGGGGTCGAGCAACCTATACACCTTAGTTATTTCGTCTTCTTTAATTTTGGGCAATCCTTCCTGACATGCCCCTGTTATTCCATATAAAGAACATGCCTTCACTTAGAATTCTCCCAGATGGCGTCTCTTGCATCTAGCGCATACTGGATGATTTCTTCAGACCTCATTGCTGCTCTGAATACTATGACCCCTCCTGTCGGGACTAGGATTAGTAGAACTATCAAGGGTCTTTCTTTTCCGATTATTGGGCCTCCAACCCTACCTAATCCCGCATCGGGGATGCAATTGTTTGAGCTTCCTGCCCTATGGCACTCTCACTCCATATCTCTCCTTCTGCATCCTCTACAACGAGGGCTCTCCACATTACTTAAACGTAGGTAGAAATTTCATACACTGAAGCAAGCTTAACTCTTTGGGCTGCCCCAAAATCCAGTCCTTGCAGGAATCATTCCTTCCGGGCCATATTTATTGGTACCAAATTAAAAGCTAATTTGGCCAACCCTTCAAATCTAATAACATACTATGTCGCTGTCTTACCATCCTAAACTAAGTTCGTAAAATCATTGGTCTTCACAGTTTAGATTTCGTCACAAGAGTCTCTTTCATTGAACCACTGTCTGAATTCCTCCCAACCCATCATGAAAACTTTCCGGGTCTGGGCCACTACTTCCCATTACATCTAGGCATCCTCCCGCAGCATATGCATGGCACAACCACTCTATCGTGGCCTACCACTCCCATACCGTTGAGGATGGAGCTAATCACGCCCATCCACTGATCAACTTTGAATAGACCTAAACCTCCCTTGAAAACTGGAGGATAATGCTTCTGGAGTCTTTCATACGATAATTCTCATATGTTTCCACCTTCAGGATGAACCATTACTGGTGCCATCGTTGTCAAGATAAACGAAGCAGCGTTCCCTAACAGAACCTGTTGTCTCAACCATCTAATCTAATCATCCTAATCTTGCAGTCTTGCTTGCATACCAGCAAACATCTACTGCGAATTCCAGGGGCAGATGGAGGGTTCTAACCCCATCTATCATCTGCAACCCCCATACTAATGATACCAGGTCCAGTTGACTATCTTGAATACATAATTTCTGAATCTGTCTGGAGTCCATGACTTAGACTCTCAGCCTTGATATTCATATCAAGAACTATCCCACGAGCAGGGCCAGACAATCATAATAACCATACAAACAATATGCATATCAAAACACAAATCTACAATGTTCATGCATCATTTATCAAATTCTATAACCACCAAATGCATCCATACACATCATGCTCTCTATACTATCATGTAGATAAGGCACATAGGTTCAATTTAAACAGTTAAACATGTAATCGTGTCATTAGATACTTAACTATGAGTCGAGGTTATCTTTAGTGGCTAGTGTTTACGCCCAACTAGTCTTCAAGAACCCTTAAACCTGAACTGCTCTGATACCAAGTTGTAACACCCTTGTTAATCAAGACCATTACATTCTGTGTTTAAAATAGTGCTTAACTCGCTAAGCAAGTCATTTGGACTTAAACGTATAATTAAAGACTAAGTCAAGGTCAGTTATCAATAGGTTTGGTCAACAAAATGATTACTTTTCATTCAAAATATAAAGTTTAAATACGGGATCCCAAAAATCAGTTACAAACTTATAAAGGACAAATAGAATACAACTTAGCCCTCCTAAGCAGAAAAATAAGGTTCAACCCTAGTTCCTCCCAGGCTATCCCGACCGTGACAATCGGGTAAGCTGCATATGTACACGCCACTCTTGAAGCTCTCCAAGTCATGGCTGGTCCAGCTAACCACTTCCCTTACTTGCACCACGTAGCACCCATGAGCCAAGGCTTAGCAAGAAAACTACAACTAGGCAACAGTATAGAAACAGTAAGCATAAATCATTAAATTCAATCAATAACAGGATATAAAAAACCATCCTAACAATAGTATTCAGTTTAGTCAAATGCGTAAACCAAACTCATAAATCAATAAAATGGTAAAGTGTAAAGCACACTTTTATTTATCGTATAATGTCCAAGCTTGGTGCCATTAGGCCGAGTCCCCTGGTCTTATAGCCGACCCCAACACCCTTAGGCCAGGCTGCGTTTCGCACCCTTGCTATCGACCCCAACAAACTTAGTCCGACATGTAAACAAATAGAATCACAAATGCATAATGCACCACAAGTAGTCAATGGCAGCATATACAAGCATGCCTATTAAGATTTTCTTAGATACAGATATGTTCACATTCAGAACATATTCATTAATAGGGGTTTAAGCACCATTCACAACCCGAGTTCATTTTTCTTATCTCAAGTCCCGAGCACGATCCCTAATCCTAAGCCCTTGTGGTATAACCTAGTCAGAGTGCGATAATGGATAACCATTAAAATCCTAAACCAATTAAAAGAATTGGAATAAAATAATAGCCCTTGACACTTTGAATTCTATTAAACCAGGTAGTAAGAATCATCCTGAGCTCTTAGGTTTAAATCCCTGAGCCCATAAACCTATTTTGGCTAAGGCTGCCTAGGCGGGCTGCGACCTGGCCCTAAGGGTCGCGACGCGCCCCCAAGTCAGAGGCGCCAGCCCCAAGTCTCAGAGGTAGGCGGGCAAGGACTGGCCCCATTAAGGCCACGGCATGCCTGCAAAATAGCAAGCCCCCAGGGCTCCTTGGGTCACACGGGTCATGGCGCGCCTCTGTGAACCCAAAAATCTTGGGGCTTTTCAACGTTTTCTCCCAAATCAAAGCCACAAGAATTCACCTCAAATATGTGCTAAAGCTAGAATTGAGCCCAGAACTCTCAATATCACATCATAAAAAACACATGTGATCTATAATACAAGCTTAAACTACCTTAAATCCTAAACTCCTAAGTTAACTAAGCATCCCAAAGCACACCCAAAATCAACCCATAATTTTAGCCGATCAAGGTTTATAATCTTGCCTCTGCAATAACTTGATCCCTCTTGAGCTGCTCCACTCCATTCCTAGCTTAAATCCTTAATTTC
Organism: Humulus lupulus; assembly: GCF_963169125.1. Classification (NCBI taxonomy): domain Eukaryota; kingdom Viridiplantae; phylum Streptophyta; class Magnoliopsida; order Rosales; family Cannabaceae; genus Humulus; species Humulus lupulus. The sequence continues at coordinate 155,721,988 of NC_084796.1, forward strand.
TAGCCTCAACTAGCAATCCCTCCTTCTCAAAATCCTAAGGCATGTGCAAAGCTCCAAGAGAGAGAGAGAAAATCGTGAGAGAGAAAAGGAAAAAGCTGAGAATGTTGATCCTTTAGCTTCCGATTTCATCTAGGCTTCCTAAGGCCTTTAGGCAGCTTAAGCAGTCCAAGGGTGAAGTCTATCCTTTGACAAAAAGACCATAATTCCCCTTAGTCAAAACCTTATCCTTTAATGGCTCGAATGGAAAAATTGATCATTAGCCACACTTCCCGCTAATACTCAAATCATCTTACAAATCCCAATTAATCCCGACATGCCCAATTAATCACCAAATAATTGCACGTTAGCCAATAAATTCCAAATATACATTAATACCCCAAAATACCCATAGGCTCACCCCGAGCCAGGTATTAGACCCCGTTGTTACTATTTCGCTAATCGCCCACCAAGATCGCCTCGAGCCGAATACTACAAATATATCCATATAATAATGTGCTCTCAATCATTTAATGCATATAATCACATTTATGTGTGCAATGGGCCAATATTACAAATATGCCCTTATAAACAAGAACGGGCCCACACGCATATTTAATACACTTAAACATGCATATTAATATACTCATACTATCATATAAATCGTGCATGCCACGTAGTCACGCATTTAATCAATTAATCACACATATATCCAATTATGCCCTCTGACATGCTAACCAAGGCACTAAACCTTACTAGCATTTTCGGGACCTTACAAAGCTACTTGAGTACTATGTCTTGAACATTGTGCTCGACTAGCTACGTATCAACAAATTACATGTTTATTTCTAAGTCTTGATAAAATACCTATCGACTAGTGAAATTCTGATCTAGAGACTATTTCTTACCAATGTTGTTCCCCTCCTTGGTCGCTCTTCTCGACCAGCGATTATATCATTTGAACTTTCTTGTTTCCACGTATCTATTATAAATTACACATCATTATGCTAATTTTATGGATAAATAGTTGCTTCACATAGATGTCCTACTACATCAATGATCTGGATCTAGATCACATGTACTCATAATATTAGTGAACCATACTAACAATATTTAATCTTAAGATTCATTATTAAATTTATTTTACTGTGAACTGTTAAAATTCATTCCCTGCAATCTTAATCCTCTAATAACAATACAAGATTGTAGTCACATTAATGAATTTATGAATTTTTATTATATTTACATAATATTATTCAAACAATAATATAAAATAGTCAATATATGAATAAATTCTCTCCTTTTCTATATTTCACAAAAATAATGCCCACTACATATGCTTTAAAAGCATTGTTCCTAATAATCACCCACTTGAGATAAAGAAAATGGAGCATCTTTTTCATACCAATGTTTCGACCATGTTCCGTAAAAGACTATGCAGTTAAAGTCTTGGTAATTGGATCTGTTAGGTTATGTTCATAAGCTATCTTCATAAATGCTCTATCCCCTATGTGAACTATCTCCCTAATCAAGTGATATATACTTCCTTTCAATATGATTTTCCCTGTCGTGACTCATTGGTTCCTTTGAGTAACCAACCACCCCATTGTTATGATAGTATAGGACTGGTGCTTTATCCATATCTGGAATAAATTCTAGTTTAGTATTGAACTTCTTGAGCCACGCCACTTCCTTATCTGCTTCACAATCCACTATGTATTCGACTTCCATGGTAGATCTGAAATGCTGGTCTGTTTAATTTTTTTTCTAGACTACGACTCCTCCACTAAGTATGAATGTTGATCTAGAAGTCCATTTCCAACTATCTTTATCTAATTGAAAATTAGAATCAGTGTATCTAGTGGGGTTCAAGTCACGACCTGAATATACAAATATATATTCTCTCGTATTTCATAGATACTTGAGAATATTCGCTATCACAATCAAATGATTCAATCTAGGGTTGGATTGATAATAACTAACTATCCCTACTGTATAATAAATATCATGTCTTGTACACAAGATAGCATAGATCAGATTGCCTACTACCGAGGCATAAGGATATTGTCGCATGTCTTCTTCATCCTGAATTGTCTTATGACACTATTCTTTAGAAAGGACAATTCCAAGTCAGGTTGGCATATCAACTTTTTTTTTGGAATTTTGCATATTCAAGAGTTTGAGCACCTTATCTATATAAGTTGCTTGAGACAGTGCCAAGACTTTATTATGTCGATCTCTAAGATTTTGAATGCCTATAACATAGCTTGTTTTTCCAAAATATTTCATTTGGAAATATTTGGCTAGCCATTTCATTACTTTTGCTGTTAATATTTTTAAAACATTCCCAATGAGTAGAATATCATCAATGTCGAAAACTAAGAAAACCATTTTTCCATCTTTGATTTGGTTACATACATAAGGCACATCGATGTTTTGTTCAAAACCATAAGTCTTAATTGTGTCATCAAATATGTGGTTCCAAGATGTAGAAGCTTGTTTGAGTCCATAAATGAATCTTAAAAGCTTGTTTGTCATAATCATTCATTGTTTGCATCACACACAACCATTTGAACTTCATGTTCATAACTGGTCTGTTGTTTGACAATCCTCCCACTACGATGAAGCTATCGGTTATTCTGACTAGAACCAATGGTTTCCTTTTATCGTTGTTCATTGTCAACTTTGGATTTAATTAGAGAGAATTTCCTACAGTACAACTTTACTGCGAGAGTTATGGTTGTTTATATAGTCATGTTCTTGAAAAGTTGCATTTGTTAATACGAATGTTTTGTTTTTATTTTGACTATAAAATATCTCTTGTCTCTTTGGAATACCCCAAAAAAATGGACACTTCAGAACTGTTGGTATTAAATATGTAAATCAGAGTGCGCAGAGGAATGTGTTATCAAAAAATTTCTTTTAATACCAAGCCAAGAACAATATATATCTAATTATGTATGAAATCTTGAACACAAATGATAGATCCATACCTCTTGTAGCCTGTCAAGAATTCTTGCTATCTTTTCGTAAAACAATCACAATCATCCAATCCAGTTATCTCATTATGAGATCCACTTCACAATCTTCCAAGTCAATCCTCAACACACTATAGGACGTGTGTGGGCACATAGAATGTATAGAAAAAAATATCTGACTTTAGATATTCTTAACACATGAGATCTATTGTTTTTGGAGAAGAGAAGGATTTCTTTTTCTTGAGAAAAATGTATCAATAATTTTCAGGCTTATGAAACTTGTCTCTCGGATAACCGAGAAAAATATCTATGTATAGCCTAGGTCTAATATGATTAGGGTTATGTTTTGTTTATTTAATTAATATTTTCATCAAATCAAAATAACAATTAAAAAAATTAATTAATAAAATATTCAAATTGTAACTTATACAATTGAACAATTCAAAATTGGGTCCTCATTTTTTCGCATTTATTTATTCAATTAATTAAGAAAAAATATTTATGTATTTAAAAATATTTATTATCTTATACTAAGACAACATTTTTTTTCTCAATATTAACTAATTCAAAACTAATTAGTATTTTCTTTAACTAATATTATAAAGCCTAAATTTATTGTCTTATAGTAAGAAAACATTTTTCTCTATCAATATTAATCAATTCAAAATCAATCAATATTTTCTTTAACTAATATATAGTTTTCAAATAAAACATATTACTTAATTTATCTAATTATCACATTGTTATATCTTTTCCCTCAAAAATTAACTTATTTGCAATTTAGTCGTTTCTCCTTTATTTTTTCAATAATATTCAAACGCTAGACCGTGTTGCATAGAGATGACTTGGGGACCATAGACCTATAATTCTAAGTTCCAATAAACCAGATCATTAATTAAAATCCTTAATAAAATAATCTTATTTATTAATTCCATTATTATTCCACTATAAATATGGAATTGCACTCTTAGTAATCATAGAATTATATTTACATAATTATCTCTTGTAGTCCATTGATATATTCACTTCATGTAGTTTTGTTCTCCAATTATTGGTTCGTAAATTAGAGTTTATCAAAATTACTGTATTATCCTTCTAATTACCCCTTGTACCTTAATTACCATTAATTCACTAGTGAATGCTTAATTTATAATCATATTATAAATTTGAGCTGAATAACTATACAACTCTAGAATCATCCCTTAAGGGAACCAATATTCAATCCATTAGAAAAGCTTGAATTCCAATATTGTAAGAACATGGTCCTATTGATGCGGTTTTTTGCCAATAGGGTATTGAGAAATCTGATTAGAGAGATTAAGCTTGTTAATAAACCATAAATATAAACTCACAAAGGTTTTACTCGGTTTAGTGGTTAAAATCCACATAGTCCCCGAGTGAATCTTATTCTTGTTTAGAGACTCTTAAGGAAATTGTTTATGACAATTTCAACAGAGTTTTGGCATACAAGATGTCGGTCCCTTTTACTACCAGTTCCCCTTATATCTATAGGGAATTATGATGGACAATATTGGGTAACCATACTATAAATGGTAACATACAAGATTGGGTAACTTCCCAATTTAATGGGTACATAAATACCCTAATTAAGCCTATTGCCATCTACATCAATCAATGAATGTGTATAATGATTGTTTGCATTTATTGCACATATTGAGGATCTGAGTCTGTAGGGATTCATCCATGTCCATCTTTGAATCATCTCGAGATAGATGCCACTCTCGAACTGGATATAACTAGAGCATGACGGATTAACTTAGATAATACTCGAGCTTAATGAAGGCAATCTGGATACTGGACATTGGATACTTTGATCTCTATCATCCGTGCTTCAAACGATCTGAAGGATCCTTGGCTGTCTCGGACTCAGTGACACAACCTCAAACTGTTTTGGAGTCAACGAAACATCTTTGTTGTCTTGCATCCTTTACTTATTATGTGCCAGCTTTAACCTGAGCAAGATAGTTGAGCTCGTGTTTTTAGGGTACAACATTTGCCCCCCAAGTCCCTGCTCGTGCATGACGTCACTTCTGACACGCACAGTAGGGCTTTAAGGCTTCTCTCGTGAGAAAATGTGCCCACCCACTCACTCGAGTACGGGACACATGTCTCCTCTTTATAGGCATCTGTTCGGGTTTTGAGTACTGTGATAGCATTCTTGTCAAACTTTTGCCGTTGTTTGGTTTATTTAATTCTGACCCTCGGATCTCTACCTTCTTTAATCGTGCTACTCAGATATGTCCCCAAATTTGACATATAAATAGAAGAACAAGGCCTGACTTTCACCACCATTGCATTCTAATTTTCCTTTCTTACTTCTCTCCAAAAATTCTCAAAAATCCTTCCCACGGTTACTTCATAGTTTCTGCAACCTTCGTCGGCCTTCATCCTTTTACTACCTTGATCAAGAACCAATTCGTAAGTACATTTTTACTCTAATTTAAATTTCTTTTTACTCATTCTTTTCAAGTTTATGAAACTTTCTAGTGTGTTTTTTCCTTATTTTGGTTCTGTACGAGTTCAGTTTGGGTTATAATAGGCCAAAATAAATATGACTAGAAACGATTAAATTAAGTGCATAAAAGAGGTAATTTTATGGGTTTTTTCTAGGTTTTGAGGTTAAATGTACGAGTCTTTTGATCTGGAAGGTGAAACATTTAGATTCAAATCCAGGTTGCTTAAGGGACACGACATTAGGGTGGTTTTTCATTAAACCACTTTTCGAAACCACCGTGTTTGACACACAAATCCTAAAGTTTCAGCACCTTTTCGAGATTAGGGAGCATGAATTAAGGATGCCCGTAGGACCTCGGGTTGGGTATTAAGCCCGAACTTAACCCATAGATACTTTAGGTCAAGTTATAAGCCTTAAAATTTTAGTTTGTTGTTTCTTTCGTTATTTAGAGCTAGGTTACATCCCTAGGTCATCTGTAATGAGTCATTTGTAATCAGGCAAACTAAAACAATCGTCATGGCCTCTCAAAAGAAAAAGATTGTGACAAGCTCCTTTTCATGAGGTAAGGATAAGTAGGTCGCCTCTGAGACCCCTATTTCCCACTTTGGTCCAGTGATAGAAAAGGAGATCGAGGTAGGACCTGACAGTTTCTTTGAGGCCAAGAGGATTGTGTCTCAAATTACTTCTCAACCCAACGTAAATAAAATGATGCTAAGTCATGAGATTGAGATGAATCCCAACTTCTATGCTTGACCTCCATTGGAAGGTAAGTGGAGTTGTACCCCATTGGAGGATGACTTCGAGGCATGGAGTGATGAGCACCTGAAGGCAGATGCCTTCCTACCACTTAACCAATACTTTCCAGGCTTCCTGAACTATGTGAAGCTCACCCCATTTCAGCTCCCGCCAAATTCTTATCGCCTCCTCGCAGGGTTATAGTATATATTCCTCATGAATGAGTGGGAGGTCTTCACCAATAAGATATATTTTTTTTATTTTTGTCTGAAGGCCAATCTAGACATTAAAACCCAAGACGATGGTTTCTACTACCTCACCTTGTTTCCCAAATCCGCCAGCATCATCGACCTCCCATCCCATCCGAATGACTTCAAAGATCAGTTCTTTATGTCCAATGGATTCTAGAACTGTGAATATCGTTATTTCAACAAACCTTGTAACTATCTTTGCTTTTAAACTCCATCTAAATACATTACCTTTGCTAAGTTTTATGTATTTTGATCGAGTTTTTATCTTGTGTAGCTATTTATAAGAGAACAGCGCAGTCTGAGACCCTTGGTGGTCAATACAATACCCTGGCCAACGCTCTTGCCGAGGAGAAGGAATTCAATTTTCATATTCATGTAGGTTCTAGTAGCCTCATGTTTGCATTGATCGGACTGCTGTCCAAACATATCCTAAGGAGACTCACATACTTCAAATGAAGTCTCATATTATTTATGCATCTTTCTCATAACATGGCTCATGTTGGCAAGCATGTAAAATTTGACTTTGTTATTTGATAGAATCAAGCTATCATATTTCTCTCTGGCAGTTTTTGGAGCAATGGTAGTAGGAACTTTTAATAACACATAAAAACAATTATTATTAATGAACGATAAATTAATGGGTCACATTATGTTTTGTCTGACTAAATTGAAAATTAACTTTGGGACATTCCCAAATCCATAAGTTAAAACTTAAAATCATCTATTTTAACTTAGGGACAATCATTAATTTGGTCAATATTAATTAGCATGCGCTTGAAAGCCTATCTATTCTTCATGAGTGTAACCTATTTATTTTAGATTCAATGATTTCATTCAAGATCATGTCTTAGGGTCAATCAAACTTGAATATCCTTACCTTCTTCCTATCTATTAGGAAATCAAACTTGAAAGAAACATAATGTAACATCACCTTCCTTAGGAGGACGCATCATGGCCCCTCGAGGTTTGTTCCATATCCTTTCAGTGCTAATTAATTAATTGAGACAGTAGGAATTATCGTCATATCTCCTTCTCCCACTCACTATTTTATAATTAAGTGTGTTGTACCCTAAAACTTAGCATGAGTTTAATTACTTAGCTCGGGTACAGCTGGCAGATGAATATGCGGAAAAATAGCCAAGTAGAACATCTGGTTAACAATGATGTGAACAGCTCAAGAATCAATCCAGTTCATACACGACGCACAGGTTGCTATCAGACTGCCTCTTAGGATAACAATCCAGTTTGAGACTTATAAGGACCAAATCCACATTTGGGCGCACTGAGATTAGTACGAACTAAGGCTCATATAGTCTTTGAACACTAGCTCGAGTGGGATATCCAGCTCATGAAAACTTGGTCAGAATGCATACTGAATGATCCCAAGAGATTCGGAGGCTCCTTATATGCTCAGTAATGCCTAAGCTGTATTGCATATCTATCATTTATTATCTGAGATAGCAGGAGTATATTCTATACTGTCATAAAATCATATCCCAATGTAAATGGGAATAATCTGTAGTAAATGGGATAATGGACAGGGAAGAGGACGATCTTTTTGTATTACTAAAACTCTGCAGAAATTGTGAGAGGAAAGCAATAATACTATCTCGTGGACTAGGTGGATTTTAACAACTGAACCACTTAAAAGTTGTGTGTGTACGAAAGGGTTCTTATCATTTCATTACGGTTTAAAATTTAGCACTAACATCCCTATTAGATTTCTTAATCTACTGTTGGCAAAAAACCGCGTCAACAGTTTGGTGCATTCATTGAGAGGAAATTAATGCTTCACAAGTTTTAGTCGACATTCATCATGGTGCTCACTTGATTGATGCATGAAAATGAGATAGAGTGACTTGGTGGGCAGGAGACCCATCATACCACTGTTCCTAATGAAAGGGGCCCAGATGTTCAACAACGTCCTGGGAAGCAACCGATGGGTTAGGACGACGCTGGGAGTTTAGCATCCCTCCCACCAAATCCTAATTCATGATATTTGACTGCCGTCGAGATGGAAAATGCCCATTTAAGGAGCCATCTCACTAGGGAAAAATGATAGATCGAGGAGGTCTTAGCTCGGTTACTCCCTCTTGTAATCAACGTTAATGTCAGAAAGAGGCAAAGTGGGTCTCATAAGTCCCACAACAATAAATGGCCTAAACCTAGTCGTTCTATCAGGACCGCCATCTCAACTCTGTACATTCAGAGCGAAATCACTGAAGTTCTTAACCCATTGGTCATCACAGGGGTGATCATTAGCATGTCAGTCGGTCGGTTAGAACTATGACCCCCAGCTCCCTACCTTCTTCACAGGTTCCTAGGAGTGCCCACAAAAACTCACCGGGGCGGGTTGGGAGAAGTTCATGGAGGAAAAATGCTCCAGTGAATCTTTCTGTGCCACGATCAAAACGCTAGGCATAGAGAACTTGGGACATTGCGGTAGAGTCGAGGCAGGCTAATTTAGTTCATCCTGATGGAACAAGGATAGCCTCACCAATAAGGCATCTGCCATCACCAGTTAGACATCCTACACCACCTCGCCCACAACGAGATGCTCCAGCTCATGGGAATAGTAGGAGAAATCCTCGGCCGTTAGTAGATACTTACGCCCCAAGGGCACGTGTTGAGAATCTAGGTCCTCGATCTTAGCCGCAGGCCGTATGTTTTACAAATGGAAGTTACTGGACAGGGAGCTTGTGTGGAGGCAAGCCTGAGAGCGACCTGAGAAATCATCTGAGCTCAGCACAAAGTCCTCAGTATGATCCACATCCCGACCTCCGCGATCATTTGAACTCACACAGAAGGTATCCACCTCATAATGAGGATATTAGTTATACTCGACATGAGGGAGGTCCATCTATCGTACCCGACAATGGGAATGTCCCCCTTAACCAAGCTCGAACTTGGAGGGACAACAACCCATCAAGAACATACAATAGGATGGGAGCGGTTGAACAACTTCCAGCTAACCTAGAGACCAAGGACCTAACCCTTGAGAGGATGTCTTTGATGGAGGAACAGATGAAGAGGCTCTTATCTAGAAAGGGGATGGACGATTGTGACTCTGATGAAGAGCTCAAACCTTTCTCTCCAAAGATTGTAGTTGCTACATATCCTATTAGCTTTAAGATGTCGAACATGCCGACATTTGATGGAAACACAGATCCATCCGATCAACTCGGGATGTTCAACACAATGATGATGGCCCACAATGTTGGACTTGATCTAAGATTTATCCTATTCCCCACGACTTTGGTCAGATCTGCCAAACAGTGGTTTAAACAATAAAAGAAGCATTCGATAAGCTCGTTGAAGAAGTTGTCTTCTGAGTTTAAGAGAGCATTCCCAGCATCACAGGCAGCTCGTGTAGAGGCCGATTCATTGGCCAATGTAAAACACCAATCTGGTGAATGACTGAAAGGATATCTGAGCAGATTAACCAATGTTGCAGCATGGGCTAGGGACACTGATAATAGCTCCAAACTCATGGTGATGAGGATAGGAAGCCTGGTAGGAAGCAACCTATGGTAAGAACTCCAACGAAAAGGAGTTAAAAGTGTAGTTGAATTCTTGGCCTGAGCTCGGGAGTGGATAAACATGGAAGAGGTAGGATTTTTATCATATGAACTAGCCAGACCCCTATCCAACTCGCTGGAGCAATGACAAATGTTGTGGCTACAGCTCAACCTGTTACCCAGAATAACCAAGCGGCAAACAACAAGAGGAAAGGGAATGGTGAGGGTGACCAGAACAGCACGAAGAAGAACAAGTTTGTGAAGAAATTGAAGCCCGTTTATGCCTCCTACACTGTCTTAACGGACACCTGGGAACATATCTTTCTGGAAAATTCTAATCGCCTCCCACAGAAGAAGCCAGAGCCTTTAAGGCATTAGAGGGCAAAGAGAGATCCCTCAAAGTTTTTCCGATTCCACAATTGCATCGGTCATAACACTGATGATTGTCAACAGCTGAAGGATGAGATTGAGACTCTCATTTAGGCTGGACCGCTAGCCCAGTACGTATGAAATCAGATCGTTCCAAATAAACATGTCGGGCAGAATTCTCATCTATGTCCAGATGCCCCGACAGGTCAGGCTGGAGCTCAGATGACTCAGGTCGACCCTCCTCCAATAATAGGAGGAGATATAACTACTATTTCTAGAGGACCTCATTTGGTGGGCACGAGCAGTGGAGCCCAAAAAAGGTATATTAATGAGTTGAAAACTCACAACGGTGTGGAGTATGTCCTGGAGCAGCAGTTATTGAAACAACAGCAGTTGGAAAAACAACCAATCATTTTCACAGAAGAGGACGTTAGCAACATTCAATTCCCGCATAATGACCCGCTGGTGATAATCGTGCAACTCTTCAACCGAAGGGTATGGAGGATACTGATGGATAATGGAAGTTCCATAAATGTGCTTTTCAGGTTGACCTTAGAAAAGATGGGATTGTCTATAACTGATTTGAAGGCGACCTCAATGACTCTGTACGGATTTTCAGGTGAAGGGGCGACGACCATAAGGACGATCATAATAGTGGTTACGCTGGGAGAAGAGGCACGCGCTGTCTCTAAAATACTTGAGTTCGTGGTAATCGATTGTCTGGCCGCATATAACGTGATTTTGGGACGACCCACACTGATGGCTATTGAAGCCATCACCTCGATCCGACACCTTGCAATGAAGTCCCCTCAACCTCAAAAATATGCACAGTAAGAGGAGATCAGCTTGCTGCTAGAGAATGCTACAACATTGCTATGAAGGTAAACTCACAACTCGGGCAGCAGGCAATGGTCATAGGTGAAAGAGATGAGGAGTCCTAGGAAATGGAATTAACTCGTGGGACGGAAGACCCTCGAGAAGGAATGATGAGGTCGCCCAACGGGATGACATTGATCTACGAGTAGATGAAGACAGATCTAAGCTTAAAGCAATAGAGGAGCTCAAGGAAATAAACATCGACCCAGAAGTATCTCCAAGAGTTGTCAAAGTTGGAAAAAATCTCGAAACCAAAAGGAAGAAGGAGTTGGTCGAGTTCCTAAAGAAGAACCTGGATGTCTCGCCTGGTCATATGAGGATATGGTGGGAATTAGTCCGAGTATAATAATGCATACTTTTAATTTGGACAAGAATGTGCCGGCAAAGTCCCAAAAAATTGAGGCTTTTGGGGACAGTACGATCTAAAGCGTTAGAAGAAGATGTAGCTCGCCTACTTAAATGCAGATTTATCAGGGAAGCAAAATACCCGATCTGGGTAGCTAACCTCGTGCTGGTCCCGAAGCCAAATGGGAAGTGGAGAACTTGTATAAAGCTCTCTGACCTCAATAAAGCTTGTCTCAAGGATTGTTTCCCACTACCAAGAATTGATCAGTTGGTAGACACCACGGCCGGTCACGAGCTCATGTCTTTCATGGACGCGTATTCTGGATATAACCAAATTGCGATGAACCCTACAGACCAACAACATACCATCTTCATGAAAGAGCATAACGTATATTGCTACAATGTTATGCCATTCAGGCTGAAAAATGTTGGAACTACATACCAACGGTTAGTCAACAAAATATTTGCTAACCAGATCAGTTGAAAAATGGAGGTGTATGTCGATGATATGCTCGTCAAATCAAAGACTGTCAATAATCACGTATCCGACCTGGAAGAATGTTTTGACATATTGAGAAAATACAACATGAAGTTGAATCCTCAGAAGTGCACTTTCTGAGTTGCGTCAAGAAAGTTTCTGGGGTTTATAGTCAACACAGGGGGGATAGAAGTGAACCTAGAAAAAATATGGTCATTGTTAGAAATGCCTTTGCCCAGGTCACATAAGGAAGTACAAAGGCTAACTGGAAAGGTGGTGGCTTTAAACCGGCTCATTTCAAAATCCACTGACAAGTGTCTACCATTCTATAACTTGCTCAGAGGAAACAAGAAATTTGAATGGATTGAAGAATGCAAACAGGCATTTCGAGACCAGAAAACGCACCTACTTGAACCCCCATACTAGCAAAACCGACATCTGGAGAATGTTTGTTTCTTTACCTGGTCGTGACAAAAAATGTAGTCAGTGTTGTGTTAGCTTGAGAAGAAAATCAGGCGTAGAAACCCATATATTATGTAAGTAAGAGGTTTCTCAGAGCTAAATCACGGTACCCATTGATTGAAAAGCTTGCATTCTGTCTCATTTTGGCTTCAAGGAAGCTTAGGCCATACTTCCATTCCCATTCTATTCACGTCTTAACCGACCAACCTTTAAGGCAGGTTTTCTAAAAGCCTAAAACGTCGGGACATCTATTAAAATGGACCATCAAACTTAGCCATTTCGAGATATTATATATGCCATGAACTGCAATGAAGAGCCAAGCCCTTGCTGATTTTGTGGCTGAATGCACAGGTTTTCAGGATGAGCTGATAAGGGAGCCAATGCAGGAATTATGGAAAATCTTTGTTGATGGATCGTCTAACGAAAATGGATCGGGATCTTAATCTCACCTGAAGGACATCAGTTCCATACAACTCTCAAGTTTGGGTTTGAAGCATCCAACAACGAAGCGGAATATGAGGCCATATTGGCAGGGCTAAGGGTGGAAAAATAGCTAAAGGCAAAAGACATCCAATATTATAGTGATTCTCAGCTCATGGTCAATCAGATATTAGGGGAATACTAAGCTCGAGACATCAAGATTGCGGCCTACTGGGATAAGGTAAAGGGCGAGTTGTTTGAGATTGAGTTTACCTTTATCGAGCAAGTACCCCGCAAGCAGAATTCCAACACTAATGCTCTAGCTCAACTTGCTACCACCAAAGAGGTAGATACATTGAATGTAGTTCTGGTGGAGTTCTTGGAAAGTCCGAGTATAGAGGCAGAGATGGTTGAGGTCAAAATGATTGACATAAAATTGACCTGGATAACCCCCATAGTAGAGTACCTCACAACCGGAAAGCTACCTGATGATCAAAAGGACGCGAAAGCTGCTATACCAAGCTCTGCGGTATGTTATGGTTGAAGGGATCCTATATCGACGAGGGCATTCATTGCCCTTCCTCCGATGTGTTCTACCCGAGGAAGCACATACTATTTTACAAGAAATACATGAAGGCTTCTGCGGAGACCATGCTGGGGGGCAAAACCTAGCTCTAAAGGTACTGAGATAGGGCTATTTTTGGCCCACTCTGACGAAGGACTCGATCTCATATCTGCAAAAGTGAGACAAATTCCAACGCTTCGCCATAGTTTCCCAAGCTGCTCCATTCGAGCTAACCATGATCTCATGCTCTTTGCCATTTGCAGCATGGGGAATTGACTTAATTGGTTCTCTGCCAATAGGAAAAGGAGGAGTTTTGTATGCAGTAGTCGCCATCGATTATTTCACAAAGTGGGTAGAGGTTGAACCTTTGGCAACTATCACCTCAAAGTGAGTCCTAGAATTTGTTTTGAAGAATATCAATGTTGATTTGGACTCCTGAAAAAGATCATGTCAAACAACGGAACTCAGTTCGATAGTAATCTCTTCACAGACTGTTTTGAAAAATATGGCATAACCAAGAGTTTCTCGTCAGTAGCATACCGACAAGCTAATGGGCAGGTCGAGGCCATAAACAAAACCCTCAAGGCGAGCTTGAAGAAAATATTGGATGAGGCCAAGGGATTATGGCCCGAGCAGCTCCCACAAGTACTTTGGGCCTACCAAACCTCACATTGAACCTCCCCAAGACATACACCTGTTTCCCTGACTTTTGGAAGCGAGGCTATGCTTCTAATTAAGGCAATGGTGACGACCCACAGACAGAAAACCTTTGATCAGGTTCATTACCACGATCTACTCAGTGCATCCATCTATCTAATAGAAGAAAAACGAGAGGCATCACAATTACAGCTTGCCAATTATCATTAGAGGATCACTTGTTATTTCAATTCAAAGGTTAAGGGATGCAAACTCAGATTAGGCGATCTGGTTCTTTGAAGGGTCTTTTTAGCAAATAAAGATCCCAAGGACGGTGTGTTAGGGCCAAACTAGGAATGACCATATCAGATTGTGGAGATCTTTTGTGAAGGAACTTTCTAGCTAGCCCGGTTGAGTGGAGAATTAGTTCCACGGACCAGGAATGCCCTATACTTAAGAAATTATTCTCAATAGTTTTTTTGTCTTTAATTTTTTGAAATTGTCGTTTATGTAAGGCTTATTTGTAAAAGCCCTTTCAGTTTAATAACAGTTGGATTATTATGTAACCAATTTTAACGTTTTGTTATCACAAGCTCACTTTGTAAAAGCAGCCAAGAACATTTATACATTCTGGTTGCTTGGGGGGCACATAACCGAAGAGCTTTGAAGAGAGTTTAGCTTATTTAGATGAAGATTCAAACTTAGAGTTTGGAAAAATTGATTATTCAACGACTTTTTAAAGCTCGAATTTTCAAAATTCTGAACACAAACTAAGTTTGAGAAATTTCAAACAATAAAATCCTAGATATAACCAGGTCTGAGGCCTGATTCCCAATAGGTACAATGTTATTAAGCTTATTAAAAAACCCTGGATGCGACCAGGTCCATGACCTAACTCTTAATAGGTATGACACGATTAAGCGAGTAAAATCTTGGGTACAACTAAGATATTAATAAAATCTATCTCGATCTAAATTCAACCCCTAATGTTTCGAATGTACAAGATTCTAAGGATTCATAAGCATGATAAAACAATAGAGTAAGGGAAATATAGATAGATCACAAGTTAGATGTATATTAAAAAATACATTGTCATCTCGAGGGGAAAAAACCTCGACCTGAGCCCGAAGGCAATTGTTTTTATCCCAAGGGACTTGATTACAAAAGCTTAAAAAAATAAAAGTGAAAATAATAATTCACTGAGGTCCATCAGCTCGCTCCAGAGAAGTCACCTCCTCACCATCTTCCTCAATAGCTTTAGAGACTTCGGCAGTCTCCGAGGGTTCCTATGATAACCGAATCTTGAACCTAGCAAGATATGGTTCCCACAACTCGGGCAGCATAAAGGAGAAGTTCCCATCCTGGTTGAAAGCCCAGCAATGGAAAAACATCTCCTCCATTTGAGTTGATGACTCCGTAGCTTCCTCCTTGTCCTTGGCCTCGACCTCGTTCAACTTCTTCTTGAGTTCTTCATTTTTGGCCTAAAGTTGGTCCACGCGAAGCAACAAGGCAGCTTTTGTAGATCGCTCGCTCTCCTAGGACGAAACCAGGGCAGTTTTGGCAATCTGTTCGCCCTCTTGAGTGATGCTTAGGGCAACTCGGAGCTCCTCATCCCTAGCTTTAACTCGAGCAATTACACAGTACCCTGAAATGCTTGCCATGGTCTCTGTAGGCATGGCCAACCATATGGCTTGCCATCTCATACACAGTCCCTAGCATTGGCTCTGTAGGCATGGCCAACCATATGGCTTGCCATCTCATACACAGTACCCTGAAATGCTTTAGGGATCTTGTCCAAGTCAAGTGGCTTGACCGGGATCTAAACGGTGGGAGCCTCGCCTTGGATCACTTGAGGATTTGAGGGAGGTACGTGTCGAGGAGGAGCTTGGTGAACCATGACTGTCGAGGGAGTTTCTTTTATGGCTACTCCCGGGTGGAGCTGGTTTCCCCAGTCCTCAGAACTGGTTTCTTTGTCACTTTGGCCCTCTTCACCACGGAACCAGCTTCGGTCCAACCGACCTTAAAAGCACCCCTCAAACTCGGGGCCTCTGGCAGCTCAATCTCTTCACCTGGAAAAGAGTGAGCATAGGGTTCAGATTTAAGAAATAATTATTGAAAGTAATATAAACATAAGAACAAAATCAAGAACCCTACCCTCCAAGCTAGGGGAGGAATCTATTACGATCTGCTCGGGGTTATTGACCAGGCTAGGCACAACCTCTAAATCTTGGATTAACGGAGGTGGGGGAGAATCTAAAATTATGACCTCCTAGGTCCTAGGGGGTTCAAGTCCTTCCTCGGGGCTGGACTCATCTACGTACTGCTCAAGACCAGAAGCATATGCACCCTAACGTAGGGAAGGCTAGGTCCTACGGTTTGTCCCATGCTCTTAAAAAATGGTGGACCTAAAATTAAGAGTGTTGTCAACCACTATGGTACCTTTGGGGTAGTTGTGGTCATGGTATACTGCCAATTGGTCCACAAACTGGAGGAGGGTTGTGTTTAGGTCTGGGTCGGTATGATGACGACTTACGAGCTAGTTAGGGTTTAACCAAATTAGCCTATAACTGGCAGCAACCCGATCTAACTCTCTGTATGGGTATGGGTTACCTTGGCTGCAGGGGCCGGCTGCTGCCCCAGACGTAGCTCATTCTGGATAAGGCCCTTAATTATTTTCAAGAGCTTGCCTTTTGCGCTCCAACGGTGCAATGTTTTCCTCCTCTTTGATCTATTCATTGGATGGCAAGGAATCTCAAGGAGGGGGGAGCTCGGGGATGACAGAAAGAGGAACTCGAGTCCTGAGAGCCAGCGTCTGGACCTTGCTGATCAGGTTGCAGGGCTCCATGGTGGCATCATTCATAACCTGACGGTAGTCTTTCTCCTTTGGATGAAGAGTAGATATGGTCTCATATTGACCCCAAAGGGTCACAGATCGCCTTGCCCTTGTGAATATAGTTGCACAAGGAAAAAACTCAATTAGAATAAAACAAACAAAAAAGTGTGTGAAAGTGATAAAAATTTCATGCGCTGAATTCATAAAGATAGAAGACTTACGAGGACGGTTGAAGTATCGGTGTTCACAGTTCTTAAACCCATTTTACATAAAGAACAAGTATTTATAGTCATTTGGGTGTCTGGTGAAGTCAATGACGGATGTTGGGTTGGGAAAGAGGTTGAGGTAGTAAAAACCATCACCTCACCCCTTCTGGTCGGGACTGGCCTTGAGGTAAAAGAAATACACAATATCCGTCAGAGAGGGGACCTCCCACTCGTACCTCAGAAACAAATACTTTAACCCCACCAAATGTATGTATGAGTTTGGTGGGAGCTGGAATGAAGCCAATTTGATGTAGTTCAGGAAGTTTACAAAATACTGGTCCAAGGGGAGGAAGGCACCTGCCTTCAGGTGCTCATCACTCCAAGCTCCGTAGTCATCTTGGAGAGGGGCACAACTCCGCTCTCCTTCCAACGGAGGCCTAGCATGAAGTCCATCAGCTCCTATCTCAATCCTATGACTATGTAGGATCTTTTTAACATTCCTCTGAGTCGTAATCTAGGATGCTATGTGCTCAGCCTCAAAGAATGCGTTGAGGTCGACCACGATTTCCCTCTCCGCCATAGGGCCGAAATGAGGGATGGGAGAGTCACAGGCGACCTGCGTGCCCTTATCATTGCTCTTACCAGAGGAACTCTCAATGTTTTTCTTTGCAGGAGCCATGATTTAGATAGCTTGACGAAAAAGCAGCCTATTAGTGGTGACCAAAGACAATTACTAGTTACGACATTACGAGTATGAGGATCTGAGGGTTTAAGTGGTTTAATTTCAGGAGTTAAAACTTTACACAAGCTAAGATGTGTTATAGCCTTAACGCGTGTTCCTAGGCCACACACTTGGATTTCTTAAAATTCCCTGATACTTTGGGATTTGTGTGTCAGCCTAGGTCAGACCCAGTACTTTTCTTTTGAAAGAGGTTTAATGCAAAACCGCTTAAGGAATCGTAATCTTTAAGCTACCCAGAACCAGACCTAAAACCCCTTCAGCTTCTACACCCCAAACAGGTATTCAAATCAATTTACTAGTAGAATTTTCTTTGTAAAACCAAGAAAATTTGCGCAGTTTTATAAAAACATTATTTCTAAATAAGCCTAGTATCGTTCATTCAGCCTAAACCGAACCCTATTTCCTATTTATACTCAGACATAGCCTAAACGACATTGAGTAAAGGACGTTTCTCAAAGTAAAAAGAAAAAAAAATCATTGGAAAGCAAAGTGTTGAAAGATTCAAACCAGGTGAGGAAACACTTACAGTTTATATGATAGGTTTAAAGAAAGTGTCGATACATCCACAGGAAACTCCCTGAAAGCTTCTGAGAATCTGAAAGGCGATGAAAGTTTTTTGGGAGAAGTTGGGGAAGAAAAACATAAATTTTGATTTTGAAAAGGAAAATTTTTGAATGCAAAGGTGGTGAGGGTTTAGGCCTGATCACCCTATTTATACGTAAAACATGGAAATCAATTCGGTCCATCTGATTGGGTTAGTTCGAGATCCGAAGGCCAAGATTAAATGAACCATACAGCAGCAAAAAGTTGCAGGAGAGATGTCATAGTCCTCGAAACCCAAACGGACACCAATTACAGACAACCACGTGTCCAGTACTCGAGTGAGCAGGCACAATTTTACATGGCACAAGCCTAAAAGCCCCTACTGTGCATGTTAGAAAGTGATGACATCAAGCACGAGCAGAAGCTTGGGGGAAAATTTTGTACCCTAAAACTTAGCACGAGTTTTGTTGACGCGGTTCTTCGCCAACAGGTAATTAAGAAAAGAAGAGAAAGGGATTAGTGCTTAGGTTGAACCGAAACAGATATATGATCTAAGGAAATGAAATGGTGACTCAAAATACGTTTTTTAAGTGGTTCAAAGGTTAAAATCCTTCTACTCCACTAGTCAGTATTATTGGTATATACTGGGTATTTGATTACAGGGTATTCCTTACAATCGAGAATCCAACCTCTATTAACTCCCAAGGTCTCCATATTTATAAGAGAAGGCACCTGGGAGTTGGTAAGAAGGTCATCCCGTGACCTTCTTACCTATCATGTCAACTCTGTGACATTCATGATTAATTCCTAAACCTGACACATAAGTGTGGTCAAATCAATAGGTAAGGAGATAATGGGCCGCACGGCCCAAACCAGTCGTGGGAGTCTAGACACGCATGTTCCTGCTGCGTGTCCGAGAAGTCAGGGATATATCAAACACGTGATGTCTGATATATGCACGTTTACCTTGCATGGTTGACTTCATAAAAGGTCACAGCCTCCACATCCAGCTAGCACCACGAGCTGGATGCTTACCTCGACCTGTGGCCTTCAGGGTCCAGACTTTGTCCTTTGAGTGATCCTGGTGAACCCTCAGTTTACCTCGAGCTAAAGAGGTAGGGCCTTACGATGGCAGCTCCGGTTTTGGGGGAGGTCCACGTGGTAGCCATGATTAGGCCGTATCTCATCTCGTTAATCAGCCCGTGGGAAAATCAGGGCGTACATCTGCCCCCCAAGCCTCTGCTCAAGGTACACGATGTCGTGTAGGGCCACAATAGGGGCTTTTAGGCTTCCCCAAGAACTCTTCATATTCCACATTCTACGCAGGCGTCGAATATGTGGAACATCATGGTTGGTGACGGTACGTCTTCCGAAACCCACATTTAATGGCCTAGCCTATACTCAGCCGTTGTTTCGTATATCGAGTGGAGGGCCTTGGATCCCACATCAGGGCCATCCAACGGCCCTCTTTACGTGACCCTTCACGTATATAAAAGGGGTGGCCACCCTACGCATGGGCCACCCTTTCATTTGAAATTTCTCAGAAATTCTCTTCTTCTTCTATCTTCATCTCAGAAGAAAAACCCTATTCTTTCCGTCTGCCACTCTCAGCGTTCAAGAAGCTCAGGCGTAAGGCCTCCTTCGAAGCTTTTGAAACAAATACTCCGACGAAGCTCCAACCTAGGCAACTCCTTCACCCACTTCCCAGACAAACACTCTGTAAGTCTCCTGACCATGCATGTTTTGAAAATATTTTTCACTGTAGCTTAGGTAAATATTTACTGTGGCCGCATGCAAGGGTTTACTGAATTTTGTGGGTATGAAGGGTGAAAGCCTTTTAGGTTAGGGTATTTTTGCAGTAGGAAATCACTTAGGAGTATGGTTTACAGGATGCCTTTTCTGGGGAAAATTTATGGGCAGGATTTTTGGTATGTTGGGTGCAAAACCGGGTAGCTTAGGGGACACCCTTCACAGGCGGTTTTGCCTTTCATGCCTATTGGAACTTTCCCTCCAAGGCAACATTTTAACCTGACCCTCCTGACACACGAATTCTGAGTAATCGGGGATCTGTTGGGAGCACAGGCGCGTGTTCATAGAACTGCGTGGTCTCACTCTCCACGGGCTGGGCTTACCTCAGCTCGTGCAAAGAACACTTTTTTTTATTCTTCCTTATGCTTGGGTCGCCTTTTCTAAAATATTTTCTTTTGTTCGCTAGGCGACCAGATGGCACCGAAGAAGAACGCTCCAAAGAAGACCATTGGCAGCTCGGCCTCCCAACAAGACAAAGGAAAAGTGGTGATGCCCGAATCCCCGATCCCCAACTTTGGGCCTGGGTGGAACAAGAGCTCGAGGTGGCTCCTGATGCGTTCTTTAAGGCGAAGAGGATCGTCTCAAAGATTACCGACCAGACGAAGGTCAACAAAATATTCCTCTCCCACAACATCGGGCTAGGGAGAGCATCGGTGGTTGCTCGACCTCCCGCAGAGGGCGAGCGGAGCTGCGCGCCGCTTGACGAGGCATTCGCGGCCTGGAGCGACGAGCATTTTAAGGCGGGGGCCTTCCTCCCACTGGATCAGTATTTTGCTGACTTCCTCAATTATGTGAAGTTGGCCCCCTTCCAGCTCCCCCCCAACTCTTATCGGCTGTTGGCGGGGTTAAGATATTTATTCTTGAAACAGGAGTGGGAGGTCCCCACTCCTACAGACATTTTGTATTTTTTCTGCCTCAAGGCCAGCCCGGAGCAGCGGGGGCGAGGCGATGGGTTTTATTACTTAACCCGATTCCCCAACATGGCTGCGGTCATCGAGCTGCCCAGCCACCCCAACGACTTCAAAGATCAATTCTTTATGTCAACGGGGTTCATAAACTGCGAGCTCCACTACTTCAATCGTCCTCGTAAGTGCTTTTCAACCTTAGCTCGTAAGTTAAGTATCGTTTAGCTCCTCCTGTATCCCTTTCTAACTTAGATTAATCCTACAGCTATCTTCGCGAGGACAGAGAAATCTGTGACCCTCGGGGCCCAATACGAGACACTGGCGGGCTTGCCCCCCAGTGAGAAGGATTACCATGTGCTCATAACAGACGAGACGATGGTGGCCTGCAAGCTGATTTTTCCAAATCAGACTTTGAACCTAAGGAGGCCCCGGGGGCTTCCCCCAGCTCGTGACACCAGACCTACCATCGTGGAGGAGGTTGCGGGAAATGAAGATGAGGAGGACGAGGTTCCCCTCGTGAGGAACAGGAAGCGGGCGCTGGAGGTCGCCCAGAGAACGGGCGAGGAGAGGATCCAGTCCGGAGCAGCCGCGGGTCCTTCTGGCCAAGGTAACCCTTACATGTTTAGGAATTTAGATAGGGCCATTGTCGACCCCCGGCTAGCTAGGTTCAATCCCAGACAGATCGTCCAACGTCACCGAAGAGATCCGGACCTGGATACAACCCTGGTCCACTGTGTCGACCAGCTCGTGCTGGACTACCAAGATAGCCGACCTAGGGGTACCGTAGTCATAGATAACACCCTAGCTTTTAGGTCGATCTTATTTGAGGAGTATGGGACCAATCTTCAGTCATGGCCATCCCTCCGGAGAGGTGCCGTAGCTCTGGGACTTAGGCAATATGTAGAGGAATCTAGCCCGGAACCAGTGTCGGATCCAGAACTTGCACCAGCTCGGGGGATAATCGACTTAGATTCTCTCGCGGGAGCTCCGGCGCCGATGGTCATAACCATAGGTTCTTCTTCTAGCTCGTGGGGTAGGGTTCCCTTTAGTATACATATACTTGAATTTCTCTTTTTTCCCCTTTGTTTTTTTTTTTTTCTGCATGACTGCTAACTTTTGTGTTAACCAATTCTCTGTTTTGACAGAAGAGATGTCTCATCCCGAAGAGAGTCTGTGAGGGGCATTCGCCGGGGGGAACCCCTCAGCTGGGGCCACTGGGCCAAGAATGAAGAGGCACCGGATGTCTAAGCACGGCGCCAGGACCCCCACCAAGTCTCCTGCTTAGGAGAAAGAGCAACCCCCGGCTGCCCAGGTTGTGGGAACGGTTCCTCCTGCTGCAAGGGGAAGAAACATGCCCCCACCCTCTCCGCGAGCTCCGGCCCCCGCCCGGGACGCAGGGGCGGAGCTCGAGGCTTCGGCGATTGTACCCTTCGAGGTACGCATCCCAATCAATCACCAGGACCTGGAGAAGATTCCAGAGGCCTTCCGGGGAATAGTGTATGAGTCGGCGAACTACGCCGTCAGCCACATATACAAGTTCAATGAGAAGGAGCTCCGGGCCATCGAAACCAGGAGCCCGGTGGGCGTGCTGGAGTCTTCACTGGGCATGGCCATGACGGTAAGCTAACCTTAACCTTTTATGGTTTTTGATTATTATACTTTGCCCTGTTTTTTCTTTCTTCGTCTTTCCTAAGGAAATTGCCTCTCCGCTTTCGCAGAGCACCGTTGCCCTTCACCGGAGCATCGCCAGGACCAAAACTCAGCTCGAGGAGATGAGGAACGAGCACCAGGCAGCCGTGGCCACCCACCAGGCTTCTCTACAGGTGGCTAAGGATGCCTTGGCGGCATCGCAGGCCGAGCTGGAGACTCACCCGAAGCTTCAAGAGCTCGAGACCGCCCTCGCTACTGCGCGGGAAAACCTAGATGCCGCGAAGGTGGAGGCCAAGGCCGAGCTGGCGACCGAGTGGGGAACTTCAAAGGCCGCCATGGAAGACATGTTCTACCATTGCTGGGCCTATAACTAGGATGCCGACTTCTCCTTCATGGCAACGAACATCTTGGAGCGCTTGCTGGTGAAGTTCAAAGCTCGCCCCAATAAAGAAGTGCCCTCCGAGGCCGGGGAAGGCTCCGGCGCAGCTGAGCAGGGCGAGACGGCGACTTCCAAGGGGCCACCTGCCGGAGCTTAGGGCCTTCCCCTCTCGTGCCCATTCCTTCAATATTCTTAATTTTTTTTTTGTGTAACCTTTGCATGAGGTGCTTCCACCTCGAGACAATTTAACTCAATTTTATTTTTAATTGATTTACTGCCCTTTGTCTCTACGCACTTTAGTTACTATTTTTGGAAAACTTAGTTCGCGTTAATCTTTATCTATACCTCGAGCTCTTTAGGTAGAACAACGATCGATTGATTTAGATTAACGTCTAAGTTTTATGACCTGGTTATATCCAGGGACTTAATTTGAAAACTTAGTTCGTGTTAATTTTTATCAATATCTCGAGCTCTTTAGGAAGAACAACGATCAATTGACATGAATCAACTTCTAAGTTTTATGACCTGGTTATATCCAGGAACTTAATTTGAAAACTTAGTTCGTGTCAATTTTTATCAATATCTCGAGCTCTTTAGGAAGAACAATGATCAATAGATTTAAATCAACTTCTAAGTTTTATGACCTGGTTATATCCAGGAACTTAATTTGAAAACTTAGTTCGTGTCAATTTTTATCAATATCTCGAGCTCTTTAGGAAGAACAACGATCAATAGATTTAAATCAACTTCTAAGTTTTATGACCTGGTTATATCCAGGAACTTAATTTGAAAACTTAGTTCGTGTCAATTTTTATCAATATCTCGAGCTCTTTAGGAAGAACAACGATTAATAGATTTAAATCAACTTCTAAGTTTTATTACCTGGTTATATCCAGGAACTTAATTTGAAAACTTAGTTCGTGTCAATTTTTATCAATATCTCGAGCTCTTTAGGAAGAACAACGATCAATAGATTTAAATCAACTTCTAAGTTTTATGACCTGGTTATATCCAGGAACTTAATTTGAAAACTTAGTTCGTGTCAATTTTTATCAATATCTCGAGCTCTTTAGGAAGAACAACGATTAATAGATTTAAATCAACTTCTAAGTTTTATTACCTGGTTATATCCAGGAACTTAATTTGAAAACTTAGTTCGTGTCAATTTTTATCATTATCTCGAGCTCTTTAGGAAGAAAAATGATCAATAGATTTAAATCAACTTCTAAGTTTTATGACCTGGTTATATCCAGGAACTTAATTTGAAAACTTAGTTCGTGTCAATTTTTATCAATATCTCGAGCTCTTTAGGAAGAACAACGATCAATAGATTTAAATCAACTTCTAAGTTTTATGACCTGGTTATATCCAGTATAGGACTTAGTTCGCATTAATCCCTATCAATATCTCGCATTTTTTAAGAAAAACAATGGTCAATCGATATGAATCAACTTCTAAGTCATTAAGGTGACCTGGTTATATCCAGGTACCATATGCCCCCCAAGTAACTGGGAAAGGGTCTTTCGTGGTTACTTTAGATTACACTTGAAAAACATGTACAAATATAAACAAAATGTTGATTCTCATTGCTTAATACATAAAAAATGGCCTTTCAGGCCTTACAAGTGAATCATTGAAAGTATCTCTTCAAATGGATGGCGTTCCAGGTCCGTAGGACTGCCACTCCATCAAGACGAGCTAACTTATAAGTTCCCTCCTTAATGACCTCGATGACTTGATATGGTCCTTCCCAGTTCGGTCCCAAGACTCCATCCTTGGGGTCCTTACTGGCCAAGAAAACTCTCTTGAGGACCAGGTTGCCAACGCTAAATGCGCGATTCTTAACTTTTGAATTGAAATAGCGAGTGATCTTCTGTTGATAATGTGCGAGCTAGAGCTGCGAATCTTCTCGCCTTTCATCAATCAAGTCTAAAGAGGTGCAAAGAAGCTCGTGGTTGCGATCCTGGTCGTATGACTGGACCCTATGCGAAAGCACCTTAATTTCTACAGGTAGGACTGCCTCACTCCCAAAGGTCAGGGAGAAAGGAGTATGACCCGTAGGAGTCCGATGCGAGGTCCGGTATGCCCAGAGAACCTGGGGGAGCTATTCTGGCCAGGCCCCATTCGCTTCATCTAGTCTCTTCTTGAGGCTCGCCTTGAGAGTCTTGTTGACAGCCTCGACCTAGCTGTTCACCTGAGGATAGGCCATGGAGGAGAAACTTTTCATAATTCCGTACCTTTCGCAAAATTCGATAAACAGGTCGCTGTCGAACTGAGTCCCATTGTTGGAGACAATCTTCTTGGGTAGCCCGAATCGGCAAATAATGTTCTTAACCACGAAGTCAAGGACTTTTTTGGAAGTTATCGTTGCCAGAGGTTTTGCCTCAGCCCACTTCGTAAAGTAGTCGATGGCTACCACGGCGTGGCGGACCCCACCCTTTCCAGTAGGGAGGGCGCCAACCAAGTCAATCCCCCAAACTGCAAACGGCCATGGGGAAGAGATCATCTTCAGCTCAACTGGGGGAGCTCGGGCAACTGTGGCGAATCGCTAGCATTTGTCGCACTACTTCACGTATGAGACTGAGTCTTTGGACAGAGTTGGCCAGTAATAACCTTGCCTCAGGACCTTTAAGGCCAAGCTTTGCCCCCCAGTGTGATCTCCGCAAAAACCCTCATGCACTTCCTGCAGGATGGCCTTTGTTTCACTTGGAAGAACACATCGTAGGAGAGGTAGGGAGTGCCCACGTCGGTATAACACCCCATCTATTACAACATACCTGGAAGCTTGATACAGAACTCGCCGCGCATCATTACGCCCTTCAGGTAGATTTCCCTCGATGAGATACTCAAGGATGGGAGTCATCCAGGTAGGCCTGGCGTCGATCATCTCGACCTCCGTCCTGACTTCCTCTATACTTGGCTTCTCCAAGAATTCTACCGGCACTAACCCCAATGTTTCCGTCTCCCCGAAGGTGGCGAGCTTAGCAAGAGCATCTACGTTAGCGTTCTGCTCCCGAGGTATCTGCTCAATCGAGCTCCGCCCGAACGCGAACAACTCAACCTTTACCTTTGCTAGATAGGCAGCCATCTTAGGTCCTCGTGCTTGATATTCGCCCAGAACATGGTTTACCACGAGCTGGGAGTCACTGAAGCACTGGATGGAGCTCGCCTTCAGCTCTTGAGCTATCCTTAGCCTGGCCAGCAAAGCTTCGTATTCGGCCTCGTTGTTGGAGGCCTTGAACCCAAACCTAAGTGCCGAGTGGAATCTATGTCCTTCAGGGGATATCAAAATGATTCCAAATCCGAAGCCGTTCTCGTTGGATGAACCATCGACAAATATCCTCCACGACGCCTGGGCCGAGGTGACCTAGGGCGAGTCTTCTATAGGATCCTCCCGGAATCCTGTGCACTCGGCTACAAAATCGGCCAGGGCCTAACTCTTTATAGCAGTTTGTGGAGTGTACAAAATTTCGAACTGGCTAATCTCGATTGCCCACTTTAACAAGCGTCTCAATGCTTCAGGTTTTTGCAAAACCTGCCTTAACGGCTGATCGGTCATGACGTGTATTGAGTGGGACTGGAAGTACGGCCTGAGCTTTCGCGAGGCCGTGATAAGGCAGAACGCCAATTTCTCCATCAACGGGTACCGGGATTCAGCTCCGAGAAGTCTCTTGTTGATGTAGTAGACTGGTTTCTGAATCCGGTCTTCTTCCCGGACCAACACGGCACTGGCTGCATCCTCCGTGACAGCCAGGTAGAGAAAAAGAGGCTCTCTTGCTTTTGGTTTGGATAGTACGGGCAGCTCGGCCAGATGTGCTTTCAGGTCGAGGAAAGCGCTCTCGCACTCTTCTGTCCACTCGAACTTCATATTTCCTCGGAGCAAGTTGTAGAATGGCAAGCACTTATCGGTGGACTTGGAAATAAGCCGATTGAGGGCTGCCACTCTTCCTGTTAGGCCTTGGACATCTTTGCGCGACTTGGGTGAGGGAAGCTCGAGCAGTGATCTGATCTTTTTGGGGTTTGCCTCGATTCCTCCGGTATTGACGATGAAACCCAGGAATTTTCCCGATGCGACTCCAAAAGTGCACTTCTGTGGATTTAGCCTCATGCCATACTCCCGTAGAATCTTGAAGCATTCTTCCAGGTCGGAGACATGGTTATCGGCAGTCTTTGACTTGACTAGCATGTCATCGACGTACACTTCCATGTTTTTTCCGATCTGGTCTGCGAACATTCTATTCACCAACCTTTGATACGTAGCCCCGGCGTTCTTCAGCCCGAAGGGGATGACCTTGTAACAATAAACATTAGTTGGAGTCATGAAACTGGTGTGCTCCTGGTCCGCCGGATTCATGGCGATCTGATTGTAGCCTGAGTACGCGTCCATAAAGGACATGAGCTAGTGCCCCGCCGTGGCATCCACCAACTGATCAATCCTTGGAAGTGGAAAACAATCCTTGGGGCAGACTTTATTCAGGTCGGAGAAGTCGATGCAGGTCCGCCATTTCCCGTTGGGCTTCGGGACCAGCACGGGGTTGGCGACCCATATTGGAAACTTGGCTTCACGGATAAAGCCGCATTTTTTGAGCCGGGCTACCTCTTCCTCCAAGGCTTCAGCCCGGGTTTTTCCTAGGCGTCTCTGCTTCTGGGACTTTGCAGGAACGCTTTTATCCAGATGAAGTGTGTGCATGATGACACTTGGGCTGATTCCCACCATGTCCTCGTGTGACCACGCAAACACATCCAGGTTATCCCGCAGAAATCTGATCAGCTCCGCCTTTCTCTCGCTGGAGAGGTTTTTTCCGAGCTTGACCATTCGTGATGGGTTCTGCGGATCAATGTTTACTTCCTCGAGCTCCTCAATAGCTTGGAGCTTGGATTTGTCCTCGCCTATTCGGGGGTCAATATCCTCACTTAGGACGATATTTTCCCCTTCGGCGTTTTGAGGTTTTTCAATCTTAGGATCAGCTAAGGGTTCCCGAGATTCCTTTTCACCACCTTGGATGGCCATTGCCAGCTGCCTAGGTTTAGATTTTCCCTTCATGGAAATGTTGTAGCATTCCCTGGCAGCGAGCTGGTCGCCATGGACAGTGCATATTCCCGTGGAAGTAGGGAATTTCACCGCGAGGTGGCGAATGGAAGTGACGGCCTCAAAAGCTATGAGCGTAGGTCGTCCTAAAATTGCGTTGTATGCAGCGGAGCAGTCGATGACCACGAACTCGAGGATTTTGGAGACTGTCTGAGATCCTTCTCCCAGGGTGATCACTAGCTCGATCGTCCCTATTGCTACTGATCCTTCTCCCGAAAAATCGTACAACATCATGGAGGTCGCCTTCAGCTCGGCGATGGTCAAACCCATCTTCTCCAATGTAGACCGGAATAGGAGGTTCACAGAGCTCCCATTGTCGATCAGCACCCTCCTGACTCTCCGATTGGCGAGCTGAATTGCCACGACCAGAGGGTCATTGTGAGGGAACTGGACATGGCCCGCATCTTCCTCTGTAAAAATGATCGGTTGCCTATCCAATCGCTGCTGCTTTGGCTGACGCTGCTCCGGAACAAACTCTCCTCCATTATGCGCCTTAAGTTCATTCACGTACCTCTTCTGGGCACCCCTACTCGTGCCAGCCATATGCGGTCCAACAGAGATGGTGGATATCTCCCCTCCTACCACGGGAGGGGGAACGTCCTGATCTATCCGAGACCTGGGCTGGCTGGCCGGAACTTCCAGAGCAGGTCGACTTGCTGGGACCCTATTCTGCGTGTACTGAGCCAAGGGGTCGGCTTGGATGAGAGTCTCGATCTCATCCTTCAAATGCCTACAATCATCAGTGTTATGGCCAACATCGTTGTGAAAGCGGCAAAACTTGGAGGTGTCTCTCTTCCCCTTTTGGTGCTTCAATGGCTCCGGCCTCTTCCAGGGGAGGCGAGTAGAATTAGCTAGGAAAATATTCTCCCTAGACTGTGTGAGCTCTGTATAAGTCACGTAGACCGGCTTGAACTTGTCCACGGACTTGTTCTTCTTTTGGCCGTGCTGGCTGCCTTCACCATTCCCCTTTCTTTTGCCTCCACCGAGCTGGTTGTTCTGTGTGACGTTTTGGGTCGCTGCCACGACCTCCGTCCACACTCCAGCGGGCTGATCAAGGACCTGGCTGGTTCCTGCGGCTGAGGCTTCGACTTCCTCCAAGTTGATCCATTCCTAGGCCCTGTTAAGGAATTCGTTAACCGAGCTGACTCCCTTTCTTTGTATGTCTTTCAAGAGATCCCCTCCGACGAGGATTCCAGTTCTCATGGCCATGAGCTTGGAGCTATCATCTGCGTCTCTGGCCTGAGCAGCGAGGTTCGCAAATCTGCTCAGGTAGACCTTCAGAGTTTTGCCGGGCTGCTGCCTCACGTTAGCCAGAGAGTCGGCCTGAACACGGGCAGCCTGGGAGGCTCGGAATGCCCTTTTGAAATCAACCGAGAAAGTTTTCCAGGAGCTGATTGACTTTCTTTTGCCTTGCTTGAACCACTGCCTGGTCGGTCCAGTCAGGATGGAAGGAAAGATTAAACACCTCAGCTCGGGGCCAATGTTGTGGGCCATCATCAGGGTGTTAAACATCCCTAGATGATCCGATGGATCTCCGTCTCCATTGAACTTAGACAGGTGCGGCATACGGAAACCAAGTGGGTACGCCATTGCTGCTATGCTGGGGGCGAAGAGCTCCATCTCGTCCCCTGAATCATATTCATATTTTTCTTTTTCTGACAGGAGCTTCCTCATCAACTCCTCCATCTGGGCCAGGTGCTCGAGGGTTTGGTCCTGATGTCCTTGGTTATTTCGGGGCTGTTCAACGGCTCTGGATCCATTGTACATATTTGGTGGGTTATTGCCCCTCCTATCTTGAGATAGGTTATTTGGGGCATTCCTGCCGTTACGTACTTCGAACAAGGCCCCCCCTGAGCGAGCATGGATGTCTCCTCCTGCTGGCTCCCCTCTATGAGAGTTAAGGCGATCCCGCAGGTCGCCTCCCTGGGTGGCTTGTGGACTTTGTGCCGATCTCAAACACTGACGCAGGTCCCCACCAGAAAGGTCACTCCGGCGACTGCTGGTCCAGTAGCTCCTGCTAAAGAGGCTCGGAGCTCGCCTTTGGTGCTGAGGATCTGGGCTTTCCCTCGGCGCCCTGCTACGTCGGGACGGTCCGGCTGATGGCGGGTTTCGCCTGCTACTTCCATAGGCCGGGATATCTCGGACGGGCCGAGGAGGAGATGGATATCTGATTGGAGATGGAGGGTGCCTGACCAGAGAGGCGATCCTGGTTCTGTCAGGACGGATCAAGTTCGGTGGGGGCCTTTCGGCCCTGCCAACCTGCTGGTCCCGCACCTGGCGATCTGGACGAGGTGCAGGACGGTTGTTGGGGACGGGCTGATGCTGTGAGCTGTCCCCGGACCTCCTTCTGGAATTTCTTCGAGCTGCCCTGGGCGCGCTCAAGGCTGGTTGGGAGCTAGGAGTTGAAGTTCTGACCGAACGGTTGTACTGCTGTTGTCCAGTTCTAGGCACTTCTTCGAAGTTTGCCTCTCGATGGTGTGATGAAGGAGTGGAGTTGGCTGTGGGAAGTCTGTCCGAGCGGCTATGCCTAGACCGATTACCCCAGCGAGACATAGGAGCGTCGCCTTGCCTCTCTCCGACGTTAGCGTCGGTTGTGAGAGGGGGTAGTCGGGTCAGCACACCCTTGATCTGTTGGTTAGCTATTGCTAGCTGGCTCCTCAGCTAAGCATTCTCCATCTCCACCGCAGTGTAATAACACAGGTTTGGATTAGGTGGCCGGGGCGCCGAACTTCCGGTGTCATCTTGGCCCGCCAGCTGCTTTCCTAGCCGCTGCTGGACTTCAGGAACTTGTTCACTAGGGATGGCAGTATGATGAGCCTCCTACCCATCATGTTGTCCTGTCTCGTCACCGTGCCTGGATCGAGTAGTCACCATAGTTGGATGTTTGCGATAGCACTAATCGAACTTGCTCTCAATGAAAGCACCAAACTGTTGATGCGGTTCTTCGCCAACAAGTAATTAAGAAAAGAAGAGAAAGGGATTAGTGCTTAGGTTGAACCGAAATAGATATATGATCTAAGGAAATGAAATGGTGACTCAAAATATGTTTTTTAAGTGGTTCAAAGGTTAAAATCCTTCTACTCCACTAGTCAGTATTATTGTTATATACTGGGTATTTGATTACAAGGTATTCCTTACAGTCGAGAATCCAACCTCTATTAACTCCCAAGGTCTCCATATTTATAGGAGAAGGCACCTGGGAGTTGGTAAGAAGGTCATCCCGTGACCTTCTTACCTATCATGTCAACTCTGTGACATTCATGATTAATTCCTAAACCTGACACATAAGTGTGGTCAAATCAATAGGTAAGGAGATAATGGGCCGCACGGCCCAAACCAGTCATGGGAGTCTAGACACGCATGTTCCTGCTGCGTGTCCGAGAAGTCAGGGATATTTCAAACACGTGATATCTGATATATGCACGTTTACCTTGCATGGTTGACTTCATAAAAGGTCACAACCTCCACATCCAGCTAGCACCACGAGCTGGATGCTTAACTCGACCTGTGGCCTTCAGGGTCCAGACTTAGTCCTTTGAGTGATCCTGGTGAACCCTCAGTTTACCTCGTGCTAAAGAGGTAGGGCCTTACGATGGCAGCTCCGGTTTCGGGGAGGTCCACATGGTAGCCATGATTAGGCCGTATCTCAGCTTGTTAATCAGCCCGTGGGAAAATCAGGGCGTACAAGTTTAATTACTCATCTCGGGTACAGCTGACAGATTAATATGCGTAAAATAGCCAAGTAGAACATCTGGTTAACAATGATGTGAGCAGCTCGAGACTCAATCCAGTTCGTACACGACATACAAGTTGCTATCAGACCGCCTCTCAGGATAACAATCCACTTCGAGACTTATAATGGCCAGATCCATATTTGGGCACTCTGAGCTTAGTACGAACTAAGGTTCAGAGTCTTTGAACACTAGCTCGGATGGGATATCAAGCTCGTGGAAACCTTATCAGAACGCATACGGAAGGATCCCAAAAGATTCAAAGGCTCCTTATACACTCATTAATATCCAGGCTGTGTTACATATCTATCATTTATTATCTAAGATAGCAAAAGTATATTATCTTCTGTCATAAAATCATATCTCAATGTAAATGGGAATAATATGTATTAAATGTAAACCTTATTTATTCACGCAGTTACTGAAACCTGTCCGGGAAATTACCCTTTAAATATCAGGGATAATGGACAGGGAAGGGGATGACCTTTTCGTATTACTAAAACTCTGCAGAAATTGTGAGAGAAAAGCAATAATTTTGTCTCGTGGACTATGTGGATTTTAACCACTGAACCACATAAAAGTTGTGTATGTACGAAAGGGTTCTTATCATTTCATTTCAGTTTACAATTTAGCACTAATATCCCCATTAGATTTCTTAATCTACCGTTGGCGAAAAACCGCGTCAACAAAGTGTTTTCTTAAAACATCCTATGCTTATTAATTAAGATAAATTATCACTACTACAAAAAAAAGTATGAGAGGTCGGTTAAAAACTGACTTATGGATGTTCATAAGTCGATTTAAAACCGACCTTCCATGCAGTGACTTACGATGTAAAAACATAGTAAGTCGGTTGGCGCCACAACGACCTTCGGTGTAAAACATGGTAAGTCGGTTGTCAACCGTCCTCTGGTATAAAACATGGTAAGTCGGTTCTCACCCGACCTTTGGTGTAAAACATGGTAAGTTGGTTGTCGACCGACCTCTAGTGCTTGCATTATTTGTCTGTTTTAGTAGAACCAACTTATTATGTTTTTCTTCATTAAAATGTGTATTTTGCCCAAAAAAAATAAGCTTTTACACAAACAAATAGAACAAAGCAAAAAAGAGATTGCAGTAATATAAAATACTATAATCTGAACCAAATATCCAAAATAAAGAGTCGTAACTTAGGCAAAATTGACTCATATAAGGATTGCGACTATAGTTAGACAACAAATTAAACTGAGCATAATAATTATTACTATAATTAGACAATAAAATTGTGTATATATCATAGAATGTCTAAGTTAACAATGCAAGTATACATCTCCTTAAAAATCTAAGTTAACAAAGTGAGTTAATCTACGTAGTAATAATTAAATTCATGACATGTTGTGCCCATATATTCTTCACGTACTTTATTGATCTCATCATTTATTGTGCCTATTCTTCACGTACTTCATTGAACTATACCAATCTGTAAAGTAATAAAAAAGTTCTAAATTTGAATAACGTGGTTCATGTTGCTAGCACTATTTTGAGTATATGAAAGAGAAGATAAAATGATTCATGGAAATTATTTTCATGACTCTTTGGCTGTGATAATGAAAAAACATAAAATATTGGTTTGGGCGCACAATGTGCGTCATAAAAGTACCTATTAAATTACAATGCACGCAAAGCCATAGCATCATTGGTATAATGTAATTAATATATCAAAGAGAACAGAGAATAAACTAAGCAAAACGATAGAAATCAAAGCTAGATATGTTTCTAACACATTAGTATGCCATCCACAAGTTCAAAGCACTTAATTTAAAATATGTCATTTCCCTTCTTGTAGCCACCAAGTATATTATAATAAACAAAAGACAAAAGAAATATGTGTTACAAAACATGAAAGTTTGTCGAAACATAGAAACCTTCACCAAATATCCTCCACTAGGATAAGAAAAATACATATGCATTTAATAATTAATTCTACATGTTTTGTGCTTCAAAGAATGGACATACAATAATTTATTCAACATATTACATATAAGAAATAGGTGAAACAACAGTTGAAAATGTTGACATATTAATTAATAACATATGAACTAAGAGAAAGCTAAATTTCAATCAGAAATAAAGTCCCTTATCTATTAATACTAAGCTTATTATTAATTAATAACAGAATAAATGGATTGTATGTAGTGAAGTGCTCAAAGAAGTCTTCAAAAGTATTATTGAATTGACAAGTGTAACAGTCGAACCACATATATAGACCACACAATTGGCATTTGAATATTCTAAAAGTTGTTTGTTGTATATGAAACATTAATGGTAAGAAGAAAATGACTTCTATATATGTATAGTTACAGCACTTAAAACTTGTTCTTTCTTCCATCTAAAAACAATGTTTTCCCATACAATTAATTGTAACCTCATCACTTCACTACAAGCCTGATAATAATAATAGAGCCATGACGATCATCAAGGTATGCATGACTTTCTTTGCAAAAGCATAGATAATAATAATAATAAATGTAAGATTAACAATACTCTAATTGCAGTTTTCAGGGCAACCAAAACATTATAATTTCCATAGTCTGGCCCTTATAATAGTGACCTAACCATTTGTCAATAGAGAATCAAACTATTCAAACAACACACAATAAATTTATTTCTTATACCTCTACAGCATACAAATAAATTTCTCATAATCTACTTCACTAAAACACACAAGTTTTCAACCTTCTACTATCACCGCAACACAAAATTTTAATCTCAAAACTCACTTCACTACGAATAAATATTTCAGATATTCAAACTCCTCTAATATTTGTATAATAATATTTAAAAAAAATAAGAGAACATACCTACCTCTTGCAATTTACAATAATCAAGCAAATTATTTAATTGACTTTGCAATGCTCCTTGCTAATATTTCCATCCACAACCTACAAAATTAAATTAATACATAAAACATTACTATACACCTCATTTAGCAGCTAAAAAAAACTAATTAAAAAGTAAACCTAATTAACAAGGTTTTATTAAAGCTATCATATAGTTAATTAACAAAATATGTATATATATATATACTACGTAAAAGCAACGTGGAATGTACGTTTACTTAGTTTTAAAGTTGTAAACATATTGTCAATAATTTTAATAAAAAAGTGTTCATTATTTTTCAAATATATATATATAATAATTGAATGAATTATAGTTCTATAGTATATATAAATATTTATATCAATAATTTCTACATATATGACATTTAAACACAACGTTGATTGTAAAACGCCCTAATCTAGTACTTTGTAAAAACATTCACATGTTCATTTGTTTATAAGAGAAAGCCACTTATTATAAAGATTTTAGTGGGGTCTTGCTTAAAACATGCAAGTTGGGCCCAATAGTTTAAAAAGAAAATATCAGTTTTCATGCAAAGTTCTAAAACAACCAAAAGTTCAAGTCCCACTTACAAGTTTTAAAAGTCCCATTAAACATAACATTATTAAAATAAAATGGCGTTTAAATCTGATCGTTTCTCATCCATAGGATGCCCCCACGCCATACACACCAGGACGACAGAACTCCCCACATCACCACGCGTGCCATAGAGAAAACATATTTGCTACCTGGAAGGGAAAGTAAGGGGGTGAGCTAAAAGCCCAGTAGGGAAGTACAAACAACAAACAAGAGATACAACAAATCACAAACACCTTAATTCATCTTTATACATCATATCATCATCGTCAAAATACTACACCAAATACCTCTTTCTATAATACCTAATTATAAGCTAATTGGAAAAGTATTATAATAGGTAACCTAATAGTTAGAAATCGGTATAGTTAAAATGGAGGGAAACAAAAAAAAATGGCTGGGTAAAGTTAAAATGGAGGGAAACCACTCGGTTTCTGCCTAGCCCTATTCTCTCAAAACCCAATCCCTAATGACGCATCTACCTCTTTCTCTCACACTTGGTTTCTCAGTTCCCTCTCCATCGATCAATCTGTCTCTCTCTCTCTCTCTCCCAGAGTCTTTCTACCCTCTCTCCGTCGCGCGAGCTGTTGGAGCACACCACGCAAGAGGAGCCCTCTCTCCATTCCGTTCAGTCGCTAGAGTACACTGGGATAAGTCACGCCGGTACAAGTCACGGTGCTCTATCTCCCTCATGCGAGTCATGGTGGTATCTTCCCAGCTGAAGAAAGAACAACTTTGTGAGGTATTTGTGTTTTTCTTATTTACTATTTTTATCATTTAATTTTCTTGTATCTTTTTTCTTCTTATTTACTAATTTGTTTTAGCAAGGATATATAATGGAATTTGGATTGGAAAATCTCCAGGGATCATGACGTGTCGACCTTTGGTCTTGTAGCTTGACAAGACAAATGAGGGAGCTCAGAAATATGCCTAGTTTCTTCACCTTCACAAGAGGAGATTCACAGATTTTGGTATTTGGTGTATAACTTAAAAATATATTTGATTCACAGATTTTGGTATATGGTGTATAACTTAAAACATATTGGTCATATAAGAATGTTTGATTTGTCTGCATCATGGGTTAAAAAAGGCAGATAAGCTTTCAAGGAGAAGAGAAGTGGCTAATGTGGTTATGGATTTCTCGGTTAGAACAGCAACTACCCATACTCCTCAGTTTTTGGGTTTGCCACAAGGGGCTTGGGCCCAACAAGGTGGATATGAATTCCCCGGAGAAGGAATTGTAATTGGGTTTATTGATACTGGCATTGATCCAAATCACCCAAGTTTTGCAGATGACACGAGTGATGGTCAATATC
Source organism: Humulus lupulus (assembly GCF_963169125.1). Classification (NCBI taxonomy): domain Eukaryota; kingdom Viridiplantae; phylum Streptophyta; class Magnoliopsida; order Rosales; family Cannabaceae; genus Humulus; species Humulus lupulus. The sequence continues at coordinate 155,758,732 of NC_084796.1, forward strand.
CAGTTCCTCGCCATTTTTCAGGCATTTGTGAAGTTACTCCAGATTTTTCATCGGGTTCATGCAATAGGAAGTTTGTTGGGGCTCGTCATTTTGAAGCATCAGCTATAACCAGGGGAATCTTCAATGCATCTCAGGACTATGCTTCACCATTTGATGGCGATGGCCATGGAACGTGAGTTTATGCGGCTTTTCTTAATATATAGTACTTAACTTTTCTGCCTTTGACCCTGTTTTGATTGTCTCTGCTTCATAATTGTAGCATTACTACCTCTTCTTTTTCCTATCATGGGTTTTGAATCTAGGTTGCAGTCAGAATTTGTGAAATTTAACGTGTACATTTATCAATTTTCTAGAGAAAGAAAAAGGAAAAATTGTTGTTCGGTTGAATTGATATCCGCATTATAGGTATGCATTGTAATGACTTTTTCTACGAGCCAAAGAAGCTGCATAGAGGCTCTCTGAGGGGCGTCAGAAGATCTAATTGATAAGTATAGTGTGTTAATGCTTTAGACTCAGGCAAAAGATAGTCTGTTAAGCAATAGCTAGTTGTGCTGACTGTTAGTTAGTTACAGCTAATTGTCACTGATACTAGCGTTAGTTACAAAGTTTGTTAGTGTTAGTTTTGTCAAGCTTAATTATTGTATATAAACTCTCTTGTATCTGTAATTATTTATTCAATACAGAAATCACTTTTCACACTCCCAAATTTCTCAATTTGTCTATCGTTTACAGAGATGACCTTTGAATTTAGCTCATGGGGTTGCTTTTATATTTTCAAATTTTCATTGGAGCCTTGTCATATTTTAAGCTATTAAAAGAAAATTTTAAAAAGGAAAGAAAAAAAAACTGCCAATGAGCTGGCTCTGTGCTTGGCCACGTGTTGTTTTTATTGCTTAAACGGAAACTAATTTTTTTCATTATTAGTAGTATAATTGATATTGTTATTGTTGCTATACTATTGTCTTTGGTCTGTTTCCTAAGTTGGGCATGCACCACACCAAGTCTCCATTTAGATAATGCACAAACATTTAGATATTGATACATAGTTGTTTGTTCATTCATATTTCTGTTAAATAAAGCACAAACACTGCTAGTAGATTCATTTGAATGTAAAGTATAATTATATAAATCTTGAAATGACATACTCGATGAGAAAGGTAAATATATGTATATAAAATACACAAATATTTTAGATGATTTGAGGAAAAAATCTATAGTAATTTTTCTTTCCCCTATTGCCTCTTTAACTCTTCAAGAGTCAGCTGATTGATCTTGATATAATGTACAGGCACACGACTTCTGTTGCTGCAGGAAACATGGGGTTCCAGTTGTGGTATCAGGGCATTGCTTTGGAAATGCAAGTGGGATGGCTCCTCGTTCACAGTAATTATCTAGATCTTTTTAGATATTCTAATGCATTTTGTATTTTTCTTTAAATATTTCGGGCAAGATATTCTGTATTAACTAATGTAAACTAATGTATATCTTTCTCAGTGTTTTCGTTTACAAGGCATTGTACAAGTGTAGAGTCCAAGAACTTTACTTAGCTAATTGTTTATTAGTATTATAGTATGTTTAGTGTTATCTTTGTTACCATGGATTTTTGGTTCAGACCGGGAATTATTTGGACACTCGTAGTAGTACTTATAGATTTTCTAAGTTTAATCTATAGTTTAAGAATATTAAGTATAACCTAAGGTTTGATTAATGTGACTGATATTATGGATTATATTTATTATATTATAAGGTTTAGACATCAACCAATAGGATTTTAAGCACATGTTATGAATGGTAATTAAGGATTAAGTATTTTGGAGGATTAAATTAAATAAGGGTAAAGTTTGAATGTTATAGGGTCAGTCAGCAGCTTTGAATACGTTGAGGGCTTAGTCAAGGCTGTTTACTCCATTCAAACTTAGCTAAAAATGTGTAATTTCGTGTTTAATTATTCAGCATGTGCCGATATATCGCAGCTATATGGGGCGATATATCGCAGCACGTAAATACGGAAAACACGAAACGATGCACGGTCGCCTCGGGCATACTGGCCCAGGCGATATATCGCCTACAGGGGGCGATATATCGCCTCCTCCAGTATGTTTTCAAATGTTTTTGAATTCATTTCCTCTCAGCCATTCAAACTCCTTCAACAGTCCAGCATCTTTTGAACGAGTCTTCAGCCTCTGCTGAACGATTATTCAAATGATTTTCACCTAAAAAGCCATTATTTTTATTCAAGTAAAATCAAGATATTTTCATTCCCAAACTCTATAAATAGGACCTAGTACCCAGCCATTATTCACCATTTGCTCTAAGCTCAGAAGCTGCTAGTGTTAAGTGAGTGTGAGAGTGTAAACACCTGGTTTGGGGAAAAACTATAAGCTTAAACATCATAAGCTTATCAAACACTTTGGGAAGGGAGTTCTATAGTATTTTGGTGGAGGTTAGATTGATCTTGCAAATCTTTGAGGTAAACCTGAAACTCTATTTCATTTATTTCATGTTATTTCCTTTCTCAAAACCTTCTACTCAGTCCCCTAACCTCATTCTTATTTTGGTTAGGGAATCCAAGTTCTTAAGCATATAAGTCGGTAAGTATGTTTTTATGGTTTAGTCTTTCCATCTCTTTCATTTCATCTCCTTTCTTTAGACTCACTCTTTCTTATGGTTTTAGGAGTGTTCCAAAAAGTCCCAACTCAGTCCATTATATCCCGGTAACTTTGGTAAGGAAAATAGGCTAGAATCAATATGTTATGTGCTTATGTTATCTATATGTTTTATGTTATTAAATGTGTTATGATATGTATGTATGTTTGTAGGCTTGGGCATATGACCCATATGACTAACAAGACCCCAAATGGGTTATGGGCATATGACCTACTTAGCTAGTAGGACCCCACTAATTCCATGGGCATATGCTTGTTTAGTCTATGGGACCCCAAGTAATAATGGCCATTATAATAAGTGTATGTTATATGTATTATGTTAAGTCTTTATGTTTTCTTATGAAATTATGTATATGACTATATGTTAGATTTTCCTTGCTGGGCATTAGGCTCATTCCTTTCTGTTTTATGTGCAGGAAAATAGCTTTAGAGGCGGTAAGATTCGTGACGCTTAAAGGATGTGTATCGATGGTGAATGGAGTCAAGGGGCCGAGCGTTATTCGATTCGAGGATGTAGTCTTGTTTATGTTTTTTTATGGTTTTATGTGTATTTTCCGCACCAATTATGTAATGTCTTTTATTTTAAATCATCTTTTGTTTTAAAAACAATGGGATCCCATAATCCTTCTTAGTATTCTGTTTTTTTGTAAATAACTCTTATTTTGCAAGTTACTCAATAAATTATGGTATTTTCGTAAAAATGTAAGTTTTATGTATAGTTTCGTTAATGGTCCAAATAGTCTAGAGTAGTGGGTCATTACAACAAGAGCTTCGGAGGCTTTGCTGCAGATGTTGTTGCTGCAATAGACCAAGAATATAAATTTGCTTTTTTATTATTTATTTTATCTGCAACATTTACAGAACTAATTGTGCGACATGTGCTAGACAGTAGGACAGTTTATATGATATAATTTGTCTTTCTTTTTTTTTTTTTTTTGGTTTGTTTGTTTTAATTGTGGATCTTCAGCTCAGATGGTTTAAGTTTATTCTCAGGCTGCTCAGGATGGGGTAGACATAATAAGCTTATTAATCACTCCAAACAGGCGTCCTCCTAGTATTGCAACATTTTTTAATCCAATAGACATGGCACTCTTATCAGCTGTGAAGGCTAGCATATTCGTTGTACAAGTAGCGGAAAACATTGGACCATCCCCAAAGAGTGTGTCTTCATTTAGTCCATGGATCTTCACAGTGGGTGTTGCTTCTCATGATAGGATCTATAGTAACTCTATAGTCCTTGGCAACAATGTTACTATTCAAGGAGTTTGTCTTGCACGTAAGTTTTCCTTTGCAAATGCTTATTTTATTTCTTTTTAATATATCATGTAGGATTGTTACTTGACAATTTAGTTTCTTGCTTCGTGTATGTACTTTATGATGTTGGTGAAAATTGGAAGTTAACATGGTTTGACTTTGAGATATATCCTCTTAGGTTTAGTAATCACCAACTGGCTTCAAAGAAAACTATCTAAATTAGACAAGAAGGAAAGAAACAATCAAATCTATATCTGGATATTACGATATAATTTTATGTGAGAATTCTAGAGTTCAGATGTATAAATAAAGGTTATGATAATAATAAGTTATGCTTCTAAATATATTAGCAAGGGAGAACACAGAAATTTGAGTATACCTAATTACAAGCTGGAGTGTACTGAGATATAATTGAGTAAGGACTAGTTCTTCTATCTGGACAATTGCCAAAAGTTTTATAGTCGTGACTACCCTTAATCATGGGAAAGGAAAGTGGATTGTTTGAAAACCACATATTACTAATTTTACATATTAATTCTAGGTATTGGCGACCAATTTCATAACTAGTTTCACGGTGGTTAATAATCCACATTAAGGGCATAATAAATTCTTTGAGCAGGTTTACCTAAACCTCTTTTCGAAAGTTGAAATATAAATAACCATAGCACATGATGAATGATTCATGTTATTAAAATCAACTTTAATTTTCTTCTTTTCAAGGCATATACTTGTAATGCTCCTTTTACAGGACAGCAAATGACCATTTGTATGACTAGTCCTAATGATGCATGTTATTGTGACTTGCATGTAGCCAACTGTTTAATCAACTACACTTGCTAGTAATCTAATGTTATCTGTTTTTATTCAGCTGAAACTGAGAATGATACAATGTACACGCTAGTTTTGGCTGCTCATGTGTTAAACAATGACACAACAGTTTCTGATGATATGTATGTTGGTGAATGCCAATACTCAAGTTACTTCAACAGTGATCTTGTCCAAGGAAATCTTTTAATTTGTAGCTATTCAATTCGATTTGTGCTTGGAATTTCCACAATCAAACAAGCTCTTGAAACAGCCAAAAACTTAAGTGCATTGGGTGTTGTGTTCTATATGGATCCTTTTGTAATTGGTTTCAGCTTAATCCAGTTCCAATGAATATGCCTGGTATCATAATCCCATCCCTGGAAGATTCTAAGGTAATGGACTCCCTTTAGGTTGATGTAATTTGTAGAATCTCTCTCACAACTAATTCTTTGTGGTTTTTCTAGCAGATTTTACTTCAATTCTATAATTCCTCTTTGGAGAAAGAGGGTAACAAAGTTGTCAAATTTAAGGCTACTGCAAAACTTGGTGGTGGACTAAAGGAAAATTATATTAATTCTGCTCCAAAGATAATGTTTTACTTTGTCTTATTTCATGATTTTCACAGCAGATATACTTTGAATCCAAAGCATAAAAAACAGAGTAAAATAAAGTAGCATTCAAGTATAGCAAAGAAAACTTGTAATAATTTTCTTTGTCTTATTTCATGATTTTCACAGCAGATATACTTTGAATCCAAAGCATAAAAAACAGAGTAAAATAAAGTAGCATTCAAGTATAGCAAAGAAAACTTGTAATAATTTTCTTTGTCTTATTTCATGATTTTCACAGCAGATATACTTTGAATCCAAAGCATAAAAAACAGAGTAAAATAAAGTAGCATTCAAGTATAGCAAAGAAAATGTATTTTGTTGTTTTGTATATCGATGTGTTTTTGTAGTTCTTGTATTGCTGCTAATTGGGATTTTTATACTACATCTATGGTTTTAATTGTACTATTGTCTGCTGCCATGTTTGAATTTGATCTAATTTTTGTGTTTATATGTGTAATGTAAGTACACTAACATGTGAGTACCAAAATGTTTAAGTAAGAGTTTTTGTTTTTGTTGAGGTATAAATGACATTACTAAAGAGCATGGATCGATGAGGTCTGTTATACTATTGATCTGAAGAATGCGAAGGTCTTCAAAGGTTAGTTCTTTTTTCTTCTTTTTTAACTAATTTGTTTTTTTGGATTTGGGAATAAGTTATATCAGAATGTATAATTGCTTGGTTTCATATTTTCTAAGAAAATCCTTTTAATTGTTTAATTTCTCTTGTGTTGAGGAGGTTTTGCTTTTGTTTCAGTATTTGGCCAGACAACATATGATATATATACAGTTTAATTTGTAAAGTAAACCTTTTTTTAATCTCATTTGCCATTAGTTTTGTTTTGATCACTATTTGTGAAGTAACTTCTTAGTAAGAAAAAAGAAGATGCTCATTTTTGTGTGTTTTGGTCAAAATTCCTTTCATGAGGTTGGTTTACACCTCTTAATTTTTCTAAGTCAAATTGATCAAAGCACTCCTCCTCTGTGACAGTAATTTAAAATTTAAATTTTTGCACCTCACTTAAAATTTAAAGGGTCTCATGAGAGTAGTAGTGTTTGGTATTAGACCTTTCATAGATAATTTGATTCTTTTTTTTCCATATAGATTAGACATGCTTATTTATGCATATTATTGTTCAGCAAACACTTTGTTTGTTTTGATTTCACTATCAATGGAGCAGTGATTTACACTATATTGATACACCTGATTATAGGTATAATTATTAATACCACAGTAAGTAGCTAGCCTTCTGATTGTTGAACCATGCTAATTTTTGAACAATTCAAATTGCATTTGTGGTTCTCTTAGTATGGTGCACACATGTTTGGTTGCTACTAGTAGAGACTTTACTATATGATATGTTTGTTTGGATGGTGAATTTATGTAAAGGCTGCATCCTGCATGAATTATGATTCACATATAGGTTTGTGAGACTTGAAAGGGTACAATTCTTGCCACAACTAGAAGCGTTGATTAATAATTTTTCAATCTTTTCTTCTGTTCAGGTGTTGTGGATCATTGAACTAAATGACGGCCTTTGATTCTCTTGTAGGTGTTTTAGATAAATGTTGTTCAAAAGGACTGGTATATTTGTTTTTTGGTCATTCCAAATCTATGTTATCTTTCCATTTTTCTTGCAGGTTACTTTCCCGATCGCCCTGTCTCCTGACACTGTGTTGGCAGTCCACTTGTAAGAGGTACGACAGCAGCTTTCATAATGTTGTGCTGCATTTCATTTCATTTTCTAGCGTTGAGTGTTGGTGATTGCAGATTTTTTACTTTTTGAAGCCCCGCAAGTGCCAAGGACTAAGGGCTTATTGAAAGCAGCAGACTTGGCACAGATGGGCTTCAACAGAGGTGATGGGATTCACTACAATAGAAAGGTTCATAAGTTGTTCTATTGGGTTAGATGGGGCTGTGGGATTTAATGGTTTTTTTCTGTCTCTAATCATTATTTTGTTAAATGGATTCTGTTTTTTCTTCTGTATTTTAATGTTATTTTGGCCTCTACCCAGATAAAAAATGATAATGATGAGATACGGGGGCCACATGCTTCTCTGATTTCTTTGAGTTTCAATACATGGTATGTGTTTGAACTTTGAGGTCCTCATTTTGGAGACCACAATAGCTGTCAAAAACTGAGTTTGCTTTATTTTTAATTGAAATGAAATCAGTTTTGGTTTTCACTTTGGCTTATATAAAATTATATGTATGAATATTTATATACATATATTATATATGTATCCAATAGTGATTTTTCTATGGTTACTTGCGAAGTGGGAAAGGAGTAAAACTAAATTGAAAGAAGAAGAAAATTTTGGTGGTTATATGAACTAGCAAAGTAATTTGTCTCCTTATTTTAATATATATATATATATTTGAAGATTTTTATTTTTTTACTAATGGGTTTTTAGTACATATCACGTATTACATTTCTATTTGTAATGACCCAACTACTCTAGAATTTTGGACCATTAACGAAAACTATACATACTAACCCTTAACAAAACTTACAAGTGAAAATACCATAACTTTATTAAAACTTGTAAAAACCAATGTTTAAACTTACATAACTCAAAACAGGATATGGGATCCCATTGTTTTAAAAAGAAAACATATCTTAATTGAAATGAAAAGAAATTAGATAAATAGGTGCGGAAAAATTACACATAAACCATAAATAAAAGACTACATCCTCGAAATCGAACTCTCGACTCCTTGAATCCATTCATCACTGATACACATTCTCCCAAGCATCCACGAATCTTTCCCGCCACTATAGCTATTTTCCTGCACATATAAACAAAAAGGAATGAGCCTAATGCCCAGCAAGGAAAATCTACCACATAGTTCATATACATAAATTTCATAAGAAACATAAAAACATAACATAACACTTATATCATACACATACTATAATGGCCATTATTACTTGGGGTCCCATAGACCAAACAAGTCATATGCCCATTAGATTAGTGGGGTCCTACTAGCTAAGTAGGTCATATGCCCATAATCTATTTGGGGTCTTGTTAGTCATATGGGTCATATGCCCAAGCCTACATACATACATATCATAACACATTTCATATCATAAAAACATAAGATAACACATATAAAACATATAACATATGAATTCTATCCTATTTTCCTTACCAAAATACCGGGATAAGAGGACAGAGGTGGGACTTTGGAACACTCCTAAGAACCATTTGAAAAAGAGTGGGTATAGTGAAGAAGAGAAATGAAAGGAATGGAAGGACTAAACCGTTGAGAAAATACTTACCAAAAACTTATGTGCGAGTTCTTAGATTTCCTAACCAAAATAAGAATAAGGTTAGAATAAGTAGAAGACTATGAGAACTTTTAAAGAAAAAGTACAGAAACAAACTAGAGTTTGGGTTACCTTGAAGACTTGTAAGACCAATCTAAACCTCGAACCGAAATACTATAAAACCTTACTTCCCCAAGTGTTTGATAAGCTTATGATGATCAAGCTTATTATTTCCCACCCAAGTGTTTACACTCTCACACTCACCTAGCAACTTGCAGCCTCTGAACTTAGAGCAAAAGATGAATAATGGATGGGTACTAGGTCCTATTTATATAGTTTAGGAATGAAAGGATCTTAATTTTACTTGAATAAAAATAATGGCTTTTTAGGTGAAAATAATTTGAATTGTTGTTCAGCAGAGGTTGAAGACTCGTTCAAAAAGGTGCTGGACTTATCAAGAGGTTGAAGGGCTGAATGGAAAATGATTTCAAAACTTTTCAAAATAAGCTGAAGGAGGCGATATATCGCCTGGACCATTATGCCCGAGGCAAACGTGCATCGTTTCGTGTTTTTCGTATCTACGTGCTGCGATATATCGCCCCCTATAGCTGCGATATATCGGCATTCGCTGATTATTTAAACACGAAATTACACATTTTTAGCTTAATTCAAATTGAGTAAACAGCCTTGACTAAGCCCTCAAATGTATTCAAAGCTGCTGGCTGACCTTAGAGCATTCAAACTTTACCCTTATTAAATTTAATCCTCAAAATACTTAATCCTTAATCACCCATACATAACATGTGCTAAAAATCCTATTGGTTCTTATCTAAACCTTATAGTATAATAAATATTATCCTCAATATCAGCCATATTAATCAAACCTTAGGTTAACATTAATATTCTTAAACTATAGGTTAAACTTAGAAAATCTACAAGTACTACTATGAGTGTCCAAATAAATCCCGGTCTGGACCAAAAATCCACAGTCATAAAGATAATACTATAATTACTATAATACTACTATCTAACTTAGCTAAGTAAAGTTCTTGGACTCTACACTATTTTTATTTCTTGCTTTATTTTTCTCCTCTTCTTCATTTTCTGCTTGTTTGCTATGTTCGGACATGTCTCTAGTATTTTTTTCTCATAATATATTCAGACATGGTGAATGCAATTAAATTTGTGTTAATTGGTAGAAATTTGAGTTCTATATTTTAAGCAGGGAATATGACTAAATCAATGAAGAAGAATAATTTCATATTGGTTATTGAGTTTAATTGATTTTTGAATACTTACATATGTATTGTGACTTTTAGATATTTGTGGATTATATTATAAGTAAGCTATCATTTGTGTGAGTATTTTTATTTGAAATAAGCAATCAAAGTTTGTAGTTTGGTAACAGGTGTAAGGAAACATGGTAGTTCATTATGAGTTCTGCATTATTATACAACACATTACACTTTTTTTGTACACTTGATACCTTCTTAGATGTAACATTATCTCAAGATAAAAGCTTGAAGCAATTATTGGATGAAAGATGTTCACCTTGTATAGGAACATCATATCCTTATTTATATGGACTCTTCATGCTTTTTAAAGTGCTTTCTTTCTGTATAAATTGGCTGCGTTTTATTTTCCTATTACTACCACAAGCTCTGTGTTTTGTATGATTGATTCTTGATTACTAGTTTGAGTTTAAATGGGTATTTGCTTCAGGTGTATGAGAAGCTTCTTGGGAGCCAATGCTTTAAATTGCTTGTGGTGATTTCATGAAATGCAGAGAATGAAATTCTTGAATATATTATATGGACTACTGAAAATTTGTTGCTGGTTCACTTCATCTGTCTTTGTGTTGCCTTGAAGTTTCTTTTAAGGATCTTGATATTATATTATTTGCTTATAGAACCATGTATATTGTGGTGTTCTTTTGACTACTGTTTCTATCATTCATTAATGTTTGTAATTTGTTTCTGTTTCTGGCATTATTTCTTGTTTGTGTTTGTTCTTTTTTCTAGTTCATTTTGTTGGTGTTCTTGGCAGGTTATTAAAGGGTTCAATCACATTCAATATCATCCCCTATGTAACAGAAGGGTCAGACTAATTCTTCTTGTTTTTCTTATTATTGTAAAACACTTGCACTATTCTTTTTACCTTGCCTTTCATTATTGTAAAACACATGCACTATTCTTCAGGCAGGTTTCTTCTCATTTTTCCTTAATTGATGTCCAAGAGATGGATGCAATAGTGTCAAGTATTAATGCTTTTGAAACTAAGGAAGTAGGCCCACTAATTCTAACATGGGCAGTGTTTCTTTGTCTAATTTCATCACTTTCGGGAAAAGAAGAAAACAATGTTCTAATGGTATGCATTTCAGTTTGGCTTTTTCTTTTTCCCCCTGCACTATACTGTTACAGTATTTAATTATCGGGGAGAGGTTTGGCTGCATAATGATTGTCTTTCAGGGTCAGTTATTGATTATTTTGTTGATTTTTCATTGGTGGTTCTATTAAAGTTGACATTTTTCTTTTCCTTCGTAGATTTTTTATTGGATTTATTGCTTTAAATTTTTCAGGAATCACTTTGCAGTCAGTTTTGGGACAGAGAAAGTTTTGTTGATGGTCCTATTAGGTGTCTTCTTTGTAACCTAGAAGGTGAATTTCCCTTCAGGACTGTGGAACTTATTCGCCTCTTATCATCCCTATCTAAAGGAACTTGGCCAGCAGAATGTGTGTAAGTTTCTTTATTTCTTTGCATTGGGTTGAGGATTCTACAGTAATTTTTGTACGTTTGTAAACACTACACTGTACTATATCAGCGTAATTGACTGCGAATATGTATCACTGTTTTGTAATTACCTGTTAGTGCCCAAATAACTTAAGGTCTAGAGTTTAGTACCTGTTTGAGCTCCATATTCTATTACACCTCTCCTTTAAATGAGATATGAGATTCGATGGATCTACCCTAGAAATAATAGTATCATTCTAAATGCTTTTGTAACTCAAATCTCCCAAACTTTTAACATGCTGTCTTAGTAATTAAGCACCTGAACCAGAGATGTCTTTAGGGTGAAATTGAGGCCCCTTTAACCTGAAAATGTTAATGTTTGTTTACTATAATATGTATCTATTCACTGTGTGATAGGAGTATTTTGAATTTTGAAGTATGTTCACCTGGTATTGCTTGCTTAGGTCTTATATTGTATACAATTTTATTATTTGATTCATATTATTTAATCTTTTTAAGCATATACCTTACCTTTTATCTGCTATTGCTGGAGAAAAATGTCTATTTCTCCATCAATTGGAGGAGAAAATGATACTTAATTTTGAAGGCTTTGTGTTGGGCAGCTGTAGAATATTTTGTGCTGAAAGTAGTAACTTTTCAATATGTTGAATTTTTAAGACTACTTGAATACTTAAAGAACATTTTGTTGTTGTGATAGTGTTGAATGTTTTAAACTAATTTGTGGATTGTTAATACAATGTTGAATGTTTTTACTTTTTGTTATTTGAAAATCAAGTTCATTTGATAATGCTAGTATATATTAGAAAGCTAATTTTAATTATATAAAAAAAATTAAAATATAATAGAATAAATTAGTGTTATATAAATGAATATATAATGAGAATTTAAACTTATCTAAATATTAAAATAATGCGAAAATTGTGTTATAATATCTATTACAATAACACTTTTTATGTAAAGAATTTTGTTATGCAAACTTCATTATACAACACAAAAAATGTGTTGTACTAAAGTGTAGTATAACACAAAAAATGTGTTATACTAAAGTGTAGTATAACACAAATTTATAAGTATTGAAATGTGTTATATAATCGACTATAAATAATAGAATTAAACACTTATCTATTTATTAAAATAACACAGAAAGTGTGTTATCGTTGACAGTATAATAACACATCTGTAGAACAATGATAAAGTGTTATGTAAAGTACCCTGACCTACGATAACATAGTCGGTCTTAACACATAAAAAAGTGTTATGTTATGTTTTGATAACATATTTTTGGTATTATTAAAAGAATTTTTTTCTTGTAGTGAAATGGCGTCAATATCATAAACATAAGCATTTTCACGTCAACATAACATCATCATCATATCATTGATATCATAACATCACCATAACATAACAAAACATCATAACATCATAGTAAACATTTCCTTGTGAACATGGCCCGCTAACTTGTCCATGTCACCCTTTGAGGTAAATAAGATCTTTGGTCCTTGAATAACCTCAGCGCGTCCGCCCTTGGAGTTACGTCTTCATATTCTTAGTAACTCAGGTTACGTATTCATATCCTTAACAACCACTTTTTTTTATGAGTCGCATTTACTACACTAACATCCATTCATATAACTCGGTTACGTCTTCATATCCTTAGTAACCCCTTTATTTGATGTGTCGCGTTCATCATGCTAACATCCATTCATATAACTGGGTTATGTCTTCATATCCAAGCATAGTGGTGTACTTATTAAGGATATTGGATTATCTTTTAAAGCTAGAGGTTCAAATTTTAAGACAATAAATCCTAGAGATTTAACTTTAAAGATTAGTAGTTTAAATGTAACACAAGCGTAATGGTTTAAATTTTAAGCCATTTAAGCATTGAGGTTTCAATTTTAAGCCTAGCAATTTAAAATTTAAAATTTGTTGTTTAAATTTCTAGCCTTGTAGTTTAAAAGAGTGGTTATTTAAATTTTAAATATTATAGATTAAGTGTTATAGTTTAAAATTTTAGGAATAGTGGTTTAAATATTAAAGATAGTGAATTAAGTTTTAAACCTTGAGGTTTAAATTTTGTAACAGTAAAACCAAGAAGTTTAAATTGAAGACATTAAAACCTTGAGGTTTAAATTTTAAGGCTAGTAGTTTAAATTTTAAGGATAATGGTTTAAATTTTAAGTCATTTAAGGCTAAAGGTTTGAATTTCAAGGTTAGTAGTCTCAAATTTAAATCTTGTGGATTAAATTTCTAGCCTTGTATTTTAAGTTTTAAATAGTATTGATTTAAATTGAACATTATAGTTTAAGTGTTATAGTTTTAAATTTTAAACGTAGTTGTTTAACAATTTAAATGTAGATGTTTAAATTTAAATTTAAAGGCTTTAATGCATTGTTGTTTGAAATTTAAGCCTATTTTAACCATTTAAGCATAGTGATTCAAATTTGACGCAATCTATCCATTGTGGTTTATATTTTAAGCGTATCATAACAATTTTCATTGGTGTTGGTTAACATTTGAAAGGTTGTGGCATTTGAAGTTAGTATAAAATGTAAGACAAAACTAGAGATAAGCTAAAACAATAATAGGCCATTCATATTTCTTTCTTTAATACATCTTAACATTGTAGTTATTTAAAAATGTACAAATCTTCCTTTTGTCAGGTATTCACTACAAAACCAACCCAAAACAATTGTCAAGCTATAGTTATGGTATCTCAAAAACCAATCCTAAAAAATATACATTTGTATAACATTTTTGCAAGGTCAAATTAGGTCCATACAAACTCTAAACTCTTGAAAATTCTTCCCATCTATTATCAACACACAATCATAGCTCTTTTCGATGTCTTTCATGGCTGAAAAAACATAGCAACAAAAGTATTAAGCATAAGAAAAAATTTAATCAAAAAATGACAACACCAAATAAAAGTAAAATCATTTAACAATAATTAAAAAAAATAATTAGAACTGTCAAAATCTTCACAAGTATTAGGTATTGTCTTAGACATGTCTAATAATGCAGAAATTAAACCGAAAGATATTGAGATAAAGACCTAGAGTGGAAAGAAATGCACAATAACAAATTTGTACTACTGTAGCCTATTTGACTTAAGACTGGAAAAAAAAGACAGAAAAGATTAATCACACTACATAAAAATAAATATTCAAAATTAAACCATGAGTTTGAAAGGAAAAATCTATAACCTTTAAAATATAAACCATGTGTGCATTTCTATTATTAACTTTGGCATACATCTTCAATCGGAGTTAGATTTCCTACATTCATGTGTTTGAAGTTCCCATGAACCCACAATTCTATTGCCATTTTTTTCCGCATAAAAAAAGTTTTATCTGGTCCAATTTCAAAAACTGATTTCCCCACCAACAATAATTCAACAAACTTTATGAGATAAATGCAACAATCAGTCCTGCAACATAAAAAAAATAACTTACATCATAAAATTTTCAACCATAAAAAAAATATCAATTAATACAACTAATTTATCAAAACTTACATATTATTTTGGAATGGAGTTGGTTCCCATGAAAACTCAAATTCCTGACATCCTATAGCATATCCTTGTCATTTTTCATGGAAACGCAAGTACTAAAAAATTTAAGAAAGAATCTGACAGTATTTCTTCACATGATTTGTGACATTCTCATCACCATCTTCATAGTAAGAATCATAAATAATGAGTTTTTGCTTGTCAATCTCAAGAACTCCTAAGCACCAATGATTTAAATGTTTTCCACCTATAATCAAAAATGGCAAATATACAAAATCAACATCCAACCATGACTTCCCATATAATATTGATTTTCCAATAATCCTATCAATTAAAGTAACTTCCTTGCTCCAATTAAAATATTTTAACTGAGATTGACTAACTGCTAGTTGCCTAAGAAATACATCAAAAATGTAGTCTGATGTAGTACAATTTTGAAATGTATCAGAGCAAGTATGACAAAGAGCCTTCCTTCTCAAATAATAAAGTGATACATAAATATGCTGCAATATGAAAAATGAGGGGGAGGGGGGGGGGGGGGGGAATCATAAAACAATATAAAAAGAATAATAATTTTCAAACAGGATACAAAAAATTTAATCTTACTGAATCATCAAGGAGACCATTCTATTCATATAAACTGTGGAACCACTTCTTATAATTAATACATATGTCACCATATAGGAAAGCAGGCATTGTGGCATAAAATAGATAGAATGGTTCTTTTTTAGGCCTACAAAAAAAAAACAAAACAAAACAAATGATATTAATATATAAAACAATAGAATTAACATAAATACTTAATAAGTCAACCAACTTACCTATGCTTCTTAAGACCAAGTTTATACCATGACATAAATCTTTATTCTAACTCCATTGAAGGCATATCATCAAAATTGCTCTCAAAAGGATATCGTCCAATGAAATGAGCTTCCTTTTTTCTTCGTTCATTGGACAAAGCCAAAACAATTGCCGACAAATCATGAGTGTATGGAGAACAAACAAATTTACTTGGTTTCTTTCTCCTTTTCTTTCTTGAATATAATTTCTTTATCTCATGCGCATTATGATTGTCATTTGATGATTGTGATAAAATATTGAAGGTTGGAGTCGTCTCAAAATTATCTGGCGATTGAACAATATCAATCTCTTTATCACCAACATTGCAAGATTGCGAAAGCATCTTCAATCTTGCAAAATCATTATCATCGCCATTATCAATTTTGTTAGTTGTTATTTCTTTGAGTTCATTTGTAAAATGCCCTAGTCTAATACTTAGTAAAATATTTGCGTGCACATAAGTTTATAAAAGAAGAGCCACTTATTATTAAAAGTCCTGGTGGGGCCTTGCTAAAAACATGCAAGTTGGGGTCAAAAGTTTAAAAGAAAATAATAATTTTCATGCAACGTTTTAAGAATAATTAAAGTTCAAGTCCCACTGATAAGTTCTGAAAATTAAAATAAACATAAACATTATTCTTTATAAATTAGCGTTAAACTGATCGTTTTCTCGTCCATAGGATGCCCCCACATCATACACACCCTGACGATAGAACTCCCCACATCACCATGTGTGCCAAAGAGAAATCCTATTTGCTACCTAGAAGGGAAAGTAAGAGAAAGCCCAGTAAGGTTGTACAATTAACACACAAGTAAAACACAACAAAACATATTCATATTCAAACATCGTCATACATCATAAACATCATTATCGTAACCATCATCATCATACACATAAACATAATCATCATAATCATAACATAACATCATAACTTTGTGAACATGGCCCGCTAACTTGTCCATGTAAAATCTTGAGGTAAACAGGATCTCTGGTCCTTGAATAACCTCGGCTCGTCCGCCCTATGAGTTACGTCTTCATATCCTTAGTAACTCGGGTTACGTCTTCTTATCCTTAGTAACCCCTTTGTTGTGTCGCATTCATCATGCTAACAACCATTACATAACATACAACATTTATACAATCCAGCATAACAACACAAAATAGCATCTCATAATTCATATAGCAAAAGGTATCATCATACATAACATTCTTATTCATACATGCCAACCTTACTATTCACAGCATACATAACCAAAATTCTATCTAACTTCCTTACCTCAGGTCCAAGCAAAGCACAACTGACAAACTTCACAACAAGTCTATACCATAATCAAATAAAATCCTTTAGCATCACATAAGACTCTATTGTGCGCAACCCATATATCTCATGTGTGCATGGGCCATGCACACATGGTGAAGACTACTCAAAATTTCCAAATAGGCATAATTACACATAAAATCACCAAAAGAATAATGCAAATTATACCTATGTTACATGTATGGTTTTTAAATAAAAATCATATGGTTGAATATTAGACACATTTTTTTAAAGTAAAAGTGAAATTGCATGCAACATGCATACGTTGAAACATTGTTAAAAGGCAGCGTTAAAAATGATAATTTCTACCCGCTTATTTCTATCGTTTTTAAAAAATAATGAATTAGTAACATACTTTTATTACCATTATTTATCGCTTTAAAAATCACTATGTTGATTCAACCTCTAAAACATTATTTTTATTTCATGAAATAATAATTCCATTATTTATTTTTTAAATTACATAAGAATAATAAAGGCTATAAATTATGTAAAATACTTATAATTTAACATTTTTCCTTAGAAAATATCAATTTAATCCAATTAACAAAATTACAAACTTGGTGTGAGAAAATAAAATTTCGAGGTGTGAAAAAAAAAATTTAATTGTATTATTTTTAAACTTAATTTTTAAGTAGAATAAATTCATAAGTGATAATCCAATAATTATTTTTAAAATATTTTAACTAAACTTTCAGCCACTATTTAATTTATTTAAAACTAACAAGTAAATTAAATTCAACATTTTTCTTAATTAAAATAAAGAAAAATCATATCTATTAAAATGAACACTCATGGTTATATTTAAAATACCTTTTTTTATATTTTCATAGTTTAGGGTATTAATTTATTTCAGCATATACACAAAATTCCTTTTATTTAAAAATACAACTTCACATTTTTATTAAAATTCCAGCAACAAAATATATCCTCAAAATCACCATTTTTTATTTTTTAAAAACTCATATTTTCTCAAAAAAATATAAAAAAAAATATGTAGGTAATTATTTGAGAAAAAATATCATCTCAAGGCATATTAAAGTTCCATTAATTTCTTGAAAACAATAAGCACTTACAAAATTGTTTAAACATTCAAAAATATTATTCTCATCATATTGACCCCATTTATACACAAAAATCAGCAAGTACTTCAAATCATAAAATTCATCAATTTCATCATGCCTTACAAAATTCACACATTATTCATGCATGTTTAACTAATATAATTAAACACAAACCCTAGCATGCTTCTATCATTCAAGTAATACAAAAGAAAACACCACTAGCATATACCCATTTAAAGTCTTACAAACACCCTATCATGTTTCTAATGAGTATATACATGACACCAAATAAAATAGGAATGACAAACATGCATCAATAATATAAAATACCAGTGTCCATGTATGCCTTCACATGAAACCTAGCATGTTCCTATTTCCCAAATAACATGACCAAAATCATAGAAACGTCAAAGGAAACATAAGCAAAACTACACATGTATTATCTACATATATGAGATTCATACTCTTGAATCCAAAAATATATAACCACCTAACATGTTTCTCATCAAGCCATCATAACAATAGTGCAACACATTCACCAAGGCCAAAATAATCAAAACATTAGCTTTCTCTCAAAACATGATTTTTTTGAAAACATCCATCAATATCAAAGCAACACAAACACAATCTCCTTACCCAAAACACCAATCCACATTCAGCCATGATCTCTCCAAAATAACAAAAATAAAACATCAACAACGATCTTCCACATCACACCGCTTGGCATCCGCATAACTTTTCGGATGGCTTTGAGCAGCGAGAAAACGATTTCTAATCAGGCTACTGCTTTCTGAGCTTTTCTAACAGCTTCGGGACCAAGAAGTTGCCTTTCTCCTACCTCGTCCCAATGTAACAGTGATCGGCACCTTCTTCCATATAGTAGCTCGTAGGGTGCCATTCCGATCACTGACTGGTAGCTACTGTTGTAGGAGAATTCTATCAGCGGTAAATACTTACTCCATGATCCTTCGAAATCAAGTACACAAGCCCGCAACATACCTTCTAAAATCTGTAGGGTACACTCGAACTGACCGTCTGTCTGAGGATGCAATGTCATACTAAGACTTAACTTGGTACCCATAGTTTCCTGCAAAATTCCCCAAAATATCGATGTAAACATCGATCCTCTATCAGATATTGTTGTCTTAGGGATTCCATGTAGTCTAACTATTTCTTGAACATATATGTCTGCGTATTGATCTACTGTGTATGAAGTCCTAACAGGCAGGAAATGAGCTGACTTGGTTAGTCTATCTGTTACTACCCAAGCCAAATCATGCTGCTTACTTGTTCGTGGCAAACCCATCAAGAAATCCATGGCTATATCATCTCATTTCTATTATGGAATGCTAAGTGGTTGCAATAAGCCTACAGGGCGCTGATGTTTTGCTTTCACTTGCTGGCATACTAAACATTTAGACACAAATTCCGCTATGTCTTTCTTCATTCCTGGCCACCAATATGTTGCCTTAATGTCGTGAGTCATCTTGGTCGACCCTGGGTGAACTGAGCAAGGGGTATTGTGTGCTTCTTCTAAAATCTTCATCTTAACCCCTTTATCATTTGGCACGCATACCCGATCCTTACATCTCAATAACCCCTGTCCTGATATCGAGAAATTTGTGGCCTTACCTTCTCTAACTGCATCCATATGTGCTACTAATGTGTCATCATGTCGTTGTCCAATCTGCATTTCTTCTAACAGACTTGAATGGATAGACAAGTTAGCCAGCTTACCGATGACTACTTCTATACCAGCACTGATCAACTCCTGCTGTAGCGGCTTTTCTATTCTTGGTAGTGTTGCTAGACTTCCATAACTCTTTCTACTTAGCGCATCAACAACTACATTTACCTTTCCCGGGTGGTATAGGATTTCGCAGTCATAATCCTTCACTAATTCTAACCACCTGCACTGCCTCATCTTGATCTTCTTCTGAGTGAAGAAATACTTTAAGCTTTTGTGGTCTATACAAATCTAACATTGTTCTCCATAGAAATAATGGCGCCAGATTTTCAACGCAAAGACCACCGCTGCCAAATCCATATCATGTGTTGGATAGCGTTGCTCGTACTCCTTCAGCTGCCTTGAGGCGTAGGCAACCCAACCCTTGCTTTGACGCATCACAATAGATTACAAACTTGTCGTTGGGTGTCGGTACACAAAGTACTGGTGCTGAGCACAACTTATCTTTAAGCAACTGGAAGCTCTCTTCACACTTATTAGTTCAGTTGAACCTTTGTTGCTTCCTAATTAGGTTGGTGAGCAGAGTGGGTATCTTAGAAAAGCCCTCTACAAACCTCTGATAATAACCTGCTAATCCCAGAAAGCTTCTTACCTCTGATGCGTTCTTTGGTCTTGGCAAATCCTTCACAGCCTCTACCTTAGATGGGTCTACTGCAACTCCGTACCTGGATACAATGTTCCCAAGGAATGCTACTTGTTTAAGCCAAAATTCGCACTTCTTGAACTTTCCATAAAGTTGATGCTCCTTTAGTCACAACAAGATCAACCTTAAATGTTTTTCATGCTTGACTTCATCCTTTGAGTACACCAAGATATCGTCGATGAACACTTCAAAGAATTTATCCAAGTAGTCCTTAAACACCCTATTCATTAAATCCATAAACGCAGCTGGAGCGTTGGTAAGACATAACTAAAAACTCGTAATGCTCATAACAAGTTCTAAAGGCTGTCTTGGGAATATCTTATTCCCGTAACTTAAGCTGATGATACCCAGACCGTAAATCAATCTTTGAGAACACGGTCACTCCTCGGAGTTGATCAAACAAGTCATCAATCCGAGGTAGCAAGTACTTATTCTTAATCGTCACCTTATTCAGCTCGCGGTAATCTATTCACATCCACATGCTTCCGTCCTTTTTCTTCACAAATAGAACCGGTGCTCCCCATGGCGAATGGCTTGGTCTAATGAAACCCAAGTCCAAGAGTTCTTGTAGCTACGTCTTTAACTCCTTGAGTTCGGTAGGTGCCATCCGGTATGGTGCCTTAGAGATAGGCTCGATGCCTGATGCTAGTTCGATTGTGAAGTCAATTTCCCGAGTCAGCGGCAACCCTGGTAAGTCATCGGGAAAAACTTCTGGGAATTCTTTTACGATGCGGACGTCTCCAACTTTTAGTGGTGTTTCCTTTATCACATCCGTGACGCTGGCTAAAAATGCTTGACATCATTTTTCTATCATCCTCTGAGCTTTGAGAGATGATATAAGCGGTGTGTATAATCCTAAAACTTGTCCCATAAAGCATAATCTCTGGCCGTCAGGAGTCTCGAACGTCACTTTCTTGCGTTTGCAGTCAATGGTTGCACCATGCCTTGCTAGCGAGTCCATGCCTAGTATCACGTCGATGTCTTTGATCTCCAGTTCTATCAGGTCTCCTTCTAGTTCTATGGTCTCGATCTTGATTGGTACGCCTCGTACTATCCGTGATGATAGTACTACTTCGCCCGAAGGCAACTCTGTTACAAACCTAGTTCTAAATCTTTCACAAGGTTTGTCTAATTTCTCTATCATTCCTAACGAGATATACGAGTGAGCGGCTCCCGAATCAAATAATACAGCACATACATTATTGAGGATAGAAACTTGACATGTAACTACTTTATTGCTAGCTTCAGCTTCTCCTTGGGTTAAGGCAAATACCCTAGCAGAAACCATCTTGTCTTCCCTTTTTCCCTCTGGTTTGAGCTGGGGACACTGCCTCTTTTGGTGACCTTCCTGACCATAGTTGAAGCATCCCTTGGTGTTTGCACGCAACTCACCAGGATGTTTCTTTTGGCACTTAGCACATTGTGGGTATTCTACATAACCCGGCCTATTACCTCCATTGTTCGTCCGTGCCCTTTTATCATTGTCAGACTGCTTGTTGTCAGGATGCTTTATTTTCTGAACATTATTGTTGCTAGACTGATTGCTATTGTTGTTGTGGTTGTTGTTCCAACCATTCTGAGGTTGACTCTGCTATTTAGGCTCAGGCTTACTGGCCTCCTCTTTACTAACATTTTCCTGAAGCCTTTCTACTTCTATTGTCGATTCTAGAACATCGGCATAGGTAGTATTTCCTAGGTTTGCTAACTTAACCCCTAGCTCAATCTTTGGTCGAAGTCCTCTAACGAGCTTGGTCACCCTCAGAAAGTCAGTTGGAACCATTTCTGGTGCAAACATGGCTAATCGGTCGAACTGCCAAGCATATTCTGCTACTGATAAGTTCCCTTGCTTTAGACCAGCGAACTCCTCGACCTTTGAAGCGATGATTGCTGAATTGTAGTACTTTTTGTGGAACAACTCCACAAATCTGGTCCAAGTCATTGTGGAAACATCGTGAGTCTGCTGAACTAAGTGCCACCATATTATAGCATCTTTCTTAAGCAGAGACGAAACACAGGATATGCGGTCCACGTTGCCGAGATTCATGTGTGCTAGGATTGACTCCACATTTCTGAGCCATTATTCCACCTTGAAGGGGTTTGTTGTCCCTTCAAAGTTCATAGCGTGTTGCTTACGAAACTGCTCATAAATTGGCTCCATGTGCTGAGCTGGGTATGGTGCATAGTTCGCCATTGGCCATCCCCCATATGGACCAACTTATTGGGGTGCTGGAGCCATTTTCTGAGGCTGTGGTTGTGGTGGAGGCGGAGGCTAAGCCTGAGGTTGAGCCTGTTGTCGCTGTTGCTGCAGTAATTCCTCAACTTGCTGTCGTAGTCTGGCAATTTCCGTAGTGTTGTCAACCGGCGGCGCATTGCGGTTGGCAGTAGCACGCACTCCCCTTCTGCGAACTGGAGGGGCTTCATTGCTCTCAGGAGCAGCATTGGAGGCATTGGCATTGGTGCGAGCAGACCTTCCCAGAGACATCTTCAGTGGAGCTCTAACAGTTGAGAGAAACATGTTGGAACTTTACCCTAATAGGCTCTAAGGCAAAAACTTAATCTAAGCAGACATAACTCAGGCCTATTAATTATGATTTCTTATGAAAAGAATTATATAAGCCTTCTTTTAATTAGGGTCTGTTTCTATACTTAGAAAAATAAGCCATCTTTATAATTTACTAAGTATGTTTCTAATTATCCTATATGACTTAATTCTCAGGCTCAAAACTCGTCGTTGTTCCAAAGTTAACCATATTGTGGGAGGGCTGGGATCAGTAAAATCGTTCCCACTACTATGGCCCCCTAACTCTCAATATGGAACCCGGTCCATTGACTTGTATCCACCCTCACCGAACTTAGTCATTATTTATTAAATTTATTATTTATTATGATTGCAAAAGAAAAATCAAACTTATACATGTCATCAAAATAACATTGATATTTATTTGGAAAAACAGTTTTCACTAAGTACAATCATAAAAGAAAATAAATAATAAATAATAAATAAAATAAATAAAGAAACTAATCTATTCTAAAAATCGGGATCTTCTACATCTGATCCTTCATCTAACATATCATCGTTTATCTCTTCGTAGTCATCATTATCTTGAGCCTCAAAATGCCCTCGAGGAAGATTCGTAAAGATTCTTTGTTTTTGCTCATTTGTGAATTGGAACTCCATCTTAAAGGTGAATCTAAGTATGAGAAAATAATATCTCGTAGCTACCGGTAATTCATCTTCATCATCTATCGTCTCCCATATGTCTTCTAAGGCTGCAATTACAGTAGGATAATCTTTAAAAATTCTAATCACTAAAACATATTGCTCTGTAGCTCTCATCATGATTTGCTTAGTTTCTTGGAGGTGACCTATCTGCCCGTGGAATAAAAGTAATCTCCAAGTGATTCAATCTAGCACTCCTACGGTGTTTCTTGGCTCTCTAATTCTTTTCAAGGCCTTAATGGCTCGGATATCCTCATAAGTTAATGCTCCATTCATTCTTAAGTGAAAACATAAGGATAAAATGTTAGCTAAACACATAAACATAATAACTATCACATAAAAACTTACATGTGAATGAACCGTTGCTCTGATACCAACTGTAATGACCCAACTAATTCTAGGACCTTGGGCCATTAAAACTACTAGACTTAGCTACTATTTTTGAGAAAACATACATAAGAAATATTCACAACGTTGTTAAAACTCCAAAGTAAATATTGAAATACATAAATGCGGGGTATGGGATCCCATTGTTTTAAAACAAAACATAACTTTAAACTGAAGGAAATTGTTTACAAAACTAAATGCGGAAAATACATAAAACATAATTTAAAGAGACTAAAATAACGTCATCCTCGAATCGTTCACACAGTCCATCGAATCCCTTCGTCCTTAATACACAAACCAAGCTACTACGAATCCTTCCGCCCATATCTATTTTCCTGCATACATTAAAAAAGATAAAGGAGTGAGCCTAATGCCCAGTAAAGGAAAATCTACTAGCACATATATCATAAAACATAAACATAAGACTACAAAATATATGACTATAAAACATGCATTATAATGGCAATCATACTTCTTGGGGCTTTCTAGCTAAGCAATCAATTTATGGGGATTAGTTATCTAAACAAGTCATATAAATTTATGGGGCTCGTTATCTAAACAATCATATGCCCAAGGAATAATTTATTGGGACTTGATAATTAAACATGTTATATATTTGTTTTCTAAACAAATTATGTGATTGTTATCTAAACAATTTATATGCTAAGAAAACTAAAACATATCATACATAAATCATAGCATATATCAAAACATAAAAGCATACAAAATCTATCATATTTTCCTTACCAACACCGAGATTTTTGAAACAAGGACGGGATTTGGAACACTCCTAAAACCAACAATAAGAATGTGAGTATTTCTAAAAAAAAAAGATGATAAAGAAATGAACTAAACCACCAAGAAGAATCTTATCAAAAAGAAACCTTAAGTTCAAAGAACTTAAATACCTAACCAAGAATGGAAAACAACGAGTTAGGATTCGAGTAAAGATAACTAAGGAAACTAAGAAACCATACAGAAATGAACTTAAGATTAGGAATACCTTTGAATATGCTAGCACCGAACTACAACTTGATATTGAAAACACACTATTAATCAGGTTTGACTGAGTAATACGAGATTCCAACAAGTTCTGGAAGGGTCTAGAGCTTCTAGAAACTTCTATTTTTGAATTATCCACTTAAAATGCTTAAATCCTCAAAAAACAAGATTGTGACAAATGTCATGCTCTTAATGGTCTTGGAAGATTCTAGAGCTTTCTTGAACTTTCTTTTATTTAAACAATAATTATATCCTTAAATAAATATGCACACGATAAGGGTCATGATCTTATTAATTCTATCTAAACCTTATAGTATAATAAATAACATCTTTAAAATCAGCTATATTAATCAAACCTTATGTTATAATTAATATTCTTAAACTATAGGTTAAACTTATAAAATCTATAAGTGTTGCTACGAGTGTTCAACTAAGTCCCGGCTTGAATCAAAATCAACTAAGTCACTACTACTACTACTACTACTACTACTACTACTACAACTACTACTACTACTACTATACTACTATACTACTACTACTACTACTACTACTACTACTACTACTACTACTACTACTACTACTACTACCAACCTATCACCTCTTTTACTTCCTAATATGTTTTCAACAATGTATACTTTGACTAACTTAATGGCATCTTCAGCATCAATATCAATTCTTCTAGATTTAAGAAAATCTTTCAACTCATTTCTTAAAATTGATGATTTTCCAGAGAAGTATTTAACAAGTAATCTACTGTTATCATTGCTAACACCCACATCAGAATGAATTTCATAACAATTTAAACTTGTTATAATACCAAACTCTTCAATGCCAAACTTTGTTCTGTTACCTCCAAAATTTAGATGCAGCTCATTTCCATTAGAGCTACCGTCCTCATGAAGAATAAGAGCATGCATGATCATATATGACGGTTCAAGGGATGCATCCAAATCCAAAAGAAACCCAACACAATATTATTTCAACTTTTGAAGTTCTTCATTACTAAGAAAACTTTGTATGCACCTAATATCACTCCAATAACATTGAGCTCGAATATTAGAATGGACAAAAACTAATTTATCTTCACTTAAATTCTGCACAGAAAAATAAATATGAAAAAACATATAAGTTAATTATATAAAGAAGTATTATAAAATACGAGCAAAAAGTAAAAATAATTGAATTTAAACATGATAAAACTTTTAAATACATAGAAAAGCATAAAAATTACCTACTTGAAACATATCCTTTGTTTTTGTATTAACAATTGGTAATGACTTCTTATCTTTCTTAATGGAATATTTAGGAGACATATCTGAAATGGTGATAAACAAAAATAAACAATTAATCACAAATAAAATTAACAATATCATAAAAATTTATCTAACATTACTGATTAAATAATGCTCAATCAAAACAACTGTCTTGAAACATAAATAGCAATAGAAACTTGTTTATAGAAAAATATCAAAATTAAACCACATGCACAAGTATTCATAGAAGCACGTACAATGATTTGAACTACCCGATTATTCTTTATTTTGCACAATAAAACTACTTGTACAATGTACACTAAGAAACAAGTCATCAATCTAAAAAATGAATTATTTTCATATTTTTAACAAAAATTATATAATGATTTTGCAAATTAGATTTTGGAATCCTTATTATAAGTCGGTGATCAAGGGGATTGCGTCGCAAGACAACATATATAGCGCTGCGGCGCTCAATAGACAGGTACATATTTTCTTCAGGCGCGCTGCGGCGCTTAGGAGACAGGTACATATCTGCTTCGGGCGTGCTGCGACGCTCAGGTGACAGGTACATATCTGCTTCGGGTGCGTTGTAGCACTACATGAATAGTGACGCAGCGATCAGGAAGCATCTACATAAACCTGCGGAGCTCAGGAAGTATGTCAATATCTGTTTAGCAAGCTAAAATTATAAAATTTATGCAATCTAAGACTTGTGGTTTAAATATAATTTTGGTTAAAATTTGATGCTAATTAAGCGTTGGGGTTCAAATTTTAAGCATTTAAGGCTCATGGTTTAAATTTTAAGTTTAGTAATTTAAATCTTAAGCCTTGTGATTTAAATTTGTAAAGATTTTGGTCTACATTTTATACATTATGCTATATAATTTAAAATTTTAGTTTAAAGAGACTTGCTTTATAATTTAAGCCGAGGGGTTTAAATTTTAAGCCAAGTGGTTTGAATTATAAACATAGTGGTTTAAGTTTTAAGACTAGTAGTTTAAATTTTATGTTCAGTGGTTTAACCTTTTAGCCTAGTGGTTTAAATCTTAAGCCTAATGGTTTAATTTTAAGTCATTTAAGCCTAGTGGTTTAAATTTAAAGCCATCTGAGCTTAGTGGTTTAAATTTTGTCCTAGTAGTTTAATTTTAACCCTAATCGTTTAAAGTGATTATATCAATCTTTTTGTTGAAAGCTTCAATTATTGGGAATCTATCTGTAATAGCCTATTAAAATCCCCAAAAGGCAAATGACCATAAAACTAAATATGTTTTTCTTCTAAGATTCTAAAAGCATTTCTGTAAAACATAGATCAAAATATAAACCTACCAAACAAAATAATCCCCTATCAAATACTAAACTCCGTAGATAAATAATCTTGAAATCATCAAAACAAAGCAAAATTAAAACCCAACCAAACTCAATTACATAAAAAAATGAAATATGCAAAAAAAAGAAAGGGAAAGTGATAATGTTACTCATGCAGACTCTGAAAAGGAGAATAAATAAAGTGTTAGAGAATATATTTTTTATACTCAATGGAAATATGGAAAAACCAAATACAGCTCTTTGCAAAAAAAATACAATAGACAAGGTAATTGATTAAATAAACATTAAAAAAAATTGCTCAAAATACAAGTAAATATAAAGTGGTAGAAGAAGAAGATTACAAAATCAAAACAATAATAATACAAGTAAATAAGATCAACAAGATCAAAAGAATGAAAATAATACCAATAAAAAGAACAAACTCTCACACAACCAAAGTGTAGAGTAGTGGAGATCACCAACTTGAACAAGGTTCAAGACCTTTGTCCAAAAGCTTATTTCTCCCTATTCTCTAAGCACTAAGGGATCTCTCTAGGAAATAGCTCTTTGGAATTATCAAGCCTCTATGGTGTATATTCCAGCCAAGTGCTTTGTGGATGGAAAATGTTGTGTCTTACAAGTGAGCATTAGACTCCTATTTATAGAGTTTTGAGACAACCTTTGAATTTCAAATTCCACCAACCCCCATGGCTGTTACCAATGATTAATTGGATGTTTATGGAATTAAAATAGAGATTTGGGAGTTACTTGATTGTTGGAAACGTCCAAAATTGGATAAAACCAAAGTTTGGAAAATGTTGTCAGCCGCTCAGGCCGCGGCCTGAAAAACATAGGCAGCGGCCCAAGTCATTTTTTCAGCAACCAATTTTCCAAATTTGGCAAAACGTTCCAAATTCACTCCCACTTGATTTTGTAAGTTAAAATCACATCTCTAACAGCCATATCTCTTATGGCTTTTGAGAAATTCAAATCAAAATGTCTAATATCAAATCTACACATTATTGGGTAATATTTGGGAGTTACAAGTTTTTTTTTTTTGCAACTCCAAAATATGTCACATTTGCCACACACATGTGTCCAATTTTTGTGACTCTCAATAATATGTTACAAGGTGTGACAAATCACATTATGTCACATTATTTAATCTAACATTATATTATTTAAAATAATATAACATAAAGCACATGGGCTACAACCTTTAAGTTTCACAACATCGAAAATACATTTAAAAATGTTCTGTTTTCATCACTCTACAAGGTTCTTAGCAACATAGAACTCATCTAGAAACTTACTGTGACCACCATATATATGTGCGAAGAAGAACTAGGAGGACTAATATATTTACGAAGTACGAAGCTCATGGTGAACAGTTACAACGCTACAAGCAATAAAGATGGAATTCATGCTTATGCATTTTCAATCAGGAGTATGGCATAACGTTGTAACCACGTCTCTTTAAACTATAAAGCATAATGTTTAAACTCTAAACCATAACTTCTTAAAATTTAAACCACTATGCTTAAAATCTAAACCACATCTATTTACATTATAAATTTAAACTATAAAGCATAATGTTTAAAATCTAAACCATAACTCCTCAAATTTTAAGCCACAAGGCTTAAAATTTAAAACACCTCTCCTTAAACTATAAAGCATAACATTTTAAATCTCAACCACAAGACCTTCAAATTAAAACTACAAGGCTTAAAATTTAAACCACTAGGCTGAAAATCTAAACCACGTCTCTTTATACTATAAAGCATAACATTTAAAATCCAAACCACAACTTCTTACTATTTAAACAGCAAGCCTTAAAATTTAAACCACTAGGCTTAAAATCTAAACCACGTCTCATTACACTATAAATTTAAACTACAAAGCATAACGTTTAAAATCTAAACCATAATTCCTTAGAATTTAAATCTAACACTTAAAGCTCTAATTAAGAAATGACAGACAAATACAAATTTATCTCTAGACAGAAGCAAAACTCAAGGAAAACTTATAAAACTAAAGCCACCTTGCTAGCAAGAACACAAACCCCTGATTCAATATATTTAAACTGATGAAACCAACTCTACCCTTTACATTCACCTTCAATCCAACCATTGTTTGTTAACTATAAAGAGTATGAGCCATATATATGAAACAAATCATCAACCTCTACATCCCCCAAAGAAAATTTTAGTGTCCAAAAGAAATTGTGTATCCAAGAAAAATAATGGAATAGCAATATATCAAAATTGATGAGAATATTTTACTTGCATCAAATTTTACGTTTGATTAAAACTCAAGTTTTCATGGGAAAAAATCTTTGTCCCAGCTTAAAAGCCATTAGGATTTTTTCTTATCTTCTACCCCTCAAAATTTCCCCATATAGACGAAGCAAAGCAACACATAAGAAAGAAGAACAAAAAAATATATGCAGTCTCTATCTTGACATGGAGGATAACCACCAAATCATGAGCATGATCAAGAAGCTTCCTATTCTGTTTCTCATTTTGCAAACACAAAGTTGATTTGAGAAATTTCATCAAAGACAGAGTGCACATAAAAATATTCGAAATATACACATAGCACATGAACCATCCCAACTCTATTAATCTCTCATTCAAAATAATAAAATGGTGATATAAAAGTGGTAAAACTCATAAATCATCATGTTATCAAGAATATATGTGATAACCACATGAGCCATATATATGTTATCTAATTTATAAGTTATCAAAATAGAAAATAAGGTCACGAAAATAAGATGAGCTTTGTTCTCATGTGGAAATTTTGTCCACTAACATTTCACAAAAACAAACAGTATTAAAATCAATATCATTAGATTAAAACAAAAATTAGCAGCTTAAATGCAACTGGATTTTAAAGCTTTGAATAGTCTTTTATTCTAACTAGTAAGACAAATAAACAATTAAATAATTCATCAAAAATTAATTTTGAGAGCAAAGGATTAACATCACCATCATCATCAAGACATCAAACAAAATTAAGAATATACATATATTTTGGTTGAAGAATTTCATC
Organism: Humulus lupulus; assembly: GCF_963169125.1. Classification (NCBI taxonomy): domain Eukaryota; kingdom Viridiplantae; phylum Streptophyta; class Magnoliopsida; order Rosales; family Cannabaceae; genus Humulus; species Humulus lupulus. The sequence goes on from NC_084796.1 coordinate 155,789,438, forward strand.
AAACACATTAACCAGAAATAAATCATTCAACATATACACATAGCACAGATCATGAATAGTCCAAAGTGCATTAAATCACCATTCAAAACCATGAAATGACCATATAAATGAATTAAAATTGATGAACTAGTATCAAAAGAAATACACTCATAAACGAAAAAAAATCATTGTAGAGTCCAAGAACTTTACTTAGCTACTTAGATAGTAGTAGCAATAATAATAGTTGTAGTATTTTTATGACTATGGATTTTGGTTCAAACCGGGATTTAGTTGGACACTCGTAGTAACACTTGTAGATTTTCTAAGTTTAACCTATAGTTTAAGAATATTAATTTTAACCTAAGGTTTGATTAATATGACTGATATTGATGGTGATATTTATTATATTATAAGGTTTAGATAGACCCAATAAGATAGTAACACTTGTCTTGTGTATGTTTAATGATAATTAAGTATTTTTGAGGAATAAGTTTATTAAGATCAATATTTGAATATCCTAGGGTCTGTCAGCTATTTTGAAATCGTTAGAGGACTTAGTCAAGGTTGTTTACTCAATTCAAATTAGGCTGAAAATGTGCAATTTCGTGTTTAATATTTCAATGTATGCCGATATATCGTAGCTATAAGGGGCGATATATCGCCATACGAGGATACGAAAAACATGTAGCTTCGCACGACCACCTCGATGAGCCTCGAGCATATTATCCCAGGCGATATATCGCCTACTAGGAGCGATATATCGGCTTATTTGAATGATTTTTGAATGTTTTTAAAACTGAGCTCATTTTAATCTTTAACCTCTTGATAAGTCCAGCATCTTTCTGACCAAGTCTTCAGCCTCTGCTGAACGATAATTCAAATATTTTTCACTTAAAAAGCCATTATTTTATTCAAGTTAAATGAAGATATTTTCATTCTTGAACTCTATAAATAGGACCTAGTACCCAGCCATTTGTTCATTCATCAAGCTAAGTTTAGAGTCTGCAAGCTGCTAGGTTATTTTAAGAGTGATAAGCACTTGGGTTGGGGTCATAAGCTTTATCTTTATAAGCTTAATAAACACTCGGGAAGTAAGGTTAATAGTATATTTCGGGTTCGAGGAGTAGTTCGGTCATAGAAGCATTAAAGGTATTTCAAATTCTAGTTCATTTCTGTATTGTTTCCTTAAGTTCTAATAGTTTTCTACTCAAAATCCTAACTCTATTCTTTATTCTTGGTTAGGAAATCTAAGATCTTGAACATAAGATTCTTGGTAAGTATATTTTTGATGGTATAGTTCTTTCATTCTTTTCATCCCTTTTTCTTTAGTATACTCACCTTGCTTTGATGGTTTTTAGGAGTGTTCCAAAGTCTCAATCCTGTTTTCATATCCCGGTATATTTGGTAAGGAAAATAGGATAGGATATTATATGTTATGCTATATGTTATCTTATGATTTATGTGTTATGTTATATGTTATCTTGTGATTTATGTGTTATGTTATGTATGTTGTAGACTTGGGCATATGACTTGTATAACTAACAAGGCCCAATAAATTTATGGGCATATGACTTGCTTAGCCAGTAAGCCCCACAAATCTAATGGGCATATGACTTGTTTAGTTCACGAGCCCCAAGTAATAATGGCCATTATAGTATATGTGACATATGTTTATGATATGTTTTAGTATATGTTGCGATATGAATTTTATGTATATGATTTATGTGTTAGATTTCCTTGCTAGGCATTAGGCTCATTCCTTTATGTTTATATGTGCAGGAAATTAGCTATGGCAGCAGAAAGGTTCTTGGTAGCTTGGGGGTTGTGTATTGAGGCAGAATGGAAATGGATGGATTGAGCGTTCGGTTCGAGGATGAAGTCGCTTCTTAGTCTTTTAAAAATTATGCTTTATATGTATTTTCCGCACTTTATTTTGTAATCCATTTATTTAAAGTTATGTTATGTTTTTATTTTAAAAGCAATGGGATCCCATATCCTACTTTAAATTTTATATAGTTTAACATTTGTCTTACAAGTTTTAATGAAGTTATGATTATTTCACTTGTGAGTTTTATTAAAGATTAGTGTCTATGTATAGTAGTCATTAATGGTCCAAAGTCTAGAGTAGTTGGGTCATTACAATCACGATATTAACAATGCTGTAGTAGAAAAAATGATGAACCAAAACCATTGAAAACTCACGAACCCACCGAAAGATTCTGCAATGGCAAACTACCCACTGACCTCATTGGTAAGTAGTACTTGAAACCCAACAACAACAACAAAAACAGCTACCAAGATGTTTGTTTAGCTCTAGCACTAGCTTAAAATGGGATCAAGAAATTAATTAAGTAGTTTAATTATGAGAAATAGTAATATGTCAACAAGAGCATGCATGCATGCTTTTTTGTTTATGATATTGAGCAAGTTTTTGGCTATGCAGCTAAGAGTCTAGGCTTCAAGACTTACGCACCGGCCTATCTCACCCAAGAAGCATCAGGGGAAAAAATTCTTATTGGAACCAACTTTGTTTCAGCTGCATCTGGTTACGATGATAAAATTGCAACTCGATATGTGAGTAAGATCTATATATTTATGTAAACTTTGAAAATGTCTACTTTTTTCAACAACATTATACTAACTTAACATTATTTGTTGAGTTTTGGAAAAGATAAAAAAGATACAATCTCACAAATTCCTCACCTCTGAAATCCCATTTTAGAATGAATCTTAGATAATAAAATAGCACTATATTTATTAAATAAAGAACATGAGAAAAACATGAAACTAACCCCAAACACGAGATCATTAATTCAATTATTCTACGTGGCATTTGTACAAAACTCTAACATTTTCTTTTTTTGTTTCCCAAAGATCCATTTCATAGTTTCAGTCTTGATACTACTTCAACTAACACGGAAACACAATGATTTAACAAGAAATGAAGCAGAGTCTCAAAGTTACAACTACCATGTAGGCTGCATACAAAATACACCACGAGGTTGAGTTAAACTTTAACCATGCTAATGAAGGGCTTTCTCCCTTGTGGAATTTCTGATTGTGCCTTTAGTGGGTAAAGAAGTTTTCATCTAATTGCACAAAAATTTATTTAAAATAATCTACAGTACAAAAAAAGAACTACATTTTAATAATTCCAGCAACTATCTTAAGACAACTAAGGCCAATTTGATATCTATCATTAAACACCATGATGACATATAAGCATTTTACATAGCTCCATATCCCATCTTATCATTGAAGTTTACTGCTGCAACTTACTTATTAAACTCATAACTCACATTCGTGACACACCCATCACCAACCTGAAGGAAAAGAAAAGAAATAGACGGAGAGGGCTCTATGGCTGCACTCATTTTAACATTGAAGAGAAAACCGAATGGGTTCATTTGTAAGAAATCCATACAAATAATAATGATAATCAAATAAGGTCCTAACATTAACTCCAGAATCCAACTTAAACAACAAACATCAACGAAGCTTATTTCTCAGGCATACTATGCAAGTAATATAAACTATAACTCAAAAAGTATCGAACATACATCAGTTATGTGTCCCTCACTCTCTTGCTAACAATCAACATTATACAAATAACAACTCAAGGCATTTAAGTAGCTTCCCTAGCAACTATAAAAGACAAATTTAACTCTGTTCAACATTGATAAGAAGGGATCATACTTCAATGCCTCTCATGTTCAAACTACAATAAAAATTAAAAAGAAATATATTTTTCTTTTGTATAAAAAAAAACATTATATACAATATAGTAACCTCACAATTTTCATTATTTTCTTCTTACCAACCCTTTTTCAAACCTAACTTTCTTTTAATAAAGAAAAATTCCTATAAAAAATGACTACAGAAACATTCCCATAAGAAAATCATGAGTAATTTCATTTTACTATTTCCTATCAAACAGAATTTCAAGAACATCAACTCAATATCAATAACAACAGAGAAATCACAAAAAACTAAAAATTTAATACTTCAATGTCACCCAATTCAAGAATTACACCAAAGGAAAAAAAACTAATAACATATGTAGTTGAACATATGAACTTTAGTTGAAGAGTTTCATCAAACACATGGAGTGCATGAAATCAAAAATAATAATAAATCATCCAAACTAGACTAAACAAAAAATACAAAACAAAGAACTTAATATCAAAATAGAATTAAAAATCATAAAGAAGTGGGGAAACAAAACATAAACCAAGAACAAAATGCAAAAATGATAGGAAGAAATATAAACTCTACAACAAATATGAGAAATGTCCAACCATCTATAATTTTTGAAAACCAAAAGCAATGAAGACTTTCATCAAAACAAACAATAAAAACACTATATAAGAAAATAAATTATTCATATAAAATTTAATGAGGACTTTCATCAAACAAATGGGGTGCAAAATATTAAACAAAACTCTTTTACATACCTCACTACAAGAAAGCAAGCTTCCAAAATGGCTTGAAAATCGGAGGTCGGCTCTGTCGTTAGGGAATAAGAGAAACAATAGTTTGCTTCAATCGGCAGTCAGTTTCGTTGTTGGAAAAACAAGTGTTGTCTTCGATGGAGCCGCCATCACTTGCGCAGTTGCCAAATAAAAGCTAGCGCCAGAGACAGGGGAAGCTCGGTAGAGACAGGGGAAGGTCGAAGTTTGAAAATAGAGAGAAGGTGAGGGAAACATGGGAAGAAGGGGAGAGTACTCAGTATATACTCTAAAAGGGTATTATGGGAAAACTGATTTAAAAATGGGTACAAATATAAAAAATTTAAAACGTGGGTAAAATTATATAAGACTCTCTAAAACTGGGTACCCAATCTAATTTCTACTATATTGAATCAATGGGATTAATAACATTGAGTCAATATCTTTTTCTTTCAATTTAGGAAATGTAAATTCCTCTCATTGAACTAAAAGATCATAGATTGATATTCTCCTTCAAGGCCTCTTCCTTCCTACCAGGAATGACCTTGCCACCGACCTAATCGTCGGAAAATACAACTATCATCAACTCCTCCTCTTCCTCCTCATTGCTCTTGAGCTTATCTCCTTCTTCATTTAGGTTTGTTTTTCGCTTCTTCTAGATCCGTTTCATTTTTATTGTGTAAATGTTGATGATTGTGATCTCCAGAAATCTTGAGGCTTCTCAACGATTTTGTTCAATGAAGATAGAAGGAGCTTTTCGACAAGTCTAACTTGTTCATTTCAAGTATGGTATTTGACATTCTAGACTACATTATAGTTTAGAAGATACTTCTTTCTAAACATTCATAATATTTATTTTCTTTGTTTTTGAGGTAAAATTGTTTCATTTTAAGATTTAAAATGACATGTTGGAAGTTTGATTCAAGTCTCTACATCTTCTGTACTTTTCAAGGACTAGGAAACTACAAGATTTAATACATGGAAAAAACTCCTGCTAGGTATTTGATAAAATGCCTCTATGTAATGTGCTCATTTGATGAATTTGCTATGCTTTACATTAGTGATTGGATCTTGTTGAATTTGCCGATAAATGTCTTTTTTTTTTGTTGTAGAAGAAATTTGCTAGGAAAACTATGAACAAGCTCATTCTCTGTTTCATTGTCTATCTCCCTAACTTTAGGAAAAATATCTTATGGAGAATATATCTATATATAATTATTATTATTATTATTAGTAGTAGTAGTAGTAGTAGTAGTAGTAGTAGTAGTAATAATTAAGTTCTAGTAGCTTCAGTAATGCAGATTCATGTCATTTATTTTTATTAGCTCTTGGGTGGAAGGGTTATTATATGCATACATCTGTCTTATATTTTAGTTTAATTCTAATTGACCTATATATATATCTTTGGCTTAGTGATTTTAAATGTACAGCTTGGTTTTTTCCTATATATTTAATATATGTTTTTGTTATTTAATTATCTTTGCTTGGATTACTAAATTTGGTGGCTTTGAGGTTTTCGGATATGCATCTAGCTTTGGGTAGTATGTTTCTCATGTTGGTTTTAGATATAGAGTTTTTGTGTGTTATGTTTTACTGTATATTTTGTTTGTTTGTCCTGGTTGTGTTTACTGTTTACAACATGCTATACATGTTGATAGTTTTAGGTATTTTGTTTCTGATAGTGGTGTGCTATGCAGCCTGGTTTTGTTTTCTGGTTTGTCTTCTCCTGCATCTTTGGCTTAATAATATAATCCATTTTTTGTTCTTTGGTTTGAGAGACTATAAGCATAAAAAATAAAGTAATCAGATTGAGTGTTTTTGTACTTCAGATTGAGTGGTTTGCTAGATTGGAGAGTAATAGATGCCACGTGAAGTAGAAAGCCCCTCTTCCTCGACTCGATCCCTATTCTATATTTTTTGAATTTGTGTATGAGTTTTTACGAAGCTTGAATTTGTATTCTCCTTTCTATTTGAATCGAAAAAAAAAATTCAACATGGCAAGAAACTTTGTTCAAAACTGTACTGCTACATGGCAATAAACATCTCAAATGAAAGATTAGTACTGCAATTTTACTTTGGCTGTGTTTTAGATGCTTCTGGATGGTATTATAAGAGTGTAATTTGGACATTAAATGAATCAATTGGTGTTTTATGGTTGGACACTATATAACTATCTGATTTATTGGCTTTTGCATGCACACACACAAACTTTACTAGGCTCAACGCTGAATTTATTCAACACCTTTGTAGATTTAAATTTCTCATTCTGTGTAAATCTTTGTAGATTCACATTACTTTTTCGAAGTTTGGTGTATATTTTTCCAACATTGTGCTGCCATGTTTGCTATATTCGGATTTAGCTTGCTGGATATTTTTTTTGATATAGTGTTGCCATGATGTTGATATATGTATTCTGATTGAGGATATACTGTGTGCTATGTTTACTACATTAGTGAACCAGATTCTTTGTAGCTGTATTCAGGTTTAGATGTTTGGTTGCTTGAGATTCTAATAAATGTTTTATCTCATTTCTCTGTTTTGATTTGGCCTAAAGAAATTGTGGTTCTATATCTGCTGTTACTATTTATCTTATTTTGAGACAATTATTCTAACATAGATATAGTTGTATTGTATATATGTATTAAGAACCTTGTAACTTGTCTCCAAAATTGGTTTTTTAATCTGATAAGACTTTGGATTATGATTGATGATATATTTTGAAGATTTTTTTTTTTAAAATTTGTGTGCTAGTTGGTATTTTGAGGATAAGTGTGAGATATTTATATGTATTTAAATATGTTTGGACTACGTTTTATGATCAATTCCCTCTTCCTTCAAAAGAAAAAAAGAAGAAGCTCTACATTCAAGAATTCTACAAAGCAATAGTTTTAAGTCTTATGCATTTTGACTTGTTTTTCTCTCAAGGTAATGTATTGTCTATCCCTTGTTTAAATGTGAAATTCTGTTTTTAGTGTAATTACCAAATTAATTAAATCATGTGAATTAATTAAGGTATGGAATGGTAATTAAATGTTGAAACAGATTTCAGATCTATCGAGACAGAATACGAACTTGTCATGACAAAAACTGAACTCAATAAAAAGATAGTGCAAAAACAATAAAGAACACAACAAATTTTTACAAGGTTCAGAAACCCTTTAGGATAACTTACTCCTTGGGCCACGCCCAGAGAATAAAACAAATTAATAAGGAATCACAAGTACAAAAATATTGACTTAAACAATACAAGATCCCCTCTTGAGATTTGCCGAAACTTTGTTGTACTTCTCTTCACTTGCATCCTCCCGACATAAGACTAATAAAAATCCTCTCCCAGAGACTAAGATTTGTGTTCAAATTACGACATGTATTCACTCATGAAAGTGGTATAAACTCATCGCAAAAATAAACACATTTGACTACAAGAACACATGAATACAATGATCTTGAATACAAATAAGGAACTCTCACAAATATTACAACTCACTCACAAACTATGCATCCAAGATTTCACTTTTTCTCAAGGCCTTAGAAGCCGATTTATAGAGTCCATTTTGAAATAATCTCCTAATAAAAGCAAGAATATTTGAAGATATTCTTGATTAATGAAGATTTGCCATTTTTAGGTGATTCTGATTCGACAGATACAAATTTGGTGGGGACAGCTAATACCTGTGTCAGAACAAATTTCTCAAGATAGAAATAAAAATTACTTACTTCAAAGATTGTGTTTCCTGAAGTTTATTACCTTGAGCAGCATGAAAAATAAAAGACAAATATTCTAGAAATGATTTTGAGTAAGCACAGAATATTTTCTTTATCAAACCAAGATACAAATTCCTTTTATAAACATATTGTGATAATATCAAACTAAATAAAAAATTATTTGCAAACCTTACAAATTAATTCAAGATATTAATTCTTAAAATCAAAATGAAAGGAATTTAAAATAATCTTTTAAATAAAAATATATTTCTATAAAATTTGCCAATTTTAGGATTTACAATCTCCCCCTTTGAAAATTTTGTAGACAATGCATATCTATTTTTTAAAAAAAAGATCCTGCATAAAACAAGTTAGTTCTTAAATCCACAATTAGTGAAAAGAGTCTCAAAATGACTCCCCCTGCCAAAAATAACCAAAGCACATGGCTAAAACAATTAACAAATACAATGAAAAAATGTAGGTCAAAAAACATAATCAAAGCACCAAAAAATAGAGTACTCTCTCTACCCCTCATTGTCTAAGAAAATGCCAAAGAACAAAGGAAACAAAACCAAACAAAGACATAATTAGTGTTCTTTTACATTTATTGAAATGAAATAAAAATAAATGGAGAGGAACAGTAACCATCATGGAGCTGGAGTGGTAGATGCATTGATGATGCCCAAAGAAGCCAGAATTTGGCGTTGAGTATCCTCCATTGCGGTGAACCACTTGGAGAGACTTGCAATTTATGTCTGGACAGAAGCGAGAGTAGTCGAAACAGCAGGGGAGTCAGGCTCAACATCTCCAGACCCAGAACCAGCCAAATTAATGCCCTTGACCTTTCGAGCTATGGTAGGAGCATTGTCATCTTTGATCTCTTTGACAGTGTATGTAGGTCCAACCAAACAAGAAATCAAGGTCTCGTGTGACTTCTTCAAAGGACGTTGAGAGTCCAACAGTTTGTAAATGACCTGCGGAAACATATCAAGTGTTGACCCTTGCGTTTGGCACCACCCAAGGACACTATCTGATCGAAAATAGCAGCAGCAAGATCGACAGTGACACCAGTCCCAATTTTGAATAATAGAAAGGCCATATCTAGAGTGATGGTCGAGGAGTGAGTGGTGGGAAGCCAATTGAAAATGGGAAACTTAAAAAGTGCACCAAAGTAGTGAGTAAGGTCCGAGACATAGACAGAAGCACTCGGTTCCTACACCATAGCTTGGCCAACTAATTCAGACAAAGTTTGATCCTTTGCAAACTCAATGGAATCATCAATCTCCACAGGAACTAGATTTAGTACCTTAGCAATTTCAGTAGGACTGAACTTGTACTAATGACCCCTAACATAAACCTTATGAAACATAAAGAAATTCTGATCTAACAACTCATCATTCAGATTGGCATAAAATTCCTTAACTACCCAAGGAACAAACCCATCAACCTTAGACAAATAACGTAACCAACCCCTCTCTTCTAAAGTAAGAAAAACCCCAAAAACACGAAGAGGAGAAAAAAGGAAATCTTGTTCACTAATAAAGTGATGATGCTCATAAAATTGCATATTTTTTTCATTACCATTAAAACAGAAAGTAAGAGAATGAGCTTTGAAAGAAGAACTTGAAGAACAGATGGGAGCACCTTTGTGTTTAGCGCTTTTGGCAGACAATTCATGAAATGCCAATGGTGTTGTGCCCTTTGGGTCAAATTCAACAGGAGTGGTTTCTGATGGGTCTGCTTCAGATTCAGTCTCCTCCTCTGAATCTTCATGTGGTTCTTCAGGAATTGGCTCGGTCAGAGAGGGGTCGAACTCAGGCAACGAGTCTTTCGTTTCGGGAGAGACATCCTCCGAGGAGGTGGAAGGAGGAGGATTGATTTTAGCCTTCAATTTGAATTTGGATAAAGGAGTGGAATTAGAGATGGAGCTAGTACCTTTCGCTGGAGCCACTTTAGTCTTGGTTTTCTTTGACCCATCGGCTTTAGATTTGCGCTTGCCCTTTGCCTTGGGTGACATCACATCACGGGATAATGACGACTTAGAGTCATGAGCAGACATATCAGTCTCGACTTCGGTGGAGACAGATTGTGTAAGGCTCGAGGTCAAGGCGGACTTGAGTTTGACTGGACCTTCGGGTGAGGTGAGTGAAACCGCCAAAGCTTGGTTTTGTTGCTCATCGAGGATGGGGAAGGTCACTCCTTTACTAGTATCCCCAACCAAAGTAGATCCCTTAGTACCTAGAAGAAAAACGACCTTCTTCCTTGCTATGGTTTTGGGTCGACGACCTGTAGGAGTCGAGGCAGCTAGGATTGATGGTGGAACAGGAGGAGTGGCAGAGGGAACCATCTCAGGAACTGTCTCCTTCTGAGACATCAAATGTTTGGAGGTAGAACCACAACCTTGGGTCTTCATGGCTGCTAAAAGACAAAGAACAACAAAGAAAAAACTATAACCTTGGCACAAGTGAGTGAGAAAGGGAAACAAGAACACTTAGAACCAAAGAGTCAAAGGAATCCGAATATATAGAGAATTCGGTGAACAAATGAGGCAAGTTCGAAAATTGGTAACTAAAAAAATGGGTAACCAAATTTAGTGTGATAAATGCCAAAATATCTCTTTTTTTTTTAAAAAAAAAAATTCTTTCACACCTCAAAATTTGAAACTTTTACACGATTTTGAATATAATGAGATAAAAAAAAAATTGCATTTATTATTTTTAGTACTCAGTCAACAAGGAATTTTTTTTTTTTAAAATTGATGAAAATAAAAGGTTAGATTGCCATACCATATGAGTCCATGTAAATGCCAAGTCCTGTTCAAGAGAAACAAGATAACCATAATTCGAAAAAGAATATACCAATCATAAAAAATATTTTAATCAATTGATTATCTGTATGAGTCTTACAACATTCTTACACAGTCTAGTCAACAGGCATTTGTGTGTGCATGTGTAATTAATTTGGCATTTCTTTTTGGCCTTTTAAAGCTACGGTCATTGCACATGTTCGACAATTGTATCATTTTTCAAATTGTAACCATAATGGAGGCTATAACTCTTATACGTATGGTAGCCCTTTACACTGGTAGAGTATCCTCCTATATAATTGTTAATTACCTGGTACCAACTTACTCAGTGTCTGTAACGCCCTACTTCCTTAGAGCCGTTACCAAGTGAGTTTAAAAACGTGCATTCAACTCGCTAATCGAGGTTTTAGGTCAAATAGTGTAATTAAGCCATAAACAGAGGAAAACATAGAAATAATCTCATTTCATTGAAAATCATAAAAGTTTAACACTTGGGATCCCAAAATATAGTTTAGAAACATTTACAACATATAAACTGAACCAAGTCGACTAAACGACAAAATCTAGGTTTATTTATAAACATCTCCCAAAATCCACTGGCTGTGGCAGCCAAGCTGGCCAAACATGTACACGCCGCTCATGCCTGCTACACTCAAGGTTGGCTCGCTTTCTCCTTGCCCTTACCTGCACCACAGAGCATCTGTGAGCCGAAGCACAGCAAGAAAACCCAAAACAGATAACATATGCAAAACATACACCAAGTATATAAATGGGCCATCAATAGGCTAAACACATACGGCCTAGCCGTCCCAGGCACTTTACCAGGCCCTGGGTTCGCGGTCCACACTGTGAGGATATCCCAAGTATCCTTTTAGGGACTCGCCCTGGCAACTCACACTCCACGTGCTCCCAGCCCCTTGTCGTACTCGGCCTTGTACTCAACGTGCCTAACGTCGTTCCCGGCCCTTTGCCATTCCCGACCCCTGCCGACTTCGGCCTACACCGTTCCCAGCTCTTGCCGATCATTCACATAATTGCACTCATAGCATAATAAAAAAGTACAAAATACTAGCAAATGCAACCAAAGGGCTACGCCCTGCAATTCAAACACGTTGGGCTCAGCCCTGTATACAAGCCCTATGGGAGCAAGGGTTTTCTAACCTGAGTCCCGAGCTTTAGGAGCACTGATGTCCCGAGCACAGTCCTCTAACTCGAGCCTCGCTGAAACCCTAGTCACAACACATTAACAATATCCATCCATCAAGTTCTAACCCATTAAATAACTTTGAGCCATATCTCTAACCTCCGGGACCTTGAATTCTATCAATCCGAGTGATAAAATCCATCCCGAGCCTTAACCATCGAATTCCCGAGCCTAAAACCCCTCTAGAACACAAAAATACTCTAAGCGCCGTGGCCCTAAGAACCCATGCCGCAGCCCCCAGCTCAACCTGAGGCCCTGCCTCAAAACAGCCCACACGCGCCGCGGCCCTTGCTGATGGGCGCCGCGGCGCGCCTCCAATTCCAAACGCCCCAAGATCAAGGGGGCTGCGGCTCAGCAAGAACAAAGCCGCGGCCCTGCCCCTCGAACCCAGAAAAACACCTTGTTTCTACCTCATGAATCAATCAAATTATACCCAAAACCAAGCTAATAATCCTAGACAATCAACACAAACATTCCAGCTCAGTATCAACATCAAAACCCATCAAAATCTGCTCCAAAACTCAACTAAAACACTCAAGAACAGATCAAATTTAACTAAAATGCAAACTCTAACAAACCAGCTGCAATTCTAAACATAATCTTTATAATTAAAGCTTACCCTTGCTGGATTAAACCTTAGAACCAGCCCCTTATGCTCCAAGATCCAAGCTCCCTAAATCCCAGCTGAACTCCTTAGTCCTTAACTTGATTTCACCAAGAATTCTCCCAATCTTCAAATGGAGAGGAGAAGAAAGACCACCTCGAGAGAGAGAAAAGGAAAGAGTCGGTTTCTGAATGCTCTACACAATTCTAAGTTTTGTTTTATTTAACTTAAGCTTTAAGGTTACCTCAAGGCACGGGGTACCAAAACGTCCCCGAGGGCAAAATGGTAAATTTCCCCAATATTCTCTCCTAGACATTCTATCCTCAAATATATCTCCAAATATTTATTTTCACAACCCGATAACCCCATAACATGTCTAATACCCAAATTATCCCTCGACTCACCCCGAGTCGGAATCTCAACCATGTTGTGACTTTCTGGCTAACCGCTCCCCAGGACTGTCTCGGATCGTGCTGCGCAGACATATCACATATATATAGCATTTATCACAAATATACCCCTAATACCCAGTCGGGGCCCACATGCACATTTAACTCAACTAAACACGCATCATTAACACATATTCAAATTAATTCATATATTAGCATAATAATTCATTTATTTCCCTCCAGGCACACTAATCAAGGCCCTAAGCCCTATTAGCAAATTCGGATCATTACAGTGTCAGCTTTCACACATCGATATAAGTAGCTCTTTTCCATAATGGAGCCTAAAAAAGGAACTGGATTAAGGAATGCTCATACTAAAACAAACATACTGAGTTGATCAAATATAAATTGGAGGGTCTACAATTTTTCAAATATGGTTTTTATTCCTCATAAAGTATAAGAACTATAACTATCATTTTCCAAAAATTGAAAAACTATGGTTAACAAATTTCTTCCAAATAAGACAAGAGATTTACACAGTCACATATGCAAGACAAGACAATCAATTATTGGAAATTTCAAATAAAACAAACCCCCAATGATTTCCTACAGAAATCAAAGCTGACTGTGTCTAAAGCTTCAGTAAAAATATCTGCAATTTGTTTGTTAGTCTCAACATATTCTAAAATCAGAGTTTTGTTTTCAACAAGTTCCGTGATAAAATGATGACGAATGTCATTAAGTTTGGTGCGAGAGTGCTGAACAAGATTTTTGAAGATATTAATACTACTTGTATTGTAACAACCCATATTTACTAATAAGGCTTAAGGGCCTTGATTAGTGTGCCGGGGGGCCATAATTGGATTATATGTGATTTAATGATTTAAAGCATGTTATATGATTATTTTGATATCTGTGATGCACGACTATGTGTATTAGTATGCATGTAGGCCCTGATTAGGTTAGAAGGGAATATTCGTAATTTTGGCCCGTTGAGGGCATAAATGTAAATATCCTAGTGAGCAGTTTAGCAAAAAATTCGCTGAGGGGATTTATACCCGGCTTGGGGCGAGCCTGGGGGTATTTCTGGGAATCTATGAAATATATTGGAGTCTATTTTAACATTGAGGAATATAATTGGTGACTCTTTAGGTGTCGAGAAGTAAGAGGTAACTATTAGAGACATTCGAGGAATTAGCGGGAATTGGGTGTAATGACTAAAATGCCCTTAGGAGGTTTAAAATCTTAGTTTTAAATGGGAGGGCAATTTGGTCTTTTGGTGTTTAAAATCAGAGATAAGGGTCATGCTGCTTTATGCCTTAGTGGGATGTGTAGAAAGTTTTAGAAGTTTGAAGAAAAGGAAAAGAAATGAAGGAGAAAAGAAAGAAGGGGAAAGCAGGGCACTATTCTCTTATGCGGTTTAGGCTTTTCTTCACCAATTTTTCTGGAATTCGGAGATAAACTTCAGAGAAGGCTTAGGCTAAGGCTCATCACTAGGATTCTTGACTTGGCTTAAGCGATTGGCAAAGATTACTCATCCAATTAAGGTAAGATTTTGAGGTTGTTATTTAGTTTCTGGTTCTTTGTGTTAAAATGGATTTTGAGCTGAGTTTTGATGGAAATTCTAGGGAGTCAAGGCTGAAGTTTTGAGTGAAAGCTAAGGAAGTGTGGAGGATAGCCTGAGGTTGAATTTCTCTGTTGAAGGTAAGAAGTTCTGAACTTGGTCACTTGAATTCTATGGTTTCAGTTTTTTTTCTGTTGAGTTTTTTAGCTTCAAACCCAGCCATGGTGATTTCCTTGTTTTGGAGTGCATGTGTTTAAGTTTCATATGGTTGGGTCATATGAGGTGAGTTATAGATGATGGTGGGCTTGATTTGGTGTTTGGTTGAGGTTCGAAAGGGTGTTAGAGGGTTTTGGCTCGAGGAAGTTCGAAGGGGAAAAACCTTAGTGTTGTCTGGCTGTGACTAGCGCTGTAGCGCTAGCCTTAGGGCGCTACAGCTCTAGGCTTGGGTGTCTAGGAGCCTGTTGGCTCTGTTTGTAGCGATGTAGCGCCCACTTTAGGAAACTGTAGCGCTACTCTGTTACCAGAAGGGGATTTTTGGGTTATTTCTTAGGGTTTTTGCCCGAGGGCTCGGGGTTTGATTCCACCACCCCGTTTGGTGGAATTAGGGCTTCCCGAGGGCTTGGGATTGGTCCCGAGGTTAGGTTTTGGAATTAAAGTTTGGTATGGCTCTAACTTGTGATCGTGACTAGGTGTACACTAGGGCTCGGACGGGATCGTGCTTGAGGGTTGAATTGAACAAAGCTATCAAAATCTAAAGGTAGGAAAACTGCACCCGGTTATGTGATTGTGTTGGGACTAAGAGCTCCCTATGTCTGTATAATGTCATAGATGGTATTATGCCATGGGACATGTGATAAACGGCCTAAGAGTGTCGTAATAAATATTTGCGCACAGGGCGCGGCTCGGCCACTGGTAGCTGAGGACAGCTTAATAATCACTGAGCTCGGTTTAAGGAGGCCGGAGTCAGTGGGATAAGTAGAGGGTACGGCCTAAGGGCATTGACCCTTGTTATCATTTGTGAATTGGTTATTAGTATGAAATGATGAACTTAGTATGATGAGTACTTGATTAATGTGAATATTTGGAATGTTGAGTATATGATTATACTGTAAGAGTTATCTGGTTGTTTGTTTGATGATTATGTTCTGTTAATGTGTTTTCTTGCTGGGCCTTGGCTCACGGGTGCTACCTAGTGCAGGTAAAGGCAAGGGCAGAGTGGACCAATCCTGAGATGGAGAGCTTTGAGGCTGAATGTACATAGTCAGCTGATCGACTGCAATGGCCGAGGAGCAGTACAAGACGGGAAAAGCCTAAATGTCTGTTTTGCCCTTAGAGTGGCTAGTAACTATACTTTTATCCTGAAATTTTGTAAAGTATCTTTTAACACTACTCTTTTGGGATCCCATGTAAAAATGTTTGATTATAAGAAATGAAACTTTTGAGACCAAAATCTTTTAACCCTAGTTTAACTGTAGTTTCAGTAACACGTTTCTAACTAATTGACTTGATTAGCAAGTCTAGCACCTTTATAAACACACAGTGTAACGGTCTTGGCTATCTAGGGTGTTACATGTATTATCACAAAAAATGGTTAAATTTTTAAGATCAAACCCATAGTCAGCCAACATTTGTTTCATCCACAAAAGTTGAGTACAATAGCTTCTAGTAGCTACATTCCCCACTTCAGCTGTTGACAAGGAGATGGAGTTTTGTTTTTTACTATGCCAGGAAACCAAATTGTTTCCTAAGTAAAAACAACCACCACTTGTACTTTTGCGGTCATCAATATTTCCTGCCCAATCTGCATCACTATAACACACAAGGTTATAGTTTGTTTCCTTGGAGTACCAAATGCCTAAATCAAGAGTATTATTGATATAACGAATAATTCTTTTTACAACAGTCACATAAGACTCCACAGAGTTCCCTTAGAAGTGAGCACACACTCCAACACTGTAACTAATTTATGGACGACTAGCAGTTAAGTATAGAAGACTCCCAATCATACTCTTGTATGGAGTTGGATCGACTTTCTTCCCATTCTCTTCTTTAGATAGTTTGACAGTGGTTCCAATGAGAGTTTTAGCAGGTTTAGATGCATCAAGCCCATATCTCTTTAACAAATTTCTAGCATTCTTGCTTTGTGAAATAAAAATTCCCTCATCTGACTGCTTAACTCGGAGTCCTAAGAAAGAATTGAGCTCTCCCACTGTGCTCATCTCAAACTCTTCCTGCATTTGTTTCACAAATTCCTGTATTAGAGAGTCATTAGTAGAACCAAACAATATATCATGAACATATATTTGAGCTATCATAATATTGGTATCAACATTTTGATAAAAAGTGTTTTGTCTACTCCCCTCTCTTATACCCCTTTGAGACAAAAGAATGAGTTAGTCTCTCAAACCAAGCCCGTGGGGCTTGTTTCAACCCATACAAAGCTTTTTGCAGTTTAAAAACATGATTAGGATAGTGAGGGTCCTCAAACCCTTTGGGTTGCTCCACATAAGTTTCTTCATTCAAGAATCTATTTAAAAAAGTGGATTTGACATCCATTTGGAATAATTTAAAACCAAGAACAAATGAAATAGCTAGCAATAATCTTATGGATTCATGTCTAGCAACAGGGGCAAATGTCTCATCAAAATCAATTCCTTCAACTTGAGTGTACCCCTGTGCAACTAGCCTAGCTTTATTTCTTATTATGGTGCAAAATTCATCAGTTTTGTTTTTAAATATCCATTTTGTACATATAACATTAGTATGGCTCGGTTTAGGGACAAGGATACATGCCTCATTCTTTGTGAATTGATCTAGCTCTTCTTGCGTAGCATTAATCCATGATTCATCATTTAAGGCTTCCTTCACGTTTTTTGGATCAAATGTAGAAGTAAGGCAAACAAATTGAACAAAGTTTACATACCTCTTTCAAGTGACCATACTCTATTCAAGAGTTCCCAAAATGAGATCAGAAGGGTGATTCTTTTTTAATGGAGTTAGAATAATTAATTGGACTTTCCTTCTCTGTTCGTTCAGTTGTTGTCACGACAAAATCTGTGTTTGATACATCATCAGCAGCTGTTGTCACTTCTAAACGATCTTCTGTTAGATCTGATATCCCTTTATGTTGTTGAATATCAATGAACCTGTCAATTTCTTCCTCATGGGAGTACTCATAAAAATATTTTAGATCATCAACAACCACATTAGCAGATTCCATAATAGTTTGGGTTCTCATGTTTTAAACACGATAGGCCCTACTATTAGTGGAATAACCAAGAAAAACTCTCAAATCGCTTTTGGCATCAAATTTTCCCAGATTCTCACGATCTCTAAGGGGCTGTTTGTTTTGAGTAGTTGAGTTGCCTTGGAAAGTGTAGAGGGACTTAGGATGGAGGTAATATTAAACTCTTGTATGCAAAAGGGTTCACTTTACCCTTAAAATACATGTGGGACCCTCACAAATTATTAATTTTACCCCCTTAAAATTTGAATCAAACATAGGAAGGGTTTTAGATTCTCATTCCCACCATTACTTTACCCCATACCAAACACCCCCTAAGAATATAACAAAGGCACCCAAATAAATGAAAATAATTGACATTGGTTTTCTACCTTTCCAGATTTCATACGAAGTTTTATTTGTACCTAGATGCATAAAAACACAATTAATTGTGTAGAAAGCAGTGTTAATTGCTTCAACCCACAATTTCTTAGTGAGTTTTTTGCTATTTAGCATAACTCTAGCCATTTCCTGCAAGGTACGATTTTTCCATTCCACTACCCATTTTTGTTTTGGGGTTTTGGATGCATAAAATTCATGCAAAATTCCAAAAGATTTATAATATTCATCATAAACAAAATTTTCAAACTTCTTCACATGATCACTTTGTATTCTTACAATTTTTCCAATATTGCTATTTCTATAACCTCTTAGTCTTGTACAGAGAGTTTTAAAAGCTTCAAATGTATATGATTTTTCTCTTAAGAAATCTACCCAAGTAAATCTAGAAAAATCATCCACATAGACAAAAATATATCTCTTACCATTAATACTTTCACCTGTATAGGACCTATGGGATCCATGTGCAATAATTCCAACACATTTGAAGTATTAATATCAGATAGAGCTTTATGGGAAACTTTCAATTTTTTTCTCAATTGACATGATTCACACTTACCAAGTGAAACTTTACCCAGCTTGGGTATACCACGAATGAGACTTGCATTAGCAATCTTTTTCAATTTTTTGAAATTTATATGTTCAAGTTTTTTGTGCCACAAATCAGTATTATTAAAACTGGATGATGATGCATGACATGTGATTTTTTGTGTGAGTGTGTAACAATTATCCAAAGACAAAGAACCTTTAAGAACAATGTCACCACTCTGATTTACAACATTACACTCATCATGTGAAAAATTAACAAGAAAATCTTGGTCACAAATTTGGCTTATGCTAATTAAGTTAGCTTTCAGCCCATCAACAAGAATAACATTTTTCAGTTTTGGTAACCCTTCAATGTTTAGAGTACCTTTACCTAAAATATTTCCTATCATTCCATCCCCGAAAGTTACTACTTCACATGTTAAAGATTTGAAGTTGGTGAGTATGCTGGCATTACCTGCACATCTCTTGAACACCCACTATCAAAGTACCATGAACTAGATGCATGTATTTTATGACATGTAAAGGAAGCCAAGCAAACAGAGTTATTTTTCTTGACCAAAATTATTTTTGATTTTGAATTTCTTTTGGTGAAGAATTGATTCATGCTACCAAAGTGTTTAACATAATTCTTTTTAAACAAATTCAACAGAGAAAAACACTTAGGTCTTATGTGCCCTTTCATACAAAAAAAAATGACAAAATGGTACAAATTGTCCAATGTTTTTCTTCAGAGAAATTCTCTTTAGTTGTAGATTTGTTGGAACAGATGACAACTGTGTATTCTCCGAAGAGCCACTTGTTCCTGCAAAATGGGTAGTTGTCACAACAGACAGATAATTCACAAATTTTACAAGAACCGTTTTCTTAAAAGATTCAGATCCATTTGATCCTAATCCACTGTAATCACGAGTCTTTTTCCAGCAAAGAGAATATCATAAAAAATTCCAGACCTTGGATTAAGCATTTTGGAACCATTTTGTATAAGATCAATTTCTTTACTCAGAATTAATTTCATTATTTTGGAAGCAATAATCAACTCAAGTTCTTTATTTTTTTCAACTGATTTCTTATTATTGCTAGACATTGATCATACATTATTTTGTAAGAATCTTTCAATGACTCCTCATCTAAGTCAGATTCATCAGAGTCGGTATCATATTCTTCATCATTCTGAACATAATTATTAAGGTATACAAAATCCTTGGAATCAACTAAAGAAAAAAACATACCTTTTGATACGAACCACGCCAACAAGTGTGACGAAACCCGACACCAAATATGGAACAGCCACCAAGAACATACGAGATTGGAATGGAACCGCGACCCAATGCTTAGCCAAGCACGAACCTTGGTATGAGGAAGACGCCACAAACGGGGATGGAATCCGTTTGATAAGTCAGGATGAACGCCACAAGGAATCTCCTTGATAAGTTCAAAAGTTTCTTCAAGAACTCAAGAAGAAATAAACTCACAATTTCATTCAACATAATCTGCCTTTTCACATTGTTTTGGCAGTCCTTATAAGGACGAAAATTACATGAAAACAAGACCCTTGGTCTTCCTAATGAAACCGAAAAATTAAGGACAGCCCCTTTGTCTTCCTAATGAAAACCGAAATTAAAGACAAGCCTTTTGTCTTCCTCATGAAAACCGAAATTAAAGACAAGAGGACTATTGGACTCACACAAGTCAAATGTTTGACTTATCACAAAATAAACAAAGACTAAAATACGTGATTAAAAATAAAAAGACTCGTTACAAGAAGCTAAATATTGATCAAGCTCCTAAACTGGTGTCCTCATCATTCCTCCCCTCTTGACTTGGATCAACTGGAACTTGACTTGGATTTTGAGTCTTGGTGTCCTCATCATTCCCCCCCTCTTGAGAAAGATTTGACCTCAAATCGTCACCTGCATCAAAAGGACTCAAATCAGAAACATTAAAAGTAGCACTAACAGTATACTCACCTGGTAAATCGAGTCTGTAGGCATTTTCATTGATCCTTTCTAGCACTTGGAACGGCCCATCTCCTCGAGGTAGCAATTTGGAACGTCTTTGTGCTGGGAATCGCTCTTTCCTCATGTGTAACCATACCCAATCACCGGGATCAAAAACCTGCTTGTGACGACCCTTGTTAGCATCAAGTTGGTTAGTGTTTAAAAGAGCCTCCTTAACCTCACTTTTTTTTTGCATAAAAATTACTTTGTTTTCTCTCGAATTTTCCCTCATTGATCGAAATCTTCTCTTTCTTTTCTCTCTCACTTGATTCGACCCTTTTCTCTCTTTGTCTCTCTTTTTTCTCACTCTCATTCATCTTTTCACTCTCCTTCTTTTGCTCACTCAATTTTTTTTTATCACTCAATTTTTGCAACCTCACTTGGTCTTCATATACTTGCTTTGGCGTCAATGGAGCTAGAGTGATTGTTCGTTGATGGAACGTGAATGAGTACTTGTTGGTGAAGCCATCATGCTGGACTCGCTGATAAAATATCCAAGGCCTTCCTAGAAGGAGGTGTCCAGCTTGCATGGGAACCACATCGCACAATACCTCATCCTCATACTTGCCAATTCGAAATGATACCAGCACCTGTTTTGTAACCCTCACTTCACCACTATCATTCAACCACTGCAACTTGTATGGACAAGGATGTTTAAGCGTTGGGAGCCCCAGCTTTTCAACCATGGTAGAACTAGCAATGTTAGTGCAACTACCACCATCAATAATAACACTGCATACCTTGTCTTTCACATGACAACGAGTGTGAAAGATGTTCTCCCGCTGCACCTCTTCTTCCTCTTCTTTTGCTTGCAAATTTAAGGCTCGTCGTGTGACTAGTGCAAGCATCTCACCAGATTCTGCCCCAAACTCCTCACCACCCATAGAAGCGTCCTCCAATGGTGGCATATCATCAAGATCATCTTCCTCTTCAGAATCTATCTCCCCATTATCCCGAATTACCATAACTTGCTTGTTTGGGCATTGGCTAGCTATGTGTCCTTGCCCCTGACATTTGAAACACTTTATCTCACTAGAATGGGACGAAGTAGGGGTTGTTTTACCTTGAGGGCTCGTGGCTGGTTTCGGTGTAAAAGATGAAGTAGGTTGGTCTTCTTCCTTCTTTGGATAGTTCGACCGCCAAGGTGTTGCACTTGAATTGTGTGGGCTCGGTCTTGGCTTTGAACTTGTACTACCCCTCTTGAGCTGCCTCTCAACTTTGATTGCCATATGCACCAAATCCTCCAATTCCACATAATGGTGTAGTTCGATTGGGTCAGCAATCTCTCGGTTCAACCAATTCAAAAACCTTGCCATGGTTGCCTCCCGATCCTCTTCAACATTGGCTCTAATCATAGCCATCTCCATCTCCTTGTAATACTCATCAACACTTCTGGAACCTTGACGAAGACCCTGCAACTTAAGGTATAGATCTCGATAATAATGAGATGGTACAAATCGTCGCCTCATCACCCTCTTCATAGCCTCCCATGTGTCAATAGGGCGATCTCCACTCCGCCTCCTGTTGATGCACAACTGATCCCACCAAACAATAGCATAATCAGTAAACTCAATGGCAGCAAGTTTTACCTTCTTCATGTCGGAGTAGTTGTGACAATCAAAAACTAACTCCATCTTCTTCTCCCACTCAAGGTATGCTTCAGGATCACTCTTCCCCTGAAATGCTGGGATTCTCATTTTGATATTCCCCATATAATTATCTACCTGGTTCCTATCTTCTCTATTCCCACCATACCTCCTATGGTTACCCGTCGACATCCTATCAAACTCATCATCAGAAACTACCCCTTCTAAATCCCCTTCATTCTCATCCTCCCTTTGGTGTACCCTACCCCTCCTTGGTCTCCGTTGTGCCCCCTCTTCTACCCTATCCAACCGCTCATGTATTTGCTCACACTCCTCCCTCAACATCCTCCTCATCTCCCCCATTAAAGCTTCAATTTGTAGATTTGGAACTGTAGGTGGTGGAGCGTCATTGCCTGCATTTCTTTCTGTATTTTGTGACATGATGGAGAATCTGCAAAACAATAAGGTTAGACAATTATAGAAAGGACCTCACTGCACTCCCTCACGTGTTTCACTCAAAGAAAATGGTCACTCAAGTACACTCGTGTTTGCACTCAATGATGGCTTTTACCCTCAAATAAGCTCACACCTCTGCCTTTTTCCACTCTATTTTCTTCTTTAAGCTCTTTGAAAACTAATGAAACGGTGATATGGAGGTTCAAGCAGCCAATTCTACCAAACAAATCAAACGAAAACCGATGAAAAAGTGGCGAAAAATGGTGATTTTTGGAACACTTGTGTGGGGTTTTGGCAAAAAGGCCTCTAGACCATAGGGATCAAGAATAGAACAAAATTTTTTAAGAGGGGTTTCCAGATTCGGATCCCTAGGGATCAAGAATGGCCAAATTTTTTTTTTTTTTTTTTTTAGATTCGGATCCCTTTGAATTTTTCTTCTTCTTTCTTTTCTGTCTTTTCTTTTCCTCTTGATCCTCAAACGCAGGTACAAGACACAAGAAAAAAAAAATCAGACTTGGATTCGAAAACAAAACAACTCAGATTTCACAAAAGAGCAATAGATTCTCAATGCAAATTCGGATTTTCACAATGAAAAACTAGAGAAACTCACTGTCCATTCAGATTTCACAATAAAACAAGAGAAACTCGATGCCAAATCAGATTTCCCAATAAAACAAATTCGGATTGTACAATAAGAACAAGAGAAAAACTCAATGCCAATTCGGATTGCATAATAAGAACAAGAGAAACTCAACCCCAATTCAGATTTCACAATAAGAACAAGAGAAACCCAAGGTACAATTCGGATTTCAAAAGCAAAGCAAATGAAAATTTGGATTTCACAATAAGACCTAGAGAAAAACCAATGCAAAGTCAGATTCCACAAGTAGAACAAGATAAAACTCAAAGCCCTAATTCACGTTAAGAACCCTAATTCATGATTTCAGAAATGAAAAGAAAACAAAATAGGGGATTACAAAGGAATTGAAACTTTGTGTAGACTAGTTTCGGATTTCAAGGGATTTCACAAAGAAATAATGGAAACTAGGAAATAAGAACGCGATTTGAACAGAGAAACAATCTGGAATAAAGAGATTAACTATAATGGTTTCGGATTTTTAGAAGGAAAACAAGAACAAAGACTAAGAAAATTAAGAACACGAATAGATAGATTTTTTTTTTTTTTATTTCAGAAACCCTAAAATTGAAATACGAATAGAATAGAAACACAAATGAAAGAATAATAAAAAAAAGGATAGGCCAAACCGAATGATCCTAATCTCTGATACCAACTGATACGAACCACGCCAACAAGTGTGACGAAACCCGACACCAAATATGGAACAACCACCAAGAACATACGAGATTGGAATGGAACCGCGACCCAATGCTTAGCCAAGCACGAACCTTGGTATGAGGAAGACGCCACAAACGGGGATGGAATCCGTTTGATAAGTCAAGATGAACGCCACAAGGAATCTCCTTGATAAGTTCAAAAGTTTCTTCAAGAACTCAAGAAGAAATAAACTCACAATTTCATTCAACGTAATCTGCCTTTTCACATTGTTTTGGCAGTCCTTATAAGGAAGAAAATTACATGAAAACAAGACCCTTGGTCTTCCTAATGAAACCAAAAAATTAAGGACAGCCCCTTTGTCTTCCTAATGAAAATCGAAATTAAAGACAAGCCTTTTGTCTTCCTCATGAAAACCGAAATTAAAGACAAGAGGACTATTGGACTCACACAAGTCAAATGTTTGACTTATCACAAAATAAACAAAGACTAAAATACGTGATTAAAAATAAAAAGACTCGTTACAAGAAGCTAAATATTGATCAAGCTCCTAAACTGGTGTCCTCATCATTCCTCCCCTCTTGACTTGGATCAACTGGAACTTGACTTGGATTTTGAGTCTTGGTGTCCTCATCACCTTTGTGAACAGAGGTTAAGGCAACACTATTGTCTTCCTCATCACTCTATTCAGAGTCTTGATCACTCCATGTAGCTGCCATGGCTTTCTTTTTCTTTAAGGTATTTTCACACTCGGATTGATGTGTCCAAATCCATCACATTCCCTGCACTGAATACATTTTTTATTAGTTTCAAAGGGTTTAGAAAAATTACCTTTTTGGTTTTTGATATGGCCTTTTTGTTTCCCAATTTCTTTATGTACTATTGAAAATTTTTGTTAACAAAACCATCTAATCATCCGAACTTTCTTTCTTTTCTTTGAAAGATTTCAAGGCAATAGATTTCTCCTTGATTTCTTCTATTTTACTTTTTTCTCTAATTTGTTGGTTTAGTTCAAAAGTTCGAAGTGAACCCATCAATTCTTCTATTTTTATTTTGTCCAGATCTTTTGCTTCTTCAATTGTAATGAGCTTAGTCTGAAACCTGTCAGGGAGAACTCTAACAATTTTTCGAACCAAAACATTCTCTTCAAGTTTCTCACCAAAAGCAAAATATTCGTTAACAATATCTGTCAATTTTTCATAAAATTCAGTGAGGATTTCATTTTCAAATTTTCAAATTTTGTTGTGAGCATAACAATGTTAAGAAAACTAATGCAGGATCTTTATTTATTTTCATGTAGATCTAATATTAAACAAGTTAATATGAGACATCCTAGAACATGTTACTAAAATTGAATTCAAAGAGAAATAATGATAAGAATACTTACATTATACGTAGCGGAATGTGTAGGAAATAATATTCGGTATCCCTTTTTAGAATGGGAAACCTAGTTGTATATTGTGTATAGTTTCCATATTTAGATTATTGTAGGCTTATTTTGTTACCCTATTCTTTGTTGTAATTATGCTAAGATATTCGGTATTAACTACCAAATATCTTCTCATTCTCTGTATAATGCCTAATTAAAGGCATAACTTTAATTCATAAAATATAGAAGCATTATTTCCACATGGTACCAAAGCCTAAAAGCCTAACACTAAAGTTTTCGTTGCTCTCTGTCTTTGTCTTGTTTTTCCTGCTTCTTTCTTCCCTCATGGCCACTACAACCCATCCAAACACTCAAAATCCGACTGCCTCTGTCACTGATGACACCTCAGCCGATTCCATTATCAACAAAACCCCCTCTGATGTCTCTTCCACATCCTTTGATCACCAAAACTCTCTCCAAATTATCATACGCAAGCTGAATGGTCAGAACTTTCTGCAATGGTCTCAATCCGTGAAGATGTACCTTCGAGGACGTGGACACTTGGGATATCTCACTGGTTATGTTCCTACTCCTAAGGCTGATGATCCCTCTTATGCTAAGTGGGAGTCCGAAAACACTCTCATCATGGCCTAGCTTACCAACTCAATGGAAGTGGACATTGGTAAGACTTATTTATTCCTTTCTACTACTAAAGAAGTGTGGGACATTGTTCAGGAGGCTTTCTCGGACTTGGAAAATTTTGCCCAGGTTTTTGAACTCATATCCCGACTTCGGGATCAGCGTCAAAATTCCCTTACGGTAACACAATACTATGGAATCCTTTATAATCTTTAGCAAGAAATAGATCTTTTTTATGTTCCTGAATGGAAATGTTCTGCTGATGCTTCTTTCTATAAAAAAAATGCTTAATCGAGAGAGACTTTGTGACTTTCTCCATGGCCTTAACTGAGACCTTGATGAGGTCTGAGGCCGTCTCTTAGGCAAGAACCCTCTTCCCACCATCCGTGAGGGTTTTGCCGAGGTTCGAAGGGAGGAAAGTAGGAAGAGAGTCATCATGGGACCCCAAGTCGCTGCCGAAACTGATCAATCTGCTCTTGCTGCCCGGCGCATTAAGTGTAACGACCCAGATTTTCAAGACTCGATAATGCGGAAATATAAATGTTTTCATTTAACAAAATGTCTCAAAAACCCATAGAAAAAAAAACTTTTTAAAAGTCGTATGGCCATACTTAACATTTAGTTACAAACATGTTTTATAAAGAGTAGAGTGAGCCTAGTTTAGGAAAATTACACAACATTTTCAAAAATAAAACGGCTTCCCAAAAGGTCGGTCCACATGTACATTTGCAAGGAAGACTCCAACGCTCACTGCTCTGCCTTGCCCTTGCTCTTACCTACAACATGAAACAACTAGGTAAGCGAAAACGCTTAGTAAGATCAACTTTCAAACAAAGCATGTAGAGAATTAGGGTTCTGGACCCTACACAATCAATTTCAAGAATGCTAAAGCGTCCTGGAAAACTTATGGTCATGCCTGATAACCAAGGATAAATTAATTCATAACTAGATAAAAATCCTACACTCAGAAAAATCCCAGAACAAGCAGATATATTATATCACAACTATATCTTATCAACAATTATATCCCTGCACTCAGAAAATCCCAGAGCAAGCAGATATATTATATCACAATATAATTCAAGACCAACGCTCGACAATTTCCAACAATTCAAGCATAACGCACCCTCCAACATAATTGCTAATCTGTAAAAGAGAACCAAGTCTCCACACTAAGATCTAGCCAATAAATATTCTCATCAAGGGTAACTATCGTGCTACCTAGGGCATCACTACTTATCCAAGAGTGTAATCCAATTTACACGGTTTTACGGAGACTTCTATGTTAATCAGTGGTGCTGGTGAGCAGCTGCCCCTAGGGTGTTCAGCCTCACTCAATCTTGGCAACCCCTAGTATCTCTAGGCACTCTCACTGAATGGCAAATATTCACGGCTGCTATCCGGGAATAACTTATCAGAGCACTTGCTCGGATTCTAACCGTCCAATGATTAAGTAAGCATGAGGGCCCCTAGGTCCCATTTATTTTGGCGCCCCTAGGTTTAACCAGCTTATCCTCATCTCATGGCCACTCGTCGCGGTAATGAACCGGACATAAATAAAATCAAGCAGTGTGACGGGGATCAACCGTATATGATATGACGGACATCTACCGTTCATATTTTCTAAATCAGCACTCACTAGACTAACGTCTCTAAGCAACTTTCTATGACAGTCTATATATGTGCATGTATCCCTATTCTAACATACAAGACAATAATCATTTCATGTTGCAGCCATACAATATAAGTTGACTTACTTGGAGTCCTTAGCGCTCAGCAGGTTTTCACCCTCCAACGTTCAGTCCAGTTACGCTTAGTAAATACTGTAGTTATCCATACAGTATACTCGGATTAATTATGGCACTCATAATTCATTATTATTATTTTGGGCAGTTTGATCATTTTAATAAAAGTCATTTGTAAGGATTTATAATCCTTATTTGGTTTTAAACCTATTAAGGAAAGTCATACAAAATATTCGAGATGAAACCCTAAGTCTCGGGGAGACCTATCCTAAGGTCTCGATACCTAGGCTCGGGTATCACAATGGTATTTTCCCAAAATCCGCTAAAAATCTTATTCTTTCAAGATATCACTAATAACCTGCACTTTCGACTAGTCGGTTAAAATATGTAAGATTTTAGCCGGTATTATATCCAGAAAATACTAATAAATTCCTTAATTATTTTTAAAGAAAATAAACTCTTAATTTTTTCCCTTTTATTTTTCTTAAGGTTTTAATCTCTAAAAACCGTTCTAAGAAAATTGCCTAATGTGTCTTAATTAGGAAAACCGTTAAAAATTTCCCATCTTGGCTAATTAATTTTCCAAAATCAATTTTACTTACTAGAAAAATAATTCATTTAATTATTTTCTCAAAATATAGGGTTTTAAACCCTCTTTTAATTTATTAACTATTAATAAATTAAATCTCTTTTTTTTTAGAAAGAATAAAAACTCTTTAAGAAAAATAATTCATTTAAACTCAAAGGGGTAATTTTAGTGAAAATATGTTTTCAAGACTTACCAATTTATATATTGAAATAAGCAAAATTTTACTTTTTACCTTATGTTCCAAAATCTCATTTTTACACTAAGTGTAAAAAGCCTATTTTTCACATTTTTAACTACATACTTCGTTAGTTCATAACTTGAAATTTACTTACCCAATTGTTACCAAAATTTCCCAATTCCATTTTTGTTATGCCATTTAGGTCTTTGTAAAATCTTAGGTCAAAATGAGCATTTTTTATTGGTGAAATCATTTTCCAACAATGAGGTAAAAATGACCTTATTTTCAAGTCCTTATTTTTTCCAAACTTTGACAGTTAATAACTTTCAAACCATTCAATATATTCTTACCAAATTTTACAGTGGAATAATAGGTTACGCCAGAAATATGTCCACAAAATTTTAGAAAAAACTGGGTTCATTTGCCCTATACAGTGGCTATCCAAACTTGGTTCCGAAAATAAGAATACGAAAAATACAGTTTTTTACCTAAACTTTGAAATAGCATAACTTACTCATTTCTAAACATTTTTTTAGTGTTTGAAAAGCTCAATTTTATGTACTCAATCTCACCAACATCACAGTACAATTTAATTTTACAAATTCAATATAAAATGGCTGTTTGACCCCTTGGAAGTCACAGCTCAAAACATGTTTTGTTTTAGGGTATCCTACAAAAACCCTTGGGGGTTTTGGTTCCCATTTCAAAAATCAATACACAAGCATCATAAAAATTATTAAACAACTACCATAACCTTATTACATCACCAACAAGAAACTTTAAGCATTAAATATACAAAATAATGCTTAAAACTAAAAACCCTACAACAAAATCATCAAAAGTAATCTTTTTACCTTTTTGGTGTTCTTGCTTAAGGTTTGGACCTTCCTATTAGCTTTGACTACTTCAAAACCTTTCAAAAACCCTAACCAACTTCCCCCAACAACATAGTTAATTAGCTATTTGAAACTCTATGCTTAAAACTTTACAAAAGTCTAGATTAATGAAACTTTACCTTAGGGAAAACCCTCCCTAGACCAAGACTTAGCCTCCAAGTTTCCTTGGTGTTCTTGAGGTTGAATATTGTGAGAAAACTTGAGAGGGTCTTCAAAAATCAGATGAGAGTGATTGAGAGAGTGTGGGGGTCGGTTTTAGGGGTTAGAATAGCTCACAATACTCTTCAAAATATCACAAAACACTTGAGTGCTTTTCTACCCACTTGCCCACTTGACTTCTTAATTAAATGGGATTTAAATTTTATAAAATTGGGTTCACACAACTCTAAAAATACCACATGACCGGCCACCGTTTTCATTTTATCTATGTTATATATAATTTTTTTTTTATAAAGGTTAATAAATGTTTCATAAGAAGAAAAGTCCAATTTGGCTTTTGACACCTTTTTCACTCTTATTAAGTTTTAATCACCAAACTTAACATTAATTAATTAAATTAAATGTCTCTCACATTTAATTTAATTAATCACATAATAAAATTTAACCTAAAGTCCATTCGTGGAATAAAATTCCTCATTTCGGCAAAATTAGGCATTTAACACAAAATGCCTTAAAATTTCCATTTTCTTTTAGGTTTATTATTTTTGACCAAACTTTAACTTTTATGAATGTATTTTATGCCCAAAATATAATTTCCATGATTTTTCATTTTATTTTCCGATATTCTTACCCGATCAGGGTTTTTGTGTCGGTCTAGGACCGAAAGTCTTATATTGACTTTTAAAATCACAAAATTCATATTTTGGCTAGAAATAACTCATGGAATACTTCCAAACAAAATATAATATTCTTAACCCAGGGGAAAAATCCCGACCCGAGTCGTTTAAAGTACCCGAAAACGCAGGACGTTACATTAAGGATGGTGATGACCCTCGTGAAAATCGACATGAATGTCCATGGTGTTCCCACTGCAACAAGGTTTGTCATACCAAGGAAAAATGTTGGCAAATTTATGCTAAACTAGCTGATAGGAGGCCTCGTCCCTCAAATCATCTCAACTCTGACAGTCAAGCCTTGGTTGCTGCTCCACCAGAGCCTTTTCCATTCTCTCCAGCTCAAATTACTCAACTCCATCAGCTTCTAAGCAGAACTCCTATTGTCCCTGTAGTTGATCCTTCGTCCTCCTCCAATCCAGGTACTTCCGTTGCCTTCAATGTTCAAAATACTCCATGGATTGTGGACTCGGGGTCCTCAGATCATATGACTGGTCAGCCCAATCAGTTGACTACTTATACTCCTTGTCCTGGTACCTAAAAAATTAAAATTTCTGACGGTTCCCATTCTTCTGTGGCTGTTAAAGGAACTATACAATTGTATCCTTCTCTTGTTCTACGAAATGTTCTCCATGTTCCTAATCTCTCTTGTAATCTTCTTTTTATCAGTAAAATCACT
Organism: Humulus lupulus; assembly: GCF_963169125.1. Classification (NCBI taxonomy): domain Eukaryota; kingdom Viridiplantae; phylum Streptophyta; class Magnoliopsida; order Rosales; family Cannabaceae; genus Humulus; species Humulus lupulus. The sequence continues at coordinate 155,820,569 of NC_084796.1, forward strand.
CATGACCAGCAGTTTTTTTCTTCTTTCTCACCACTTTGTTGTACTTTTATGGATATGTCCTCGAGGAAGACGATTGGGAATGTGAAGCCATATAGTGGGTTGTATTACCTTGATCCATTTCCTTCTGCTCAAGTCAATAAAGCTCTTGTTTCTGGTTGTATTTCTTCTAGTGACAATGATATTATGAGGTTGCATTATAGGTTAGGCCAACCTAGTTTTTCATATTTAAAGTACTTATTTCCTAAGTTGTTTCGAAATATAAACTTGAGCTTATTTCAATGTGAAATTTTTCAATTGGCCAAACACAGACGTGCTATTTTTTATTCTATACCCTACAAATCCACCCAACCATTTACTCTTATTCATAGTGATATATGGGGACCATCTCGAATAACAAATACTGCAAATACTAGATAGTTTATTACTTTCATTGATGATCACACATGTGTTAATTGGGTATTTCTCCTTAAAACTAAATCTGATGCTACCATGACATTCAAAAAATTTCACTCTATGATAAAAACTCAATTCAATGCAAATCTACAAGTCTTACACACAGATCATGGAACTGAATATTTTAATGCAATCTTGGGTGATTATCTTTTATCTCATGGTATTGTGCATAAAAGCTCGTGTGCATGCACACCTCAACAAAATGGGGTTGCTGAACACAAAAAATAGGCATCTTTTTGAAATTTCTAGAGCCCTAATGTTTACAAATTCTGTCCCAAATGATTTCTAGGGTGAGGCTATTCTTACAGCTGTATATCTCATCAATAGAATGCCCTCTTGAGTGTTAAAATATAACACTACTCTCTCAGTGCTTCTTAAAAAATATCCATATACACCACTTGTTTCCAATCTTCCCTTAAAAATGTTTGGATGTATCTCTTATGTTCATGTTCTTAGTCCAAATCGTTCTAAGTTTGATCCATGAGATCTAAAATGTGTTTTTTTTTTTTTGGGATACTTTTCTACCAAAAAAGGGTACAAGTGCTACCTCCCTTCTACTCGTGTACGTCGCCTTAGATGTTACATTCAATGAAGAGCAACTTTTTTATTCCAACTATTCACTTCAGGGATGGACTGTGAGTGATGTTTCTAGTTGGGATACTTGTCTTCCTAAGACTACTTGTGAATTCTTTTCTGAGCAACAATCTCAGTCGTCACAACCTCAGTCGCCCAAAACTAAGGAACTCATAGTTTACTCTCGACAACTAAGAAATCATCAAGTAATACAGTCAACTACTGCTCCAACATCTCATGACTCTGACTCACAAACCAATCCTGATGTAAGTAATTCTCCTCTTAACCCTTTTGTACCTTATGATATTTCTAATATTGAGTCTTCCAGTATGGTAGAACCTGAGTCTGAGTTACCAATTGCCAAAAGGAAAGGAGTTATAAGTTGTACTCAACATCCAATGTCAAGATATGTCTGCTATAGTAGATTGAATCCTCACTATAAAGTTCTTTTAACAAAAGTTGAGCAAGTAGTGATTCCCAAGACTATTATCGAGGCTCTCACACAAGAAGACGGGAAGAAAGCAGTGTATGAGGAAATTGGGGCACTAGAAGCCAACACCACATGGAAAATAATCAAACGACCTCGAGACAAACATGTGGTGGGGTGTAAGTGGGTCTTTACTGTAAAACACAAGGCAGATGGAACAATAGACTGGTACAAAGCAAGACTTGTTGCAAAAGGGTTCACTCAGACATATGGGGTGGACTATAATGAGACATTTGCTCTGGTTGCCAAGTTAAATATAGTAAGGGTTTTATTATCTGTTGCTACCAATCTTGATTGGCCCTTACAACAACTTGACATTAAAAACGCTTTTCTCAATAGACATTTAGAAGAAGAGGTTTTCATGAAGATTCCTACAGGCTTCGAAGGAAGATATGGAACAGAGAATGTCTCACAGGGCGTGGTTTGAAAGATTTAATTAGGTGATAAGAAAGCACATATATAAACAGGCTTAGTCAGATCATACCCTGTTTTTCAAACACACACAAGAGGGGAAGGTTGTAATGTCCTGCGTTTTCAGGTACCTTTAAATGACTTGGGTCGGGATTTTTTCCCTGAGTTAAGAATATTATTTTAAATAATATTATATTTGTTTGGAATTTATTTCCATGAGTGATTGCTAGCCAAATTATGTATTTCGTGTTTACATGTCAAGATAAGACTTTCAGTCTTGGACCGACACAAAAACCCTGATCGGGTAAAAATCTTGGAAAATAAAATGAAAAACTATGGCAAATATATTTTGGGCATAAATTACATTCATAAAAATTAAAGTTTGGTAAAAAATAATAAGCCTAAGAGAAAATGGAAATTTTAGGGAATTTTGTGTTAAATGCTTAATTTTGCCAAATTGAGGAATTTTTTTCCATAAATGGACCTTAGGTTAAATTTTATTGTGATTAATTAAATTAAATGTGAGAGACATTTGATTTAATTATTATGTGTTAAGTTTTGTATTTAAAACTTAATAAGGGTGAAAAATGTTATAGGAAGTCAAATTGGATTTTTTCTTCTTAGGAAATATTTATTAACCTTTATATAAAAAAAAAATATGATTACATATATAACAAAAGGGGTGGCCGGCCATGTGATATAGTTTAATTGGGTGGACCAAATTTATTAAGTTTAATCTCATTTTAAATTTAGGGTAAATAATCAAGTGGGTAGTAAAACACTTGAGTGTTTTAGGATATTCCCCCCCCCCCCCCACACAAAAAAAAAACTGGCCCTATACTCTCAGAAACTCTCATTTTTTTTTTTTTAAACTCTCTCAAGTTTTCTCTCCATCTTCAAGCTCAAGAACACTAAGGAGGCTTGGAAGCATTAAGCTTTGGTCTAGGAAGGGTTTTTCCCTAAGGTAAAGTTTCAATAAACTAGACTTTTGTAAAGTTTTAAACATATATTATTCATTAGCTAATTATCTATGTTGTTGGGGGGAGTTGGTTAAGGTTTCGAAAGGGTTTTGAAGGAGCCAAAGCTAATAAGAAGATCCAAAGCTTTAGCAAGAACAACAAGAGGTAAAAAGTTTACTTTTTATGGTTGTTATTGTATGCTTTTATTTTTAAGCATTATTTTGTATATTTAATGCTTAAAGTTTCTTATTGGTGATGTAATAAGGTTATGGTAGTTATTTTATCATTTTTATGATGCTTGTGTGCTGATTTTTTAAAATAGGGACCAAAAAGCCCAAGGGTTTTGTTGGAAACCCTAAAACAAAATACATGTTTTGAGCTGTGACTTCCAAGGGGTCAAGCATCCACTGTATATTCATTTTGTAAACTTTAATTATACTGTTATGTTTTTGAGATTGAGTACATAAAATTGAGCTTTTGAAACACTCAAAAATGTTTAAAAATGAGTGAGTTATGCTATTTCAAAGTTTAGGTAAAAAACTGTTTTTTCGTATTTTTAATTTCGAGACCAAGTTTGGACAGCTAATGTATAGGGAAAATGAGCCCAGTTTTTTCTAAAAATTTGTGGACATATTATTTGCATAACCTTGTATTCCACTGCAAAATTTGGTAAGAAAATACTGAATGGTTTGAAAGTTATTAAGTATCAAAGTTTGGAAAAAAAAATAAGGACTTGAAAATAAGGTCATTTTTACCTTATTGTTGGAAAATAATTTCACCAATCAAAATGCTCCTTTGGACCTAAGATTTTACAAAGACCTAAATGGCATACCAAAAATGGAATTGGGAAATTTTGGTAACAATTTGGTAAGTAAATTTCAAGTTATGAACTAACAAAATATGTAGTTAAAAATGTGAAAAATTGGGTTTTCACAAAGTGTAAAAATGAGATTTTGGAACTTAAGGTAAAAAGTGAAAGTTTGCTTATTGCAAGATAAAAACTTGGTAAGTCTTGAAAACATATTTTGATCTAAAATACTATAACGACCCGAATTTTCAAGACTCGATAATGCGGAAATATAAATGTTTTCATTTGACAAAATGTCTCAAAAACCCGTATAAAAAATTTTTTAAAAAAATCCTTTTTAAAAAGTCGTATGGCCATACTTAACATTTAATTACAACATATTTTATAAAGAGTAGAGTGAGCCTAGTTTATGAAAATTACACAACATTTCCAAAAATAAAACGGCTTCCCAAAAGGTCGGTCAAATTGTATATTTGCAAGGTAGACTCCAGTGCTCACTACTTTGCCTTGCCCTTGTTCTTACCTACAATACGAAACAACTAGGTAAGCGAAAACGCTTAGTAAGTTCAACTTTAAAACAAAAGCATGCAGAGAATTAGGGTTCCGGATCCATCAGGACCCTACACAATCAATTTCAAGAACGCAAAGCATCCTGGAAAATTTATGGTCATGCCTGATAACCAATGACAAATTATTTCATATAACCAGATAAATTCCTGCACTCAGAAAATCCCAGAACAAGCAGATATATTATATCACAACTATATCTTATCAACAAATAATTCCCTGCACTCATAAAATCTCAGAGCAACCAAATATAATATATCACAATATAATTCGAGACCAACATTCGAAAACTTCCAACAATTCAGGCATAACACACCCTCCAACATAAATGTTAATCTATAAGAGAGAACCGATTCTCAACACTAAGATCTAGCCAATAAATATCCCCATCAAGGGTAACTATCGTGTTACCTAGGGCATCGCTATTTATCCAAGAGTGTAATCGAAGTTACATAGTTTTACAGAGACTTCTATGTTAATCAGTGGTGCTGGTGCGCAGTTTTCCCTAGGGTGTTCAGCCTCACTCAAACTTGGCAACCCCTAGTATCTCTAGGCACTCTAACTGAATGGCCAATATTCACGGCTGCTATCCGTGAATAACTTATCAGAGAACTTCCTCGGGTTCTAACCGTTCACTGATTAAGTAAGCATGAGGGCCCCTAGGTCCCATTCATTTTGGCAACCCTAGGTTTAACCAGCATTCCTCACCTCTTGGCCACTTGTCGCGGTAATGAACCAGACATAATAAAATCAAACAGTGTGACAGGGATCAGCCATCTAGGATATGACGGATATCTACCGTTCATATTTTTCTAACTAAACTCAAAATGGTATTTTAGGTCAAAATATGTTTTCAAGACTTGCCAAGTTTTTATCTTGCAATAAGCAAAATTTTACTTTTTACCTTAAGTTCCAACATCTTATTTTTACACTAAGTGTGAAAACCCTATTTTTCACATTTTTAATTACATACTTTGTTAGTTCATAACATAAAATTTACTTACCAAAATTTCCCAATTCCATTTTTGGTATTCCATTTAGGTATTTGTAAAATCTTAGGTCAAAAGGAGCATTTTTTATTGGTGAAATTATTTTCCAACAATGAGGTAAAAATGACCTTATTTTCAAGTCCTTATTTTTTCCAAAATTTGACACTTAATAACTTTTAAACCGTTTAGTATTTTCTTACCAAATATTACAGTGGAATACTACGTTATTCCTGTAATATGTCCACCAAATTTTAGAAAAAACTGGACTTATTTTCCCTATATAGTGGCTGTCCAAACTTGGTCCCGAAATTAAGAATACGAAAAAACAGTTTTTTACCTAAACTTTGAAATAGCATAACTCACTCATTTTTAAACATTTTTTAGTGTTTCAAAAGCTCATTTTATGTACTCAATCTCAAAAACATCACCGTACAATTAAATTTTACAAAATAAATATACAGTGAATGCTTGACCCCTTGGAAATCACAGCTCAAAACATGTATTTTGTTTTAGGGTTTGCTACAAAACCCTTGGGGGTTTTGGTCCCTATTTTCAAAAATCAACACACAAGCATCATAAAAATTATAAAACAACTACCATAACCTTATTACATCACCAATAAGAAACTTTAAGCATTAACTATACAAAATAATGCTTAAAACTAAAAACCATACCACAACAACCATAAAAGTAAACTTTTTACCTCTTGTTGTTCTTGCGTAAGGTTTGGATCTTCCTATTAGCTTTGACTCTTTCAAAACCCTTTCAAAACCTTAACCTTTTCCCCCAAAAACATATATAATCAGCTATTTAAAATTTTATGGTTAAAACTTTACAAGAGTCTAGGTTTTTGAAACTTTACCTTAGGGAAACCCTTTCTAGACCAAGGCTTAGCTTTCAAGCCTTCTTAGTGTTTTTGAGGTTGAAGATGGAGAGAACACTTGATAGAGAGTTTTCAAATAAGATGAGAGTAATTTTGAGAGAGAGAGGGTCGAATTTGGGGGGGGGTTAGAAGGGTTTAGACTACTCTAAAATATCCTAAAACACTTGAGTATTTTTACTATCCACTTGCCCTTATCCCTAATATTTAAAATGGGATTTAAAACTTAATTAATTTTGTTCAGGCCATATAAAACCCCACATGTCTGCCCACCTCGTCCTATATATGCATTTATATTTTTTTTTATTTAATTTTTTTTTATAAAGGTGAATCAATATTTCCTAAGAAGAAAAATCCAAATTGACTTTCTATAACATTTTTCACTGTTATTAAGTTTTAAAAACAAAACCTAAGACATAATTATTAAATTAAATGTTTCTCACATATAATTTAGTTAATCACACGATAAAATTTAACCTAAGGTCCATTCATGGAATAAAATTCTCCATTTCCGTAAAATTAAGCATTTAACACAAAATGCCCTAAAATTTCCATTTTCCCTTAGGTTTATTACTTTTGACCAAACTTTAATTTTTATGAATGTATTTTATGCCCAAAATATATTTTCCATAGGTTTTTATTTTATTTTCCGAGATTTTTACCCAATTAGGGTTTTTGTGTCGGTCCAAGACCGAAAGTCTTATCTTGACTTTTCATCACAAAATTCATAATTTGGCTAGAAATAACTCATGGAAATAAATTCTAAACAAATATAATATTATTTAAAATAATATTCTTAACTCGGGGAAAAAAAATCCCGACCTGAGTCGTTTAAAGGTACCCGAAACGCATGACGTTACAAATACCACTTTGAGTTTAATGTGAATTATTTTTATTAAAGAACTTTTTTATTCTTTTTAAAAATAGAAGATTTAATTTATTAATAAGTTAATAAATTAAAAGAGGGTTTAAAACCCTATATTTTGAGAAAATAATTAAGTAAATTATTCTTCTAGTAAGTAAACTTTATTAATGGATTTCGGAAAATTAACTAGTCAAGATGGGAAATTTTTAACGGTTTTCCTAATTAAGATAAATTAAGCTATCTTCTTAAAATGATTTTTAGAGATTAAAAACTTAAGAAAAATAAAAGGAAAATTAAGAGTTATTTTCTTGAAAAAAAATAATTAAGGAATTTAATTAGTATTTTCTTGATATAATACCGGCTAAAATATTCTATATATTTAATCAACTTGTTGAAAGTACGGGTTAATATCACCACTTTTAAAGAATAAGATTTTTAGCAGATTGTGGGAAAATACTATTGTGGTATCCGAGCCTAGGTATCGAGACCATAGGATAGGTCTCCCCGAGACTTAGGGTTTAGTCTCAAATATTTTTGTATGAATTTCGTTAATGGGTTTAAAACCAAATAAGGATCAATAATCCTTACAAATAATTTTTAAAATGACCAAATTGCCCAAAATAATAATAACAAATTATGAAGGGCCATATTTAATTCGAGTATACAGTATACATAATTACAGTATTGGCTAAAGCATAACTGGACTATATATTGGAGGGTGAAATCCTACTGAGTGCTAAGGACTCCAAGTAAGTCAACTTCTATTGTGTGGCTACAACATGAAACAACTATTGTATTGTATGTTAGTATAGAGACACATGCACATATATACACTGTCATAGAAAGTTGCTTAGAGAAGTTAGTCTAGTGAGTGCTGATTTAGAAAATATGATTTGTAGATATCCGTCATATCCTCGACAGCTGATCCCCGTCACACTGCTTGATTTTATTATTTCCGGTTCATTACCGCGACGAGTGGCCAAGAGGTGATGATTGCTGGCTAAACCTAGGGGCGCCAAAATGAATGAGACCTAGGGGCCCTCATGCTTACTTAATTAGTGAACGGTTAGAACCTAAGAAAGTGCTCTGATAAGTTATCCTAGATAGTAGCTGTGAATATTGGCCATTCAGTTAGAGTTCCTAGAGATACCAAGGGTTGCCAAGTTTGTGTGAGGCTAAGAACCCTAGGGGCAACTGCTCACCAGCACCATTGATTAACATAGAAGTCTCTGTAAAATCATGTAACTCCGATTACACTCTTGGATAAGTAGTGATTCCCTAGGTAACTTGATGGTTACTCTTGTGAGGGATCTATTCTTGGATAAGTAATGATGCCCTAGGTAACACGATAGTTACCCTTGATGGGGATATTTATTGGCTAGATCTTAGTGTTAAGACTCGGTTCTCTCTTACAGATTAGCATTTATGTTGGAGGGCGTGTTATGCCCGAATTGGTGGAAGTTGTCGAGCGTTGGTCTCGAATTATATTGTGATATATTATATCTTCTTGCTTTGGGATTTTCTGAGTGCAGGGATTTATTTGTTGATAAGAAATAGTTGTGATATAATATATTGCTTTTTCTGGGATTTTCTGAGGCGGGAATTTATCTGTTTATATGAAATAATTTTTCATTGGTTATCAGGCATGACCATAAGTTTGCCAGGATGCTTTTGTGTTCTTGAAATTGATTGTGTAGGGTCCGGATGGATCCGGAACCCTAATTCTCTACATGCTTTTGTTTTAAAGTTGAACTTACTAAGTATTTTCACTTACCTAGTTTTTTCCTGTTGTAGGTAAGAACAAGGGCAAGGCAGAGCAGTGAGCGCTGAAGTCTACCTTCCGAATGTACATGTGGACCGACCTTTTGGGAAGTCATTTTATATTTGGAAATGTTGTGTTATTTTCATAAACTAGGCTCACTCTACTCTTTATAAAATATGTTTGTATTAAATGTTAAGTATGGCCATACGAATTTTTAAAAAAAATTATACAGGTTTTTGAGAGATTTGGTTAAATGAAAACATTTATATTTCTGCATTATCGAGCCTTAAAAATCTGGGTCGTTACAAAGGTAACTATCCTCATTGTCTATGTTGATGACATGATAATAACAGGTGATGATTGTGAAGAGCAAGGAAGACTCAATGGAGTGCTAGCCCAGGAATTTGAAGTTAAAGATCTTGGGCCAATGAAGTACTTTCTCAGAATGGAGGTTGCAAGAACAAAACAAGGTATTCGGTATCTCAGAGGAAATATATTCTGGTTCATCTCAAAGAAACTGGAATGAGTGGATGTAAACCAGTTGCAAAACCAATTAAACCAAGAGGCAAGTACAAAAAGGAAAAAGGGAAGATAGTTGACAAAGGTGTGTATCACCGGCTAGTGGGAAAACTGGTCTATCTATCTCACACAAGACTTGATAATGCATTTGCTGTAAGCTTGGTTTGTCAATACATGCACAATCCTTTAGAAGAACACTTGGAAGCTGTGTATAGAGTCTTGCGCTATCTAAAGAAAACACCAGGGATTTGGTTATTGTTTAAGAAATATGAAGAGCGAGGTGTTGAGGCCTTCACAGATGCAGATTGGGTAGGATCAGTTGAGGATAGAAGATCAACAACTGGTTATTGCACTAAAATTTGGGGGAACTTGGTTACTTGGAGGAGTAAGAAGCAACCAGTGGTAGCTCAAAGTACTGCTGAAGCATTACTTAGAGCTCTTGCTCAAGGAGTATGTGAATTAATCTGGATTAAACGCATACTCGAATAACTAAAACTTCAAAGGACTGCTCCATTGAACTTGTATAGTGACAGTAAATCAACCATTAGCATCGCACATAATTCAGTTCATCATGACAGAACTAAACATGTTGAAGTGGATAGACACTTTATCAAAGAAAAAATTTATGAAAAGGAATTATGTGTTGTCTACATTCCAAGCAAGCACTAACAGGCAGATATACTGACTAAGGGTTTGTCTAAAGAAAGTTTCAATGAGTTAGTGTGCAAGCTTGGCATGTGGAATCTCTATGCATCAGCTTGAGGGAGAGTGTAGGAAATGTTAATCGGTATACCTTTTAGAATGGGAAACCTTGCTATATATTTTGTATAGTTTCCATATATAGATTATTGTAGGCTTATTTTGTTACCCTATTCTTTGATGTAATTATGCTAGGATATTTGGTATTAACTACCAAACATCTTCTCATTCTCTGTACAGTGCCTATTAGGGGTGTTCGTGGTGCGGGTGGTGCGGCTTTTCTCTAATTTTTTGGACCGCACCGCATATGCGGTTTCAATAATTTTTCAAACCGCAACCTGCACCGCAAAAATGCGGTGTGGTGCGGTGTGGTGTGGGCGGTTTATACCTATCGCCAAATAATTTAACAATTAAATATTATAATTAAGAAAGATTCATAATAAATCTCATAACCATAGAGTGTTTAACAAAATAATTAAATGTATAACAAGCTAATAAACTTTAAGCAAAACAATAAAAATATAACATACATAACAAATCAAAATGCAATATAAAAGTAAATATTATTTTCATTAAGGAGGAATATCTTTATATTGAAGTATAATATGTGTTAGCATCCTATGAAACATTATATTTTTTTTTCTAGATATTGTGTATATTATATTATACTATATAAATATTTATGCATTAACTTTAAATGTAGTAAAATTGAAAAAAATAATAATATAAAAAAGTTAATATATATAATGATGCGGTGCGGTGTGTTTTGAACCGCATTTATAAAATTTAAAACTGGAAACGGCACCACACCACGCGGTTTGGCAAAAATACAAACCGCAACCGCACCGCGAAGGGTTCTAAACCGCAAATTGCGGTGCGGTGTAGGCGGTTTGTGCGGTGTGGGCGGTTTTATGAACACCCCTAGTGCCTATTTAAAGGCATAACTCTAATTCAATAAAATACAGAAGCATTATTTCCACAAAATGAATAAGTCATTCCTTCAATTTCTCTAATCCTAGTATCCTTTCTGTCGCTGAGTATTACCATGAAACTAAATCGATCTTCAATTTTCTTCACAACCTTCCAAAGTATCCTTGGAATCACCTAGACTAGAGTGGAAAATTCTCAACACATGAGATAGATATGAGAGAAGAAGAGAAAAGAACAATAAGGCTTAGAAAATAACTTATGTTTAGAGAGAATCTATAACCTATCAGAAAACCAGTGTCTATCATCTTATTTCAACTCTCACTTAACATTCCTTTTATAGACTCATTTAGGTCATTTATTTAATTAAAAAAATCAATAAGATCATATCCAGTAATAAGCCCTAGGTCGAAATTATCTTGGGCTTTAGGCCCATGAAATTTCTCATTTGATCATAAGCCCGTTGGACTTAAAATCAAGGCATGTATTATTTTCTCTTGATTTAATTAATTAAATAATTATTTAAATCATTTATCAAATTAATTATTTATAATTTGAACTTTGATTTAAACTTATTTATTAATTTAGATACCAATTTATCTTAATTAATAAATCTGCCATAATTTCTCTTTTCTTCTATAAATTGTATAACTTTGTGAAACTATCCAAAATTGACCTAGTCAACTTTGATAATTCTAATTGATAATTAAATCAATTAATTGAGACTATCTAGATAATTTTATCCAAGGTACAGTGGGGACCATGGGCCTATGAAATCAAGCTCCAACAAGTTATCATAAATCTAACAAATAAATTTGCTAACTTATTCATTCCTCGTGACTCCACTAAAGACTCGGGATTGCACTCTTGAATTCATAGAATGCTCTATAAGAAATATAGATACGTTATTAATTATCCATTGTTACAACCATAATTGTCACTCAATCCTCTATAGACAGTCTACAATGAGATGGGACTAAAATATCGTTTTACCCCTCATTGTATTTTATCCTTAAACACTTGGTTCTTTGTAAATGATATTTCAGTAAACTAATATTAATTACTGAAATGAGATCTCTATCATTTAGCACCTTTAACCAAACTAAAAGGAAACAATTGTTTCACTTCTTCAACAGAAGTTTTAGATGTTCATATCTATGATTAACACTCCAACTCAATTATACTACCAAGTTCCCAAGATATATGTATGGGCTAGTTCTTAGGGTAAGCTGGTATCGAACAAGTCAAAGAACTCAAATAATATAATCAGTTAGAATACTAACCACTCAGAATTGAGATTGAATTGACCTATGGTCAACTATATGATATGACTAAAATAGATCATAATGGCATGTTTACTTATTCTATCAAATGTCAAGTCATATTGTAGATTGGCAAGTCAGTGTAAATCTTGTGCACTGACTAATCTTAGGGCTAACTTATTTTGAACATATAATCATATTTATATTCCACTGTGATTACGTCACTGTAAATACGATTAGCTATATTCCTGGGATTTAATAGAAGTTTATATTAAACAAATAATCATGAAAATAAAACATGTGAGCAAAGTGATTGACAAGTCAAAAAAATGATTTATATTCTTTTATTGATAATAAATGAGATTACAAAGAAATTAGGTTTTAATTAGGGCATAATACCCCAACAAACAAGCCTAGAACGCTTGACATTAGCAGATCCTTCAAATTGGGTTTGAAGGATTTTCCAAGCATCTTTGGCCGAAACACATGAAGAAATCAATTTAATGTAACCTTCACCAACACCATTAAAATAGCATGTAATGCTTTATTATTGTAACTGGACAGTTTATCTTTAGCATCATTCCAATCAAGTTTAGATTTTACCTTAGTTATATCATTGCTTTCTGTTGGAGGAGTCTGATCACTCAAAACAACTTTCCAAGCCTTTTCGTCTTGAGATTTGATGAAGGCTCTCATTCTAACTTTCAAATATGGATAGTTAGAATCATTGAGTAAAGGTGGACGAGTTATGGAACCTCCTTCTGTGAAGAAAGACATTGCAAGAACAAGAACAAGAACAACAAACGGAATAAGCCAAGATCACACTAAAAAATGAGTGACCCACTCTTATACAGATTGAAATTCTGTTTTTAGTGTAATTACCAAATTAATTAAACCATGCGAATTAATTAAGGTGCAAAATGATAATTAAATGTTGAAAAAGATTTCAGATCTGTCAGGATAGAATACGAACTTGTCACGACAGAAACTGAACATAATAAAAAGACAGTGCAAAAACAATAAAGAACACAATTAATTTTTACAAGGTTCAGAAACCCTTTCGGATAACCTACTCCTTAGGCCATGCCCAGAGAATAAAACCAATTAATAAAGAATCACAAGTACAAAATAATGACTTAAACAATACAAGACACCCTCTTGAGATTTGGCGCAACTTTGTTGTACTTCTTTTCACTAATCTGATTCTAATTGAAATGCTCAACAACTTGAACTCCATTTAATGGCCAGCGAGTGCTGGCATCCTCCCGACAGAAAACTTGTAAATCCTCTCCCGAATACTATAAGAATTGTGTTCAAATTACAACATGTATTCACTCATGAAAGTGATATCAAATCACCATAAAACTAAACATTCATTTTACTACAAGAACACATGAATACAATGATCTTGAATACAAACAAGGAACTCTCACAAATTGTAATGACCCACTAATCTAGACTATTTGGACCATTAACGAAACTATACATAAAACTTACATTTTTACGAAAATACCATAATTTATTGAGTAACTTGCAAAATGAGAGTTATTTACAAACAAACAGAATACTAAGAAGGATTATGGGATCCCATTGTTTTTAAAACAAAACAAGATTTAAAATAAAAGACATTACATAATAATGCGGAAAATACACATAAAAACCATAAAAACATAAAAGGAGACTATATCCTCGAATCGAATAACACTCGGCCCCTTGACTCCATTCATCATCGATACACATTCTCCAAGCGTCATGAATCTTTCCGCCTGTAAACTTATTTTCCTGCACATAAACAGAAAGGAGTGAGCCTAATGCCCAGTAAGGAAAATCTAACACAAAGTCACATACATAATTTCATAAGAAAACATAAAGACTTAACATAATACATATAACATACACTTATTATAATGGCCATTATTACTTGGGGTCCCATAGACTAAACAAGCTTATGCCCATGAGATTAGTGGGGTCCTACCAGCTAAATAGGCTTATGCCCACAATTTTTTTGGGGTCTTGTTAGTCAAATAGGGCATAAGCCCAAGCCTACAACATACACATCAATAACATATTCATAACAAAACATAACACATTAATAACATCAAACATATAACACAAGCACATATTAATTCTAGCCTATTTTCCTTACCAAAGTTACCGAGATTATGGACTGAGTTGGGATTGTTGGAACACTCCTAAAACCATAAGAAAGAGTAAGTCTAAAGAAAGGAGATGAAATGAAAGAGATGGAAAGACTAAACCATAGAAAACATACTTACCGACTTATATGCTTAAAAGCTTGGATTCCCTAACCAAAATAAGAATAAGGTTAGGGGACTGAGTAGAAGGTTTTGAGAAAGGAAATAAAAATACAGAAAAGAACTAGAGTTTTGGGTTTACCTCAAAGATTGCAAGATCAATCTAACCTTCACCGAAATACTATAAAACTCACTTCCCAAAGTGTTTGATAAGCTTATGATGTTTAAGCTTATAGTTTTTCCCCAAACCAAGTGTTTACACTCTCACACTCACTTAACACTAGCAGCCTCTGAACTTAGAGCAAATGGTGAATAATGGCTGGGTACTAGGTCCTATTTATAGAGTTTGGGAATGAAAATATCTTGATTTTACTTGAATAAAAATAATGGCTTTTTAGGTGAAAATCATTTGAATAATCGTTCAGCAGAGGCTGAAGATTCGTTCAGAAAATGCTGGACTGTTGAAGGAGTTTGAATGGCTGAAGGGAAAAGAATTCAAATGTATTTGAATTCATGCTGGTGGAGGCGATATATCGCCTGGACCTTTGTTCCCGAGGCGACCGTGCATCGATTCGTGTTTTCCGTATCTACGTGCTGCGATATATCGCCCCCTATAGCTGCGATATATCGGCATACGCTGAATATTTAAACACGAATTTACACATTTTTAGCTGAGTTTGAATGGAGTAAACAGCCTTGACTAAGCCCTCAACATGCTCAAAGCTGCTGACTGACCCTATACATTCAAACTTTTACCCTTATTTAATTTAATCCTCAAAAATACTTAATCCTTAATTACCATTCAAAACATGTGCTTAAAATCCTATTGGTTGATGTCTAAACCTTATAATATAATAATATAATCCTTAATATCAGACACATTAATCAAACCTTAGGTTATACTTAATATTCTTAAACTATAGGTTAAACTTAGAAAATCTATAAGTACTACTATGAGTGTCCAAATAACTCCCGGTCTGAACCAAAAATCCAAAGTAACAATGATAACACTAAACATACTATAATACTACTAAACAATTAGCTAAGTAAAGTTCTTGGACTCTACACAAATATTACAATTCACTCACAAATTAAGCATCCAAGAGTTCACTTTTTCTCAAGGCCTTAGAAGCCTATTTATAGAGTCTATTTCGTGCTCAGAAAGGCTGAGAAAGAATCTCCTAATAAAAGCAAGATTGTTTGAAGATATTCTTGATTAATGAAGATTTGCCATTTTTTAGGTGATTCTGATCCGAAAAATACGAATTTGGTGAGGACAGCTAATACCTGTGTCAGATCAAATTTCTCAAGATAGAAATAACAATTAATTACTTCAAAGATTGTGTTTCCTAAAGTTTATTACCTTTAGCAGGACGAAAAATAAAAGAAAAATATTCCAGAAGTGATTTTGAGTAAGCACACAATATTTTCTTTATAAAACCTAGACACAAATTCCCTTTATAAACATATTGTGATAATATCAAACTAAATGAGGAATTATTTGCAAACTTACAAATTAATTAAAGATGTTAATTCTGAAAATCACAATAAAAGGAATTTAAAATCATCTTTTAAATAAAAATATATTTGTATAAAATTTTCCAATTATACAAAATTTTCCAATTATTTAAAATTATATGCAATATAAAATGACTTTAGAGCACTCACAATAGAGAAAATGAAAATTTTTTACAGTTTTTTTTCTAGATTTTGTCTGAAAATGTTCCAATTATTTGTTTTAAATTTTTAACAGATTTTGAGTTCCCCTATGCTTACTGAAGCTCATTTGAGTGATGACTACTTTCTTAGATGCTGCAATACCAAAGAGCTGCTTCAAAAACACATTTGAATGTGACAGGAGGTAAAGTTTTAACTCGATTTCCTCATGAATCTAATGGCTATTTGCATATAGGTCATGTCAAGGTGGTAACGTCCCACGTCACTATGACTGCTTCCTAGAAAGATGGCTGACCCTGCAAACTAAAATGAGTCTTTCTAGCGTACTTTGTCCTCACTCGCACGATTCCTAGGAAAACTTCTCAGGAGGTCACCCATCATGAGACTACTACAGGTCAAGCACGCTTAACTTTGGAGTTCTCCAGTGATGGACTACTAAAAAGAAGATGCATCTTTTTGGCATAGGTAGTACCCATCAATCCATCTGATACAGTCTTAGAATCATCACACTTGACCTTCCCAAGGCAATGTGGGATTGCACAACTTTTTACCCGGTCTTTCCCCCTGTGGATCACGAGACTCTGACTGTCACAAAGGTGTAAGTGTGTATATTTTAAATTAATACTTTATTTCCTTGAAAATAGTATAACTTTTTCGATACTTCAAGATTATAAGTTTTTTATTTATTTTGTTTGAATTTTGTATGTTAGCTTTAAACTTGTGCCTTGAAATTGATTATTTTTCTTATTCTAAGTATATACTTGAAATAGTTATATTTGGTATTGTTATTCAGACAATGCTTATAGACTTTGAACTCGCTAAAGAAAGAGGTGGAGGATGCTATCTAAGTTGAGGAAGCTCTTTTATATCTTTGTTGTGTACCTTTTATTACTGCAGAGGAAAAGAGAAGTATCAGTTGACAATTTTGTATTTCTTAAAGCTATAAAAAAAAAGAGAAGTCTCTCAATAGCATTTAGCTTTAAGCTTCCCATCAAGCCCCTTGTGAGTTGTGCCTTACTTTTAACTTGATTTTCTAGTTATTTTGGATTTGAACATAGTCATGGAACTTGTTTCTGCAGCTTATTTGATTGAGAGAATTACTCGTGCAATCAAATATTCCTAATTGCTTTGAGTTTCATTTTAATTAAGGGAATTTGTGAAATTTGGTTACAAATATTTATGAATAATCACAATAGCATTTTAAAATTATCACAAGTCCTTTACTAATGAAATAATGTGTCTTGCTTTTACTTTTGAATTATCAGGGATCCTCTATTAAACTTGTTATTCCTTGATTTTTCATTTCTTATAATGTATTTTTGTTGTATTTTGATATTCTCATAATGAAATGTTGTTTTTAAAGGATTTGGTTTCTCAAAATGTTTCTGTAGTGGTGTAAGATTGGATTTCTAAATATGTTTATCAATTGTTCAATCGTGTTGTGATATTTGAGATGTTTTTATTTTGGGTATTTATATCTAAAGAAAATGTTTTTGTATTACTGTTTTGTGGTCTAGATATCTGTATTTCTTAAAAGACTAGAGGTTGTTATTGAATTTGTTGAACTCTTGGATTGGCTTGTTCGTTAATAGGAAGGGTATTATTTACTTGTCTATTTTCTGTTTTTCTTTTTTGCACTATTTTATGCTATTGAGTTAATGCTTTGTTGTAATTATTTATTATTTTCAAGTTGAATGAAATACTGCTAGTTCCCGAATTTTCTTTTAACGTAGAGTGTGGCAGAAGTGAAAGTTTTATACTTTTGATCTTTAGTCTAGGCAAAAATGGTTTGTTTTACAAAATAATTTGTTTGTATTGGTTTAGGGAAGAGTTTTCAAAGTTATCAATGCTAAATTATTAGAAACCATTAACTATATAGAGAGCTTGGTGTTTCCAACTTTCATGTTTCAACCATATTAGGATTGATATTTAGATAAATATAATATTGAATATGTTTCAGTCACAACATGTAATGCCCTACTACCTAGGGACCGTTAGGGTGTGCATTTTTAAAATAGTGCTAAACTCGCTAATCGAGCCATTTGGCCATAATTGTGTGACTAAGTATTATTAACAGTTTAGGGTTTAAAATTTTTGGTTAAGATACAATGTTTCACTAAAACGTTTACTGTATACATTGGGACTCCAAAAATATAATTTAAATGATAATTATAACAAAAGATTTACAACCAGCCGACCTAAGTAGCAAAATAGCGGGGGTTTGGGTCCTTGGCAGAATGAAGAAGAAGAAGAAAAGGAATGAGCGGGGGTGTACAGTGAAACAAGGTACAACTTAAAAACATTTGGGGCTTTTATTTGCTATACCTTAATTTTCACATGGTATTTTATTTTAAAATTTTAAATCTCCATTTTATTTAATTTAATTTATTCTAATATTTATAAATATGTAATTTTTTAATTTAATTTTAAAATTTGAAAAAATATATAATTTAAATTATAATATTTTCTTCTTTTAAAAAATTAAATTAATTTTTTAAATTACTAATAATTAATTAATTTAATTATTCAACAATTATAACATATATAATATTAATAAGTATATATGTATATAAATATATATTTTTATAATTATTTCATATATACCCAATTAAAATTACATATATGTATTATTTAAATAAAATAATATATTTTAAATTTTCAATAATGTAAAACCAAATTAGAGTATCTTTAATAATATATTTTTATAATGGCATGGTATGTCTGTTCCCACACAACCGACCTACCATGTAACATTAGAAGTCATTTCTCACAACCGACATACCATGTCATATGAGAAGTCATTTTCGACAACCGACCTACCATGTCACATGAGAAGCCATTTCCCACACAAACGACCCACCATGTCATTTAAAAACTTATTAAATAGATACTTTAAATCATTTTATAAAGTTTATTTTTTATTTTAAATTATAAATACTATTAAATTCAAATATTTTCCTATTTATAAAAATTAAATTAATTTTTTTATTATTAATAATTAATTGATTTATTAACATTTCAAAAATTATAATATATGTAATATTTAATAGTATATATTTTTTTATACTTATTTCATACCCAAATAAATTATATATATGTATTGCTTAATTAAATTAATATACTTCAAAATTCCAATAATGTAAAACAAATTAGAGTATCTTTAATAATATATTTTTATAATGACATGGTATGTCTGTTCTCACACAACCGACCTACCATGTAACATGATATTATCAAATATATACTCTAAATTATTTTTATAAAGTTTTTTTATTTTAAATCATAAATACTATTTAATTAAAAAAAATTGATCAAGAAGAAAGATACTTCAATAATCAACCAGCAAATTACACCCTCAACTCACCAAAACCGAAACAAAAGAAGCAACAAGCTGCTACTTCAGAACAAACAGGACCTAATTACAATTTAATCTATGTATAAAATCTCTCTCTTGTCTTGACATTCTTCTATTTTTTTTACAATGAATAACCTGTAAGTCACTATACTCTTTACATCAATAGCAATCAAAGAATCAGTTTTGGAATAGCCTTCAAAAACACACCTATTCCTGTTCAGCCACAAACAATAACAAGATGCTGCAATAGTTGATATGCTAATTAGTCTCACGATACCCGTAGCTTTCAGGGAAATCCAACTCAACCAACCATCGAAGTCCATAGGCCAACCTCTGAATCCCAGCCACTTAAACACTAGCTCCACAACCCTTCGAGAGAGGCAGCAGTTAAAAAAGATGTGGTGATGAGTTTCAGGTTGGTCTCCACAAACAGGACAAAGCATAGATTCTAAGACAATGTGAAATTTACTCATATTGTCTTTCGTTAACAGCTGAGAGTTCACCACTTGCCATAGCACAAAACGATGCTTAGGCAAGTTGAGACTACTCCAAATGGCCCTGTGATAGCTGACTTGAGTAGGAGGAAGGGTACTGTTATATAAAGCAGAAGTATAGAACTTACCCGAGCTTCCTGCCTTCGAGATCTCAGAATGAGAAAATTTTTGTCTCAATCTACATAGTTTGCGCCAGTACCAGCTTGTGTCCATTTTTAACTCGTAAGACCATATGGAAACCTCCTTGAGATAAACATTGTTAACCCACTTTACCCACAGTAAGTCTCTCTTCTCATTGATAGCCCAAATGTATTTAGCTAGAATAGCTTGATTCCATTTGGTCCCCTCTTTAAACCCGAGACCACCATAAGATTTTGGAAGACAAACTTTCTCCCAAGAGGCCATATGAATTCTGCTTCTGTTCCCATTCATTCCCCAAAGGAATCCTCAACAAAGTTTCTCTACCTCTTTAGTAACACTTTGAGGGAGAATGAAAATACTCATCCAATAATTTCGAAGTCCAAGCAATACAGAATGTATTAGTTGAATTTTGCCAACAAAGGACAAGTGTCTGCTTCCCCAAGTGTGAAGCCTCAATTTGATTTTTTTAATGATAATCCCACAATCTTCAGCCCTCCATTTAGTTGATCTTAAAGGCACCCCTAAGTACTTTAAAGGAAAGGTACCTTCAGCCAAACCAATTTCACTAATGATCTCCTCCTTCTCCCTGGGATCAACCCCTCCAAAGAAGATTTGAGATTTGCTGACATTGATATGGAGCCCAGTAGTAGCACCGAAACCATCCAGGACTTCTTTTAGAAATTTTATGGACTATTTGGACCCTTTGCGGAGAAGAATCAAGTCATCCGTAAAGCATAAGTTTATTAGCTTCAAACTTTTGCAAAGAGGATGAAATCTGTAATTAGAGTCCTGAGCAGCTTGAAGAAGACTTATCGACAGATATTCCATAATCAGAACAAAGATCAGAGGGGATAAGGGGTCACCTTGACGAAGACCTTTAGCACCTTGAAAACCTCCTTGAATCCTACCATTCATAAGAAGAGAGTAAGATGTGCTTTTGATACAAATCATCACCAGTTGAACAAATCTACCAGGGATGTTTAAAGCATTAAGCAGATCTTCTACAAAGTTCCAATCCACAGTATCATATGCCTTACTGATATCAATCTTGATGGTACAGCGAGGAGAAGTTTTTTTCCTTCTATAGTTCTTCAAGATGTCTTGGAGAATCATCACATTGTGGGCAATTGATCTCCCTTGGACAAAAGCACCTTGATTTTGATGAACCAGAATAGGCAGGACTGTTGCAAGTCTAGAACAAAGCAGTTTAGAGATGCATTTGTATATCGTTGAACAACAAGCAATAGGCCTGTAGTCTATAGCTTTAGCAGGATTCTCTTGTTTAGGAATAAGAGAAATCATTGTGTTATGGAATTCGGGTGGCATGAGTCTTGTATCAAAGAAATTGGAAACAGCAGCACAGATTTCTCCCCCTATAACAGACCACATTTTCTTAAAAAAACCTGAGCCAAATCCATTGGGTCCCGGTGACTATGTATCAGGAATGCTAAATATCGCTCTTTTTATTTCCTTATAAGTGAATGGTTTCAGCATACCAAGTTGTTGATCTAAAGAGAGCTTAGACCCCTACTCTATACAACTCAATTTTAACTTGGTATTGACATTGCTTCTGCTTCCCATATAGCTGCGGAAGTGATTGAGAAAATGCTCCACAACTTCAGAGAAATTATCATTAATCATACCTTGGTCTGTAGTGAATGTTGTTATTCTGCTTTCAACTTTCCTCTTCTTCAAGCAAGCATGAAAATAAGAGGTATTGGAATCTCCTTTTTGCAACCAAGTAATTTTGCTCCTCTGTCTGAGAAAATTATGGTACATTTTCTCTTGAATGTCATAAGTTGCAGCTGCTTTTGCTTCTTGTTCCTGGTAACTCATGTCTCTCGAATGAGATTGAGCCTGTTGTTTAGCCTTACTGTAACAAGCTTTAGCTTCCCAATAAGTTTTCCCAATATCACCAATCGATTCATGGTTAAATTTCTTGAGACAATGCTTCACTCTCATAAGTTTTAAGTAAACCCCTTTTAGACCTCTAGCAGCCATCGGTCTCTTCCAATTCTGCTCCACTATGGTCTTGAAATCTTGATGATCTGCCCAGAAATTGTAATACCGAAATGGTTTGATCCCAATTTCCTCCGTAGCTGTAGCTGAAACAACACACGAGCAATGATCTGAGATAACTTCCCATCTAAAACGAGCTGTAGTGTTAGGAAAATCATCATGCCACTCCTCATTAACAAACACATGATCTATCTTGGAATAGATTCGTTTGTTGCCATCTTGGTTGTTGGTCCAAGTGAAAATCGAACCATAACTTTTGAGAGTTTCAACATTAGCCTGAGATAACCATTAATTTGAATCAACCATTTCATTTTGCGTAATGGGGTTCCGTCCATTTCTGTCATCAACATTAAAGACAGAGTTAAAATCCCCAAGAATTAACCAGGGCTTAACAAGAAACTTGAGCTGCACCAGACTTTGCAACAGATTCTTCCTATCTTCAATGGTATTAAAACCATAAACAAAAGTGAGACAAAAAGCATTAGCTTGACCAGCCATTTTAACAACACAGTGAACATGTTCAGAAGATTCAGCAATTACTATAACTCAAACAAAGCTCTTCCTCCAGATAATCAACAAACGGCCCTCAACAGTTGGGCTAGTAAAGAAATCCCAGTTAACATATTTTTTATCCATCAACTCCTGAACTTTATTCCCTTTCAACTTAGTTTCTAATAAACCCCCTGCTCCAATTTTATTCACATTGCAAAACTCCAACACAGAATCTTTCTTATCCTTGTTATTCAATCCCCTAACATTCCAACTTCCTATGGTGCAACTATCCATGATTAGGTAGTAGTTAATCCAGGACCCCTTGTCTCTCTACACTCTACCTCCTCTTCCACGCATCCCTCCTTTTCCTGCAAAACACTGAAAGTATTCACAGATCTTTGCCCAAAATCTTGGTCAAGATCTGTAGTAGTACCTAGAACAGGTTCCTTCATTTTTGAACCAGCAGTTCTTCTAGGAGTTTTCCAATCATCATTATTCAACGATTGATCATCTTTTTTAACTGAACCAGAGGGTTTAGACATCACCTTAGAGGAATCTGGAACTGAAATGGGTGGATTCTGAATGTGTTCCTCTGGTTTAGTCATAGGAGCCTTCCTCTCTGTTTTCCTCACTTTCTTCTCAGCTTCCCCTTTCCTACAGTCTGCCATAATGTGGTCATAACCCGAACAAGTTTTACATTTCACAGGCAACCATTCGTAATCTATCCCCTGTTCCACCAACTGATCATTTTGATTAAGAAATTTAATCGTTCTTGGTGGTGTATCCGTGATGTCCATCTCGACCAAAAAACGAGCAAATTGAACCATTGTGCGATCCCTAGTATGCTGGTCCACCATAATAGGCTTCCCAACAGTACTAACCAATGCACTTAGGCATTTGTTCCCCCAATACTGAAGACCTAAATCGTGAAGTCTAATCCATAACAGAACTGATCGAACTAGCTTCACCGCATCTAGATCTGTTGACCAAGGTCTGACTATGACTGGTTTTCTATCAAATTGAAGAACACCAGCCTCCAAAACCAGATCTCTAGTTGCATCATCATTGAATTTCACCATCGTTAATCCCATAGACATACGAGCTATCTGTGCAATCCAAAGATGACCCCAAATTCGCTTAATATATCCCTCAAACACCGCCATTGGAGGGTTCGCACCAAGTACCATACAGATTACTGCTGAACTCCAGTTCGCAGTTTCGATCTTCACCTCCTCAGGGTCGACTTGAGCAATCTTAATGCCATCTTTGATCAATGGTTCCATGTACGTAAGTTGGGGATCGCGAGCAAACATGTTTTCCTTCGTAAAGGATTTCCAGTGATTCCGTGCTAAAGTCTGGAATTTCTCCTGATCAGCATCAGCATCCATCTCTTCTTCCACTTCCTGAGCCCAATTCATACTCGATCGATGATCTTGGGTCGAAATAGGATTAACCTCTGTTTCGACAAGACAATCTTCCTGCACATTTTCCCCAACATTAACAGCTTCTGCTATCAAATTTAATCCAGTAGTAGAAATCACACCACCAGCTTCCTCCTTCTCATCAATCTGACTACTGCTTGATCCATGATCAGACAATCGAGGTGCAGGCTTTCGAACCACACGTTTCTTCTTCGCCATGGAAGAGAGAAAACTGGGAACCAAAGCTCGACGCAATTAATTAAAATATTTTCTTATTTATAAAATTAAATTAAATTAAATTTTTTTTAATTACAATTAATTAATTGATATATTTATATTACAAAAAAATTTTAATATTTAATATTGATAAATTTATACTTTTTATACGTATTTCATACGCAAAATAAATTATATATGTATTGTTTAAATAAATTAATATATTTTAAAATTCAAATAATGTAAAATCAAATTAGAGTATCTTTAATAATATATTTGTATAATGACATGGTAGGTCAGTTCTCGTAAAACCGACCTACCATGTCATTTAAAAAATTATTTAAGATACTTCTTGTAACGACCCAAAATCGCTAATAAGGCTTAAGGGCCTTGATTAGTGTGCCAGGAGGGCATGTTGGGATTTATGTGTGATTTTATGAGTTAAATGCATGGTTATGATTTAAAGTGTGTTATGTGACTATTTGATTATTTAAGATGCATGACTATGTATATTAGTATGCATGTAGGCCCGGATTGTGTTAGAAGGGCATAATTGTAATTTTGGCCATGTTGGGCATAACTGTATTAATATGTGATGATTGTTGAGACCACAGTGGTATGTGGGTATATCCGTGATGTGTAACTTTCGGCAAGAGGCGATCCTAGAGCTGGATAGCGGGGAAAAGTCACAACGGGGCATTATGTTTGACTTTGAGCGAGTCAAGGAGTATTTTTTATGTTGGGTTATGAAAATAAATAATTGGAGATATATTTGAGGTTAGGATGTCTAGGCGGGAATACTGGGGGATTTTACCATTTTTGCCTCGGGGATATTTTGGTACCCCGAACCTTGAGGTAACCAGCTTAAGTTATAAAAACAAAACAAATAAACCATTTGGAGACTTAGAGAAACCGACCCAGCCTCCACCCTCTCTTCTTCTTCTTTCTTTCCTCTTTCTTTCATGAATCCACAGAAATCTTAGGAGAGATCAAGCTTGAAATTCTGAAAATTGATTGTGGGATTTTGAGGTTTAGCTCAAGAGTTAATCAAGAACAAATCAGGGTAAAGGTAAGCAATTAATTCTTTTTCTCAAGTTAAATTTCTGAGATTTTTTTGGGTTGTGAATGTTTATGGATTTTGATGTTCAAGGTGGAGTTTGAGGCTTGAAACTTTGAAGATAGGTCATGGGATCCTTTGGGAAATGATTCTACAACTGAGGTAAGGTTTAAATTAAAGTTTGATGGTTGAAATTGAGAATTTCCATGGTTGGTTTTGAGTTTTAGGTTTGAAATTTCAGAAATTTGGAATTGGGATCTTGGTGAGTGTTAGGTTGGATTTTTGGTGGAATTGTGTTGTTTAAACCATCCTAATGTTGTGATTATTAATTGGTTTTGATTTGGGAGCTTTGGGATGGCTTAAGGTGAGGTTTTAAGCTTGAAAATGGTGGGTTTTTCTGGGTTCGAAGGGTCGGGCCGCGGCATGGTTCTTGGAGGGCCGCGGCCCTTGAAGGCTTAGTTGTGCTGAGGATGGAGGGCGGGCCGCGGCATGGTCCATGTAGGGCCGTGGCCCTTACCTGTTTCTGGGCATTTTGTGGCTCTGTTTGGGGGCCATGCCGCGGCATGGTTGGGCCATGCCGCGGCGCTTAAGGAATTTTGGGATTTTGAGAATTTGGGCTTGGGAATTTAACCTAGGGTGCTCGGGGTTGAGTCTTTTACAATGTTTGGTGAATTTCAACATTCCGAGTACTAGAACTTGGTTTAGAAACTCATTTGAGATTAATCTTATTGGTATCCATTATCTTGGTTGTGACTAGGTGTTAAGCTAGTGCTCGGGAAGTGGATCGTGCTCGGGGGCCGTCATTTTCTATTTAAAGCATTTGGAACTAAGGTAAGAAAACTATAACACCCGTAGGATAGGGCATGGGCCCATAGTGTGATTGCCGGGCATGGCCCTATATTGCATGTTGCATGATGAGATGATTGCAGGGCATGGCCCCAGATTGTGTTGTGTGCAAATGTTTAACCTTAAATGAATCATGATGTGTGAATGATTATTTTGAATGTACTATATGTGTGATTATGATGAAATGAACGGCAAGTGCCGAGAACGGCGTAGGCCGGGGCGGCCGTGGGCCGAAAGTAACACCTAGCACATGGGATGCTATATTCAGGGTGGGACCCAAGGGATACATGAGTTATCCTCGCGGTGAGAACCGATACCCCAGGGCTTTGGTAAGGCTCTGGGGTGGCATGGCCGTGTTTGCTTAGTCTATTGATTGAATTGTTTATCTGTGGATTATCTGTTATGATAAACTGTATTAACTGCATATGTTATGTTCTGCATGAGTTTTCTTGCTGGGCTTCGGCTCACGGGTGCTCCGTGTTGCAGGTAGGGCAAAGACTGAGTCAACCAACCATGAGTACGGAGAGCGTGAAGCGACGCGTACATGTTTGGCCTGCCCGACTGCTTTGGTTGGGGGTTTATTTGAAATTGGCTGTAATAATCTATGATTTTATAACTGATCAACTGTAAACTTACTTCAAGATGAAAATGGTTTTCAAACCTTATTTTTGGGATCCCAATTGTTTAAAACTAGAAGTTTTTATTGAGTCAACGCATTTTCAAGGATTACAGCCTTAACTTTTATTAGTCACACTTTTGCCTCAAAACCTCGATTAGCGAGTTCATTGCACCGTTTTGTCTTAAAAATTCACTTAGTAACGGCTCTAAGGGAGTAGGGCGTTACACTTCTTATCAAGTTTTATTTATTTATTTTGAATTGTAAATAATATTAAATTAAAAAATGTATTTATAAAATATAATTATAATGTAATATTAATAAATATAAATTTTATGAATATATTTTAAAATTCAAGTAATGTAAAATAAATAATAATGTGACATGATAAGTCGATTCATATAGTACTGACCTACTATGTCAGCAAGGTAGGACATGGTAGGTCATTCTACACAGAACTGACCTGCCATGGTAGCATGGCAGGTCAGTTTTGTTAGAACCGAACTACTATGTCTTCTACAAGCATGGGAGGTCGGTTCACACAGAATCCACCTACCATGTCCACATGGTAGGTCGGTTCCCGCGCAACCGACCTCCCATGCTTACCTTGAACATACATGATAGGTCAGTTCTGTGTAAACCGACTTATGAACATGTGTTAAGTTAGTTTAAGGAGAACTGACCTCTCATGTCCGATGGCTGATGTCCAAATTATAGTAGTGTATTATGATTAATTTAATAAAATGATATTCTAATAAAAACTAATCATATTAAACAAATTTAATAAATCTAATAAATTGACCCTTAATGAATTTAGTCTATTAATGCTCTGATTACTAAGAATATCATTAGTCTATCTAATAAATCTAAGTTATCATATAAGTTTGAGATAAACTCTCTAAAATCAAATTATCATATTTAACTAATTTAAACTAGGTCAACTATATGAATCATCAAATAAAAACATATAATCAAATTGGACATTCCAAAATCAAAATATGTTTCTAATCATATGAGATACATGCTTTAATTGAATATTGTGTGGGTAATATGTGTGGCATATGCTACAATACATTATAATGTTATTAAACACATTTTATCATATTCAAGCATTTAAATAAAATAATGGAGGCCGGGTGTCTTGGGTAATTCTAGAAAACTTAGAATTCTTACAATAAATACAAATAAAAGAGAAAATAAATATAAATTACATCCAAGGTCCTCAAAGAGCTCTCCATATTAAACTTTGGATCTTTGTGAACGACAAACAATTTTTACGCTACTTTAATTAAAAAAAATACTTTCCCATTTAATTTTGAATTTTATTGATAGATTAAAATTAAACTAATTACAAAATTAAAATTACACAAACTTAAGCCAAAGCACATTGAGGTGGGGTCAGGATGTGTGGCAGGCTTAGCCAACAACTTGCCCTTGTGCCACAAGCCTAATTGCGTGTGCGTGCTTGGTGCTTGACACCTTAGCACGCGATAGACGCACAAAGATAGGGAGGCATGGGGCTAAGCACTGTGCGGTGGTGTGCATGAGCCACGACTTCTAGGCATAGCACCCATATTCCCATTTGGCCTCACGGGAAGGTAGCACCACGACCAAGTTGTGGGTGTGTCACTATGTGGCCCCCACTCACATGTCGTCGTCTCATAGTTTCTCCTTTTGTATATTGTAGTCTTAATCTCCATGGTGGAGAATTTTAATAAAAAAAATTTGCAGAAAATTAAATTACAAAAATGTTATGCCCCAAATCACTTTTGAGATCTAGAATAAGAATGATTCTTAAACCCAAAATACCATATAATTAACAACCTTTAAGAATAAACATTCATCCCTACATACATCCATCTATTCACATATATTACAAAAATATAAGACTGTATAAATACCCATACAACAATAAATGTATGCAAAGATTAATTAACACTCTAGTATAAATTGTTGGAAACGGTTTTCCAAGATGCACAACAAAAGCGCGATAGGTGGTAGACCTAGTATTGCAAATCATTTATTAAAAATATATTTTAAATAATGGATCAATATATATACATACATTAATCATAATTGTTGACTGCGTTTTTAGCCAACGATGTGAGAACGTCAATAACGACAAGCCTTCAAGAGAATGTAAACGACACAGACGGTATAATAAAGAAAATAAAGAACACACAAGAGATTTTTATAGTGATTCAGCCCCGATTGTCGGTAATAGCCTAATCCACTTAGAGTTGTGATTTATAGATTATACTCAAGATCAGATGGACTAAGCCAACTGAGTTTCTTCAGTATAGATTGTGAAAATACACAAGTTCTCTCATATATCAGCACTTTCTCTCTCTAGAATACACAGACCCAATTTTCTCTCTCTAGAAAGAAGAAGCAGAAGAAGAACCCCTCTCTCATCCCATAAGCTCTCTATTTATAGGCCTGGGATCCTCAACTGATATCCCCTTACGATAGGAATATTTTATTATTCATCTTATATTTATATTACAAAGAAACATTCAAAATTCGAAATGTAGCAAACCCCCCATTTGTGGGAAGAATGAGAGATTCCCGCGTATGTTGTTGAAGTTGTCTCTGGGAATCTTGACTTAGTCTCCTCTGGCTAGTTGATCCACCTCCTACTGACCACTCATGCAAGTGTTGGTCGGACGTGCATGGTGGTATGACATGTTTTTGTGGGTTGAACGTGCATGGTGGTAGGACATGCACTTCTTTCCTCTAACATGGCACTCTCCTCTAGCATGCCATGTTCCTCCATGAACCAATCTCCTTGTCTTCTCCTCAGACCAAGGTGGTCCGAGGCAACCTCCTTGGCACCTTACCTTGGACAAGTTCAAAGCATTCTCCTTTAGCATCTCCCAAGCATGTCCGATCGGACATTGTGTAGGCTCTCCTTGGCAAAATCTAAGTCCCCATTCTTGACTTGCATGGGACTCCTCCTCCTTAGCTACTTACCTTGGATACGTTCGAGCCAACACTTAGGAAATCTTGGGAGGCTTACCTCAAACACACCCTTGGGGTCTCCTAGGACCACTTTCTCCTTGGGTTCTCCTAGGATCACTCCCTTGGGGTCTCCTAGGACCACATCCTCCTTGGGTTCTCCTAGGACCACTCCCCTTAGCTCTCCTAGAATGCATTCTCCAATTTTTGGGTATAACAATAATATATAAAGAATATGAGATCATACCAGTTGATGCACTATCAAGATTCCTTGTTATGTTTTAGTATTAATAAATGAACATCCAATCCAAAAGTTTTTCATCAAGAGCTCAAACCACGATCTTCTTAACCATTCTCTACACCTTAAGACGTGTATGGACACGTAAAAAAACAAAGGGAATATTTGTAATTCACTAGATGCACTCAACACATGAGATCTATTGAATACGCTTGAGAAATTCAGGTTTTCTTGAGAGAGTAAAATATTACCATGTTTTTCTTTCACTGAGTTGCTCAATAATGTGAAACTTATCAGGCCTAGAAAAATAATTACTACTTATATTATTAATCTAGGGTTTGTTAATTAACACTTTATTATTTGAAATAATTAAATCAAATTTAATCATATATCCTAATAAAATAATAATTAAATAACTAAAGAGTCACAGACTTAGTCAACTCTTAGTGTACACGCCAAAAATCGTCCAAGAACTGTGTCTCGCATGTGACACATGGCATAACACAATGAAATGTGTCCCAACTTATTTTAAATATTTGTTGAAAAAATAATTACTTTTTATTATCTTTAAACATATTAAATTATTCAAACTATATTTGTAACAAATATCTAAATAACTGATAATCCTAATCCAATCATAATTATCTTTTATTTAATTATTATCTTAATAATTAATTATTTGAATAATCATTAATCCAAATTCAAATCCAATTTGAACTATTTTTATATGACATTTAAATATAATTACTTAATTAATTCAAAATTAATTAACCTCATTTTTATTTAATCATTTTGAAAATTAGAAATAAATAAAAATTATTTAATTTCTTATTAAATTTTAATATTTATAATTAACTAATCTCAATCATTTAATAATTACATATTTTCCCAAAGAACAATTTTCTTCCAAATATATGTTCTACACAATTTTCCAATTTCAATTCTTACCTTGAATAGTGTTGATAAAATTATTTAGGGGGCCTATGGACCTATAATTCTAAGCTCCGATAAATTTATATTATTAATTAAAATTCTTTAATCTAATAATGTTATTTATTATTCCCAATATTATTCTAGTAAAAATATGAGATTTCACTCTTGCGATTATAGGCAATTTGTAAAGACTCATAATTTATTTTATTAAATAATTTGTTTTTTTATATACGTGGGACCAACTAATTCAAAGAGTCAAAGGACTCTCTCTTTTTCTTCTCTTCTCCTTTCGCTCTCCCCGAGACTCTTCTCTTTCTTCTCCATTTCCTTCATTCTTTCTTTTTCTTCTCTCGGCAAGCCACGGGGGCACCAGACCCAACCACCGCCAGCCACCATTTTTGACATGCGCTGAAGCTAGAGCACTAGTGGTCGGCAATAGCCCCATCCCCAAAATCTCAAGGCCATCGGAGTTAAGACGCACACGAACGGAGGTGTCAAAGTTTCGTCGTCAAAACTTTGACTGTATTGTCCAGCCAACTCAGACCACCGTTCGCCGAGTGGGTGGCACTGTTGGAACTAGCGTGAAGGGAGGAGCGTCGCCCACTAAGTCATTTCGGTCAACTCACTGTTTTTCTCCGGCGAGATTTTGGGTATCTCCGCCATTTTCTGGTGACTTTCCGACGAGCCTGAGCACTTTTTGGACCGATGGTTGACATGAACATGATCTACTTGCCGACATGGTCATTTTGATACATGCCACGCCTACCTTCGTCAATGATTCTGATACACTACTCACTGCCGCCACAAACCGCTACTGTGCATCGCTTGAGTGAAGTTCTGGAACATGAAATTTTAAATATGGTCATATTGTCGTTGGACACGATTTTGAATAAGTAATGCAATGATGATAATCATTTTCTCATTTGGTGGACGTAGGAAAAGCGTGATATAAAAATTGGATTAAATCACTATAGTATAAGATGTTTTACTCGTATTGAATAGCTTTAAATATATTCCAATTTTGTATTTATAAGATGTTTAAAAAATTGAAAACTTAATCTGCATGTTTTCTATTCTGTTCTGAGGGTACTAAGTGCCAAATATATTTTTTTTCACTTATTTATGCAGGTTACAATTTTTGGGTTTTATTTAAATGTAGCTATTATGCTGCCCAATTTTCTAAAATATAAAGGGAATATGTTTCTTTCTTTTCATGTTTACCTACATTTTGTTATACTGATGAGAGTCATAGTGATCATGATTTATGCATGTTGTTGTTTCACGACCTAGTCTCCGTTTCATTATAGGTAGATCAGGTGTCCACTCACATGTAGCTGAAAAGATCTAGCATATGTATACAAGAAGTGTTCTGAGTCCCCCCCCCCCCCCCCCCCCCCGCCCCCCCTTGTGGTGGTTATCAGGTCCGGCTACCCGGTTTAGGAGGTCGGTTTTTCTATTGTGGGTAACGGGAACTAGGGATCTAGTGGACAGTGTGATGTGCACTTGTAACTATGCTCTTATGATTATTTGTGGTTTCTCTCTATTTTGGTTTATACATGATGATATATCTTTTGTGTTTCAAAGCTAACCATGCATGGGTTTTAATTAACTTTTTGGGTCCTATGATATTAGTTGCTTTCCTATTAAGCTTTATAAGCTCACCCCCTATATCTCTCCCATTCGAGGAACCCAGTGATGAGAATGTGGAAGGTGAATTATTAGTGGAGCCAAGGTGTTTAGCTTAGTTTTATTTTGCCTTAGTCCTATCCTTCGAGCACTGCTTATGTATTTGATTTGGAACATTTTGGTTTGTATCGCTTATTTAGCTATGTAATAGTTAGGAATGAGGAATGATGGATGCTAATTATTATTTGGTGATTTATGACATATTAAATTTAACTATTTGGTAACTACATATCTGTAAGAATATTATTGTTCTAAGCATAATGATAAATGATCTCGTTTTAATCACTAATATTTTTATATATAATTATAAGAGTTATTCCATTATTTTTTTTATTTATAATTATGGTACTATTTAGTATAAACAAAATGATCATTTATAATGGTTATTTTTCAACAAGGGTCAAAGTTGGACCTTTGATCACCCAAGTTATGGATATTAAAAATTTGCCACAGCCTATGGCTCGGGTCGTGACACAATATATTTTTTGAGTACTTATTATAATAAGTGTTCATTCATATAATCATTACACACAATTCAATCATCAATTAATGATTCATAATTAAAGCTAGGATAAGTTTATCATTCTATCTCTTTAACTATTTCTTCATCCTTAAGGTACCATTATTTTTACTAGTGAACAATTAATTCATAAACTCATTTATAAAGTTGAGCTCAATACCATTCACTCCCAAAAGTTAACTCTTAAGGGAATCATTGTTCAATTCATGAAGAAGAAGGCATAGAATCCATATCTTTATATTATGTTGCCAACCATCTATATCAATGAGCCCCTAAAATAAAAGATTTAGCCTGATCATTCTCGGAGACCCTAATGAGTGAATCAAATCACTCAAATAATATAAATAGGAGTTTATAATAACTTTAGGATTCTAATTGATTTGTATATGATCATTTGTTTATATGTTTAAACTCTTCTTCAAAATAAACGTTAGTTAATGAAGCATTAATAACATTTCAGATCCAATTCTATATATTCTCATTATACATCGTAGTTTCACTAAGATGTCCCATTACATCAGTGAATCAGTGATTTAGATCTCTAGATCACATGTATTCATGATACTAGTGAATCATATAAATAATATTTAATCTAAACTTTTCTTGTTAAATTTAATTTACTCCGAACTATTTAAATTTACTCCTTGTAATTTTATTCTTCTAATACTAATACAAGAATGTAGTCATATTAATCAATTTGAGAATTTTATGACATTTATATAATATTATTCAAACAATAATATAAAACAACCAATGCAAAAATTCAATACTTTTATTTATTTCACAAAAGCAATACCCACTACTTATGTTTTGAGGGCTCTATCCCTAACAGATGTTGATATTGAACGCTCCTTGTAGAACCCTGCAAAGGGTGTCAACTTCAATGAATATTGGAAGAAATGTGTGAAGCTTTGGATAGATCCCAATGTTGTCGAGCACGCTACAACAAATGTAGAGAATAGGAAAATTATGAATAATGATCAGGGTTCGAAATCTTTCACAGAAAGCCATTATGAAAGAGTAAGGTAAATACTTTCTAAAATTTATTTATTTAAAATTATTTTCAAAAAACTTTCTCTGGTAGACCCGGAAGTTAAAGAGTTACTAAGGATTATTTAGACTTTGTGCGATTTCCATTGGAAGAAAGGTTAGGGGTTTGTCAATTAGATTGCTGAAGCAAACTACGCACATATATAATATTTCATTTGTTATGTTTCAGATAAAAAATTCTTATTATATTTTCTTCTTTTGTAACTAACGTCTTTATTTTGTAACAGAAAAAAAGAAAAAGAAAAAAGATGCAACAAGATCTCACGCTACAAATCCAACAAGCATGTTCTTCATCTGACTCCTCGGCCACCATCGACCATAGAGCAATAATAAGAATGGTATTGGGTGAACGACATGGAGACATGCAAAGACACAAATGCTAGTTGAAGGGATTTTCCAACAGTAGTCAGACTCAAGCACCATATTACATGCAAATTGCGGAGCCCCTATAACCTCTGATTCCATTGGATATGTTCCAATTAATTAATGCTAGGCAAAATAAACAATGTTATGTAGTTTTATGAGCGAGACTATGAGTAGATGCGCCAAAATCCACAAGTCCCACGCAGGCTTATCTGCATTCAGACCTTTATATGCAAGCCGATCTTCAATAACTCATGAATATGTTCATCTCGGGCGACACAAGATCAGTATCAGCCACCTCTAGCAAATGAATATAGGAATGAGGATGCTACCAATTTAGGCTTGGTTAGTTTTTTTTTTTTGGTCTTTTCTTTTCCGCTATAAAAGTATTAATGATTATTAAAATTTTTAATAAATTTTAGTATTTAATTTTCTTAGTGTTATAAATATTATATATATGGATGTCCATAATAATGAAGAATCACTAACTTATTCAAAGTAAAATATCAATATTAATTCTTGATTGTATTCATTGTAATTATCTTATTTCTTTAATGCTTATTTATAT
Source organism: Humulus lupulus (assembly GCF_963169125.1). Classification (NCBI taxonomy): domain Eukaryota; kingdom Viridiplantae; phylum Streptophyta; class Magnoliopsida; order Rosales; family Cannabaceae; genus Humulus; species Humulus lupulus. The sequence continues at coordinate 155,855,635 of NC_084796.1, forward strand.
GTATAAATAGGAATCCTTCCCGAATGAAATACCATATACAAGAGTTTCACTTTCTTTTTACATCTCTTTTTGTTACTCTGTCTATTTCTTTATACTTTATATTTGAGTATTCTTAATAATTTTATAACACTTAGAAAATTATAAGTAATTAATTTTTAATTTTATAATTTTATGATTTTAATGCAAAAAAAAAAATAGTTAATTGACATCAATTGTTGTGACTCATCTTCAAAATTAAACAATTATATACACATATATATGTTTTAAATTATTTATACACTGTTTGTTGCAACATATTTATAAGCTATAATAGGGACAATATTTGAATGTGTAGTCATTATAGGTTTTCAAATACAACAATTACAGTAACAAAACATGAATTACAGTAACAATGTCCCCACAATTGGCTGACAAGCCAATTTCATGACAATTTTTGTCACTACAAAAGGGCTCCAATTACAAATTAACACCTCCAGTGAATTATTTGTAGCGATATATTGCCACAATAAGTTGTTTCTTACCTGCTTTGATGACTTTTGGGGTCTAATGGGAGCAAAACTATTATCCCCAAGAATTTCTTGTTGGATTAAAATCCTATTATGGTTACATATGTATTAATGTATCATACTATTATAAAGTTTGATACAAAATAAAGTGAATTTCATTTTAAAGAGTATTCGTATTATTAGTCATGTTGTTATATATGCAATATTTCTTGCCAGAAGCAAGTATGGTCTTTTCCATTTTATTCCTTGAAATGAATGTTTTATTACTTATGTCAATTATTCATTGCACATTCCTAGAAGTGAATATCTAATTATTAGTATTATAGTGAACTGTTTCATTGATCAAAATGTAATTTATAATAACATTCCTCAAAGTGTCCTTGATGAAACCTTAACATAATATACTGCTAGCTAAAGTTAAACATATTTTATGTACCAGTTCTACAATTTCTATATAATTGTGAATGTGGCAAAAAAAAACTTATAATATGTACCCGTTGTACATTTAATTATATAATATATAAAGTCATAAGTATAATGAATGAATTATTTCAGTAATAAATTTGACCACTTGTTGGAAAGAAATGAGAAAGAAAAATAAGTGATATATTCATATTATGATTATATCTATTTGGCCACAACAAACATGATTTTTATCATTGTATATTAACTTGAATGAATGATAAGTTTATATTTGAAAAATAGTTGTGCTTTTAAGCAAGCACACCATTGGATAGATAAAATTGTTAAGTATAATGTTGTTGAACATAATATATTACAAAAATCAAATGGAGAAATCTGATTCTTGAAGAATCAATGCTATTATATATTTTGAAGGATATTAAAATTATTCCATTCTCTAGTATATAAACAAAAATGAAACTTTTATGAAAATTTTAGTGAAATACAAAGTATAGTAAACCTGAAGTTCATTAATTAAATGATCAATCATATGCAATGAAATGTATAAATTTTCCTAAATTTAGATGAAGAACCAGAAGATTCTTTTTATTATTAATTCTTATATGGTGCTCAAGAAAATATGAATATATATTTTGCATATGGGAAGTGAAAATAAATTTGAATATCTTGTATTTTTAAAAGAAAAATATATATATAAATATTTCAACTAGTTTTCAAATGTTCTGTTTATAAATATTTTACTTGTCTAGTTTTATTGTTAAATTTTTTTACTTCATATATATCATTTATATATAAAAGTACCACTCATTAGAATAGTAGTGCGTTCATTTCTCAAATTTTTCATAATTGTTTATAAGTTGAAATTATATTTCTTCTAAAATTTATTTTGCCTGTATAAATTACTTTTCTATATAGTTATTCATCTTGTCAAAGATGTATGAGAATGTTTTTTTTATATTATTGTGATAACGAGTGTTTAATTATATTCTTTGTCTATTCTTGAATCATTGTTGGATTTTATTACATAATTTCTTATCGATGTGATAAGATTGTATGATCACGCACTTACAAGAATTATAAGCTTGTATATTTTCACTTATACATATATACGACTCATTCTTGAAAATGAAATAAGTTCATAATTATGATTTATTGAACCTTAAGTTCAATGACCCAATAATATATATGAGTTTGAGCAAATATTGAGTTATAGTGATCCCTACAGGTTGTATTAATTTTTAAAAATATTCTTTCGACCAAGGGAGGAGAAATGCAGTTGGATCGGTGAATATTTTGAAAAATGATCCTTGCACAAAATAAGAACTAGAAGTTCAGAATGATAAAAGCATACATATATGTATTCCAAATGCAAATCAATATTATTTAAATTGAGTCAGAATGAGTCTAATAACACTTGAAGCGTAACTGAACAAAGTAGAAATTATGAAAACAAATGATTATTTGGTTCGTCTTGAAGATGTTGTAAGTAAGAGGCACTCATGAAGATACCTTGATGTTATAAAGTATTGATAATTTGAACATTAAGTAAAAATGGTGCTTCTGAAGAGACTCCTTAAAGAAGTTATAGACATAATAAAGTTGAATATAATTAAAGCCCTTGAAGTGGTTATATAGGTACCTATAAATAATATACACGTTTGACAAGTATGTTGAAAATAATGAGATCTCTTTAAGTTATGTCAATATGGGAGGAAATTATCATATTATGAATTATTGTCGACAATACAAAATGATATACAATAAACTAATAGGAGATATCAATGATCATGATATTAAACGGGTCGACAATTATCGATGTATATATAATTTTGGCCAAAATCATATGACGCAATCCAGAAAGTATAAATTTACTCACATAAAGTGAAGTAAAACTTGTAGGTGTAGAAATAAATATTTGTACAAGAAAATGTAATTCTAATGAGAATTTTGTATATTTGTACACAAATGAATTATTGTACAAAATTTGCATAGACAAGAGAATGATTAAATGAAAGCATATACATATTGTTATGAGAAAATATAATCAAGATTTGATTATAGTCTGGAGTATATATGCTTTATGAGAATTGATATGTGTCATATTAACATTGTAACACAAATTATTTATTTGGAGCTCCTAGTAATATGAGGATTTAAAATATGTCTTACCGGAAAAATTCAAGAAGAATTTAACATGTCTTATGAGATATAAATTCAAAGTTGCGCGCATTATACAATAAAGATCTTTGTCTGGATTAAAGAAATGTAGGTGGATAATTATTTGAAATTACAAGTATGATTATCTATGCAATGTGAATTCGTAAATAATACGTTGTAAAAAGCTCTTGAAGAGCTCCTGATTATTTTATAAACTATTGAAGAAGGGTTTCTTATTTCATCTTGTCGATTGGGAATTATTAAATATATTCTTTGTTTATAGATTAAAATATGAGTAGAGAAGTCCCAAAGAACTTCGTATGCATAAAGAATCATAGTGTATATGATCACTTAATGTAGAAATTAAAGAACATGTAACGAGAATGCAATAAATATATGGTCCTCAAGTACCATGTTTATTGCAAATGAAAATTGATATTATCGAAGATATTCATTCATGTAA